>NW_027466903.1:1277500-1660000 GCF_046128005.1 Genypterus blacodes | reverse complement strand
GATGAGATGTTCCGTGCTGGAGCTAATCCATTTACCACCACATAATCCACATGTGGCTCTGACTAATCATACACGTTTACAATTAAAAAAATCTATAATTGTGATCAAAGTAAAATCAGGTTTATTTGTTTGCAGCACTCACGCTGCCATGGAGACCAGCAGGAAACACTCGGTCGATTGATAGAATTTAACGTCATTAAAATGAATTAACTCTACATATGTATCTAATGCAGTTTAATTCCAAAGACTGAAAGGATGGAGATCAGTCACGGAGCAGGATCCAGTGTGTCCAACAGAGGGCGGTGTTTCCTCATAAATCTGATGTGTTCAACATGCTGAACACAAACTGAAGGTCTGAAGAAGTGACGTCATAAAAAAGAAAGAAAAGTAAGCAACAGGCTTTGATTTGATATTATATCTTATTTATGATATTTGATTGAATTTGCTTCTTTCTCTCTTTTTCTCGCTCTCTCTCTCCCTCTGTGTCTCTCTCACTCTCTCTGTGTGTGTCTCTGTCTCTCTCTCTGTCTCTCTCTCTCTCTCTCTCTCTCTTTCTGTCTCTCTCTCTCTCTCTCTTTCTTTCTCTCTCTCTCTGTCTCTCTCTCTCTCTCTCTGTGTCTCTCTCTCTCTCTCTTTCTTTCTCTCTCTCTCTGTCTCTCCGTGCTCCCTCCTTTGCAGGAGTATTGCTTTACAGATTGAGACATTCACTGGAACGCTGCTCAGAAAGTGAGATATTCCTTGCGTCTCTTCTGTTTTCCTAATCTTCTTGATGTCATGTTTCTTCTCTTAATGTCATGAGTGTTATGTTTGTTAACAAAATACACTGTGATGTAACTGAACTGATTCAAGATGTTCCTTTTATTTCGATCAAATCCTTGTATAGCGAAAATGTTGCATTAAGTCGCTGATAAATGGAGAAATACAACACAGCCCTAATTTCAAAGTGCAACTCCAACAACGAAGAGTAAAAATCCCTGAGAGTCTATCTGTTTGTGCTCTAATGTGTCAGTGAAGGGCCGCCAGTTCGAGTATGAACACAGATTGTCATGACTCGTGAAGGTTATCAGTTCAATCCTTTTCATACCTCTTGGAGTCAGAGTGGCACTGTCCTGTCTACTTCCTGAACAGAGCTGTAGCACCATTAGCACACACACACAAACAACTTGGAGCAGCTGAGTCGTGGTCTGGCCCCACAAGCTGCACCCAGAGTTAGGCACAGATCTGGGCTGAGCCTGGAGCCCAACCAGGAACATTAGGCACTCTGCACCCCTCTCTTAGCCCAATGGACTTACACTCTTTGCTTCTGAAAGTACAATGGGGAGAGTCCCGGTTTGAGAGACGCTGTAGTGGGACAGGGGACCTGCACTGTGATCCAGGTCTACTCCTACTCTGGAGGGCTGAGGGACTGAGAGGTCAGTGTGATGACTTTAACCAAACCAGCTCACATTCCCTCATCTGCTACCAACAAGTCCATGTAACTCCAGTTTTGTCAGTCTGGTAAAGAAACTAGAAAATGAAAACACAAAGTTTCTGTTGTTGATTTTTGTTTATTAATGATTCAGTTTTTCATAAGAACTTGGTACAAAAAGTGAGACTACTTTACTCTTCACCGTTTACCGACTTCCATCGATCCACTTTTATAATGCATCATAAAGAAGAAAAAACTACGTTGGCATATTTAAGACGAACACTTTCCTATACACGCTATCCACTGGACAGTCCCCTTAGCAATGACAAACAGAAACTCTACCAACACACACGTTCACTTCCATCTAAACTCCTCCTCTTCCTCACGGCCAAAAGAAGAACATTGAACATTGCAGGCTAGAAGTAAGAATGCAGAACTGGCAAACAATAGAAAACTTCCAATGTTCTTTTTTGTTTTTTTTGCTCCTTGATAAAAGAATATAAAATGTTTTCATCATTTCGTCGTGTCGTGTATTAAAATAGATTTGTGTTTCAGCACTGCACAGTTTCTCCCGGAGAAGAGTTTTCTAGAAACGGATGAAGAGAGGTTCTGGACAGACGGATGGACGGACGGGATTCCTATCTGGATATGAAGTAGCGAGTGACATTGATGCCTGTTTCCGCCTCGTCGCGGTCGATATGGTCACGAAAGGTGAGACATTCCCACGATACCGTCATCCTTTATCTCACTGATATGCTGAAGAAACTTTGATCATGTTACTTCATCGCAGCTTTTCTTACCCCAATTCCCAACTTTGTCTTAACCAAATTTGTTTCCAGTAATCAATTTGTCCCTTTACTTTTTATTTGCTTACTAAATGAGTTTTGTTGTTTCGTGGCACCAGAACGCCACCAAACACTACATTTGTAATGTAACGGGACGATTTATCCAAATTTGATCTCCTCAAGCCTTTTGGATGTTTGCAGCGATAAAGCGCAAAGTTAGTGCACAAAGTGTTTGTTGCTTTGTCTGGGGGTATTTTATATGTATTTAAGTTTTCACACGTTTCTTATTCCTGCTGGCGGAGCTCCAAACAGTGCCACCTGCTGGGGGAAGGGGCGGAGCCTCAATTTACTGTCACCTTTAAATCCCACATCAGGGCGCGAATATGATTTTACCAGTAAGTGCAACTTGGAATAAAACACGTCATCGCTCACAGCTGCAACAAAAACAAACCTGATGCTCCGAAAAACATTTTGCAGCTTCAGAGTCGGTTTGATCGTCGCTGCGTCTCTTTGTGCTGCAGACGAAGCAGCTCAGATACTTTGGACACCAAACAGGTGATATGACGTTGCGTCGTGTCGGATCAGTTTAAAGGCTTTTGAATCAGGATCATTTTGTTGGTGTTTGTGCATGAACAGGTTTCATCCTGCGACTCGTCCACGTTAAAGGTGAGGAAAGTAAAAACACGTTTAAAAAACCTCTCTGGACCAGCAGGAAGACTCGTGAGACAGATGGACGGAGGACGAGGCCGTGCCCACACATGGAAGACGAGATCCCGCCCAAGCCTTGAGGACGAGGCCGCGCCCAAAACTGGAGGACGAGGCCACGCCTAAGCCCAGAGGACGAGACTGCGCCCACACCTGGAGGGCGGGGCCACGCCCAAGCCCGGAGGACAAGACCGTGCCCAAGCCAGGAGGATGAGGCCACGCCCACACCCGGACAATGCAGTCACACCCACACTCGGAGGACGAGGCCACGCCCAAACCTGGAGGACGCCGCGTCCGTCCCGCCCCCCACCGACAGTCACAACTGTTGTTGCAGATGATGACGTTTTTTTGTTTTTTCAATATAAAATGATGCAACAAAGAACAAAACCCTGGATAAATGTTTGTACTTGAGGCAGTGTTTAACGTTAAATTAACGTTGAGTCATAAAACAAACGTAAAAACACCAAGAATAAAAAAATATAAAACAGGCAGCAAGAAAAAAAGCGCTAAGACGTCATTAATGAATGTTCAGTAAAAATACAAATAAAGTTTTTGGCATATTTTCTATTCTGTTTAAGGGGAATCGCACATCCGCTTGGACACCCCTTCAAAGTAAAAGTCCTTTCATATAAATGAATACCTTCACTTGATGTATTTAACTGTTTCCTGCTTTAAAATAAACAAAAAGACCCAAAATGTGTTTAAGTAAATAATTAAAATGTCAGAAGTGAGATGAGGTTTGGATATTTCTCTTTCAAAATAAAAGTGCAAAAGTTTAGAATTGCTTGTATGTATGTATTAAGTATGACATCATCACCTTGTCGATTGAAGTGGCTGCAGTCTGACACTGTGCTGAGCAACGCGGGAAGAGACGGAACGTTTGACTTTGTAACGACACATTTAAAGCAAAGTTTCCTCAGGTCGTCATAGATACAGATGCACCCAGCGGCACAGACAGACCGAAGTGCTTTGAAGTAAAGAAGTGGAACGTTGTGGCCCTGCTGACCAGCGACATCCTGTTGGACGTCCTGTCTGAAAGGCGTTTTTCACTAAATGATAAAGAACCATTTGTAAATATTTGTGCTTGTATATTGAAGCAGCGGAGTAAAACTTAATTTAAAGTGCATAATAGTAAATCATATGTTAAATTTACAGAAATGATAAATGTTGCTATTATTCAAAATATCATGTTTTTGTGTCTACAAATGGAAGTGGAGTTTTTATGCTTTCAAATGTTTGTTGAAACGTTTGCACTTTTATTTTCTTTCAACCACATCAGTTAGATTTTGGTTATGAGGTCATTTGATTTGATTTGTTGTGTTGCTGCTGTTCTAATGCAGGAAACGGTTAAAGACACACACAGCGCCTCCCTCAGTTCAATGTGTGAATCCAGTAAAGGTTGAAGAAAGAAAAACCTGTGATAATCAATAATAATATAACATATGTACAT
Organism: Genypterus blacodes; assembly: GCF_046128005.1. NCBI lineage: Eukaryota > Metazoa > Chordata > Actinopteri > Ophidiiformes > Ophidiidae > Genypterus > Genypterus blacodes. The sequence continues at coordinate 1,655,652 of NW_027466903.1, read as the reverse complement.
TGATCGGCTTGAATACTTCAAACTTACATTTATCAACAGGCATCAGCATGAAAATACTAAAATCTGCACTAGAAACGCTAATTTCTGTAGTTTAATCTTAAATACTTTTTTCTTTGACTCTATTAATACTGAAAAAGTTCTTTATTCTCTGTTTTTGTTTGAAGGCTCGTATGTTTTTAACGTACATACACGATGAAAACGTCGGTTCACCTGAATTCTTATGGCAAAACTTTGTTCTTAAGAACGAGAACAAACACGTACAGTCTGTTTAGTTTCTACGTCTACGCTAACGTTCTCTCTCACTATACGCAGAACAATAATTACTCCTGTTCTTTAAAAAAATGAAGTTTAACATTTGGACCGCACAGACAAACTCCCCCTGCTGCAGCAATCTAACGCTTTGTCATAAATACATTAAGGCCAAGAACATTAATAAATAACAAAGTAAATCTGGTTAAGCACTGGAGGTGTCGCCTTGGAAAATACTTAAATGGACTGAAGGATATTTTCATTATTCGGCTTTTTTGTTGCTTGTTTTTCCCACAAACGGCTGTTTGGAAAAGTTGTTTCTTAATGGAAGCACACTAGACATAAAAAAGAAAAGATGAAAAGTCAAACGGGATAAAAATTAAATTCCTGAAAGTCACAAACTTCACTCCAGTTTCTTCCCACAGACCTCAGGCTGCTGTTAGTCACCTGGGATCATTTTCACTTAGAGAGGAATTTGACTTTTATCGTTTGTACGTTTCCATCTGTTGGCGTTTCTGTGCTTCCTCAGAATGAAAAGTCGAGTCGTCTGGTCGACTAGTCGTGGGTTTGGTTGTGGCTCGGGGGCGGGGCGGGGAGGGCGCTGGTGGGTTTGATCCACGGCTGGGACAGCAGGGAGACGGAGCCCGCGGTGGTTGTCACGGTGACCTGGGTGCCGCGGTCCCGCTGAATGAGCTTGATGAGCGTTTTCAGGCGGTCGAGCGACGTCTGTGTGTCCCTCTGCTCGCCCAGCAGCCGCTCCCTCACGTCCATACATTGCTGAGGGACAAGAGGACAAGTCAGTGTTTGAGTGAGGCTTCCTGTCACTGGAGGATGGGTCTCAAACTACTGCTGCATATAAATGAAGCACAGCTACTGCCATCTGGTGGTCACAAAGTCAAATTACAATTTTGATTTGATTGTTAAAGCGTGTGAAACATATTGATCATCAACAATCCATACAGTAACAGGTCTTAAACATTTTCATCTTATATTACAATAAATTGTTGATCAGTACTGATTGATTACTTTGAGGGTCTTGCTGAGCTTCTCGTCCTCTTCCTCCAGGTGAGCGCACTCCTTCTTTAGCTCGTTGTTTCGCCTCAGCAGCCGCCGCTTCTCTTCCTGTCTCACTGCTCGACCAGAGAAAAACAAACTTCAGGTCATCAGAACAAAGTGGCCGAACACAGGACGACCTTCCAGCGCGACTGTCCTCACCTGTTTTGTGTGTGACGTAGGACTGAACAAAGTTCTGCGGCCACATCATGTTCTCCTTGTTCAGAACCTGCAGACGAGGTGAGAAAACAAAGTGACTCATCTGCATGTCACTCTTTTCATGTTTCTCAAGACTTTGGTGTTTAAACAGCGCCCTCTAGTGGACATGTCAGGATGTGCTTACCCTCACACAAGGAGCAAAAAGGCTGCCAACAATTGATCAGTCACCTTTGACCACATTGTCTCAAGCTACAGAGTAAGATGTTTAATAACTGAGCTGTACTGATTTCCTTGTAGAACCTTGTGCTGAGTCAGTACCTTTTTCTGGCACTTGGGGCAGTACCACGCCCCTCTGGGAGGGGTTTTGAGTGGGGGGTGGAGGCAGTTGGGGTGGTAGGCTCGAGGGCAGTTGTGGCAGGGCTGCAGCTCTCCGTCCTCCTTGCAGACGGCACAGTGCTCATCATGCTCCAAGTCCTCCTAAACCACAAAACCTCCTGGTTAAATCTCCTCAAGTCACATTTGGGTTGAGTGTTTGCAGCTGTGTGGCCTTCGCAGTAACAGCAGGGAGCCAGAAATGAACCATCGCTACTAAATGTGTACATTTATTTACAGATTATGGCAACTCAGTTTGGTACCTTTATTATTTGTTGACCACTTGGTGGTTAGAAACAATAATTACTAAATCAATTTTGAGCGGAACAATCTAATGTAGCAGGAGAGTAAGGTATTTTGACCTCTGTGACCTTTACTCATTCCACATTAATTTCTGATGTGAGACAGTAACTTAACAAATTACTCTGATTTATTAATGTGGTTTAATTTAGCAAGTAGGATTAAAGTAGAATTAAAAGTAAGAATAAGTTGTGATTCCCTGCTTTTAAGGTGAAGGAATAAATGTTGCGTCAGATCCAAATAATTAATGCACCTGTTCAAATGATCACACATGAAATAACAAACCTCTTGGGCAAATAACAAACCTCCACACCAACTAAATGTTTTTGAAGTGACGGTGTAAGTGTAGGTTTGAATCCCAGGTGCCCTGACTTGCTGTGCAGCTGTGAGGTGAGGTGGCTGTGAGTGTGCTGCTGCAGGTGTGTTACTGTGTGTGATGCAAAAGACCAGGAGATTGTGTTTCATATGGACTCAAATCATCCAGCTGCTGCTCCATCCTGGACTTGGTTCAATCAAATAAGCTGTTGAATCATCACAGGACTCCATGATGCAAGTTGGTGGGACTAACACACCTCCAATTAAAACTTACACTGACATCTTCAAATGAACAACATATCATTTGTGTGGTTTGTTATTTAATGCGTGGTCATTTGGCGAATGAGCAACCATAGTTTGGGTCTGGCATATACATACAACATATACGACATAAAGGTGAGATGTTGATGACACAAAGAAGACACGTTGGAGCTGTGACATTATGTTTGCATTGACTGTTGTTACAGGTGGGACACAGCAGGGGGCGACAGCAGCAGAAACGTACCTTCCAACAGAAACCATCACAGTCTGAGAGCAGGAGGACGGAAGCAGAGGACATGTTAGTGAGACACAGTGTCTGTCTTTCTGTCTGTCTGTCTATCTGTCTGTCCCCATGTCTGTCTGTCTGTCTGCCTGTCTGTCTCCTTGTCTGTCTGTCTGCCTGTCTGTCCCCATGTCTGTCTGTCGGTCATGGTGAGATGAACACACACACACACACACTCCAGGTTAACGTCACATAAAACTTGTTACTTGTAAATTCTTCTTCTACATGTTTCATAATCCATAAATCATTAGACTCAATGGCTGTGATTTATTTATTAAGCATTTAATTCCACTCTGGAATTCCACTGTGTTTGTAAAGTCTTCATCAAATGACGATCAGGTCATTGATTTTAGAATTTTACAAACACCACACATAAGTTAACTGTGCAATTTTAAAAGATATTATTCAACCTGTTGTATTGTTATATGTAAAGATAAAATGTTTGGACTATTTTACAACATGTGTTGTATTAATGTACTATGCATAAACATGAGTAAAGTTTTAGTATGTTCCCTGCTGAATCAGTGTTTTTGTGGTCTTACCTCGTGCTGACAGATAGAGGGCGCTGTTCAGGTAATGTGACGCAAACCGTTTTCGCTGTGAGGAAGAAACAATAACATTGAACAGGGATCCAGTCATATTTCAATTATTGCCTGGATAGTGAATCTAAATACATGAGTGACTCTGTACTTCAGTCACACACCATTATTCACAGTTTGTACTTATGACTTTACAGATCAGCTATGGAATATGAATAAAGGACACATGAGTGATTGATCTGCTGATCTGACCTCAGGTTCAAACAGGCCGCTGTACGCTGGGTTGGCTGTGCTTCTCCTCTTCCTCTCCTGCCTCTTCGTCTGGATCTCTGTTCAAAATAAAAACACATTAAAACTGTGTAGAAGAAGCTACATGGCCACATTCAGTGTGTGTGCAGTGTAACTCAAAATGTCTCCATGAATATGAAGATGAATATGAACATCCAGCAAATAAAGAAATCACACTAACTCTGCATGTTAGAGACATCAAATAACAGATTGATAGATTGGTTCTCACAAACTCACCTTCCAGATGTTCTGTAGTGACGAGACCCAAAGCCACCATGAAGGCGATTTTCTGTTGGAGACAGAGAGACGTAACCATGGAGACCTCTTGCAGGTGGCGCTACAGCAGCATTATCACTGTAAAGTTCATCGCTCAGTGGACATTTTTCGTCCAAATATTGAAATGTTCAGTATTCTGTATTATAGCAAATTAGGATTGTGATCTTTAAGAGAGAAACTGATGTATAAACTTTATTTATTTTTGTACCATAATGCAGTTAAAGCAACATTCATTAAAGCCAAATTTTCCTAAATAATTTCTACATTCCTGGACTCAGTCTAAGTCCCCATGATCATTTTTATCATTTGACTTCTCACTGAAAATGTCTCTGCTGGCACTTAGAACTCAGCTGCTCACACTCAAAACGTTTCAGTCAGAGACATTTTGAGCGTCTGAGATGTTTTGAGTGCGAGCAGCTGGTAGATAAATTAATTCTACTCTTGGGTTAAAACGGGAATCTCTCCCCGTAAAAAAGATGCACTGTAAACTTTTTTGCACATTTGTGGTTTTCTGCTTGATTTTTGGAAAAAATCAAGTGATTATGAAATGATTATCAAATATTACAGATTCTGCAAAATAAAACATAAACCATTTACTCCATAAATAATAGATCAGAAGCCTTATTGGTGCTTACAGGTTTGTCCCAAATGTTAACACGACCAAAGTCATGAGTCATCTTCTACAGTGCAGATGTAGGTGGTAAAATGTTCCAATATAAAAAAAGCAGCAGGTTGATGAAGTTTCTGTGTGTTGTTTCCTGTGTGGAATGTCTCACCTCTGGGTCCTCGTCCTTCTTCTGGGACGGGGAGGACGGGGCAGGCGGGGCCTCCTGGGCCTCCTGGGACGGGACGTCAGCCTGGGACCCTGGGGACCCCTCGGTGCTGCTGGGGGCCTGAGGCTGGATTATTATCACCTGGCAACACATACAACAAACTCATTAATCAACTAGATGTGACATTTGTTCAGTGTTTCATTATTCTTTTGTAATTGCTGTTTGTTGACACAGCAGCTTTAGCAGGATTAAAATTCAGTATTTTATTTTGAAAATCAAGTTCACTCCATTGACAGCAGCTTGTTGTTGCAGTGAAGTTTGCTAAATAGGTCTGATTTTGTTGTGTTTGTATGCGCTGTTGACAGTGTGAAGCAGTGGCTGCACCTTAACAGCCTCGCCGACTGCAGACACCCCGTTAGTGGCGGCGGGCGAGGCAGCGATGATGGCGTAGGCCACACCGGCCCCCGCTGAGGCATGCTGGGCGCTGGACTCCGCCCCCGTGGACGAGCATTGTGGGGGTGGCGGCAAAGGGTCGGGCTGGCCGTTGGGCAGGTGGTCGGGGCTGAAGGTGCTGTTGGCGGCTGGCAGGGCGGGACCCTGCAGGACGAGGCCTTGGCTCTTAGGACTGACCACAGCCGTGGCCCTCTGCAGGCTGAGCGGCTGGGGGTCCTGGCAGGGGCTGTGGGGGAGGCTGTCTGGGATCTGGGTCTTTGGCCTGACCTGAAACACACAAATGCCAACAAAGTTCAGGAGTGTCCTGGAAAGAAAAAAAACAATCATTGTTCTGGAGAGTGTGTGTGTTTTAGTTTGGTGTGGGGATCAAAAGACAGTGGTTTCAAAGTTTGGTTACAGTGATTCTCTCCTGCATTCCAGTCAGTTTCATTCAGAGAGAGAGAGAGAGGGAGAGGGAGAGGGGGAGGGAGGGAGAGAGGGAGGGCAGAGGCAGAGCGAGCAGAGCTAGAGGTGCTGATGCGTGTCAGGACGTGCTCAGGCTCTTAACTCGTTGTGTCGTCCAATAGGAGCACAGAAAGACAGACAGACAGACGGACGGACAGACGTGTGTGATGTGTGATCTGACTCATTACACGGATGTTTGTCTTCATGTATCAGGAATCACTGACACATGTAGAAAGCCCAGAAACATGTGACACGTTTCATCATATCTGCTGCATCCTTCACATTGAGGTATCAGACACCACTCGGTGGTCAGCTGATGGTACTGTAGCCAAACTTTCAAATACTGACAAATAGTGAGCATTAATATTTCAACGATTTAATCGAAAACAATAGTTTGATTTGGTTTGGAAGGAGCCATGTTTCCTGTGTGTGTGTGTGTGTGTGTGTGTGTGTGTGTGTGTGTGTGTGTGTGTGTGTTACCTGAGGTAGCACAGTCGCTGCTTGTCCTGCCAGGCGGTGCAGTGAGCTGACTTGAGGCACCTTGATGGGCACTGCAGTGAGCGTTCCCAACATCTGAAACACACAACGACACACACAGCCATTACAACACAATACACACACACACACACACACACAAAGCAGATCAACTCCAGAGATTCATGATGTTATTTTGGATATATTGTGGAATTTCTGTGACGCTTTAATGTGCAAAAAAGTACAAATCTGGCAGCAAAGGTCAGTTTTTCTCAATTTTCTAGATACATTTTTTTAAATTATCTAGAACATATTTTTAATTATTATATTGTTATCAATCATTGACTCATTCAATCAATCAAAAAGCAGAAACTCATCAGGTTTAAAGTTATTCAATATATATCGTGAAAAGTAAAGCATATCTAAATTCAGACGTCAGAACATTAAAACTTAGATGTAAGTCAAACTGTTTACTGTAGTTAAATGTCTGGCATCTGCAGATCTGATCATTAATGTAATTATCCACTCTTGTGGATTGATGCAAGCAGCAGTAATAAGGACGACGTCTCTGTTCTATGACTCCACTCGTGAAGTCCAGAGCTGCTGCTTCATTAACCCTTTGGTGGAATGAGTCGTGAGACGCTGTGGGCCCTCTGCTCCTTCATAAGCTCGTTAGCTGCAGCACAATATTCCTCTACACAATAGTGTGTTTCTAAAACTTTTCCTTGTCTACATTCAAACAACAGGAAAGGCAGGAGTAGTGTCAGGTGGAGGTGAAGGTTTATCATGACGATCCCGAGTGCAAACAATGAGGAAACACTCCACACTTTGATTGAATTATTTTGAAAACTTTATGAACTCTTTTGGTGGTTTATGATTTGTGATACATGTCAATTAATTTTAATGTCAGCAGCTTCCAATCACTTGGTTTGATATTTGGTGGTGGGCGGGGCTATGCAGCTCACAGATTGTAGTCAAATGTAACTACAAGGCTTTGACCTGTCGATTTCCATTGTGATATTCCTTTTTGGGACTTTTGTGAACCTTTTTGCATAATATCAGGATAAATAAAGAAGGTGAACATTGTATTTTGCCTGATTGGTCAGAATGACCCTCAGGTATCGATGCAAACTAGTCGATATGCAGCGTTTCTCACAGCTTAGTGTTCACAGGATTAAAACACGCCGATGGCCGTTCCGCTGCTCCAGTTTGAGCCGTAAATCAACCTCTGGCCAAGGTCAGAGCATCGACGCTGGGATATTAACAGCACCGTACACAGGATAATCCAGGAGCGTCAAACTGCAAGACAGCAGCAGCGGACAAAACACCAATCACCAAAACCATTATCATTATTTTGTATTTATTGACATTTTGTGACTTAACTTAAAATGCCAGTCAGTAAATGAGTCATTAATAAACAAGCCAAACTGATGGTGGATGTCAAGGAGACAAATCTGCTAAAGTTACATAAAATAAATGCACCCTGAAAATACTAAATCATAATCTGAAATGGATGAATTCATTCTTTCACACTAACAGCTTCAAATAACACGCCTACCACTTCAGGACCCTAGCAACCACCTTGCACAACACCATAGCAACAACCAAGTGACATTGTATCATAAATAGCCCTACCTGTAAGACTAAACTGAGTCACAGTGCTGCACACAAACCTCTCAGAACCCAACAGCTGCCGTAGAAGATGCTAAACATCTGGAGACACCCCAGGGTCCATCTGAACAATGACATACATACTTAACAACCACCTAGTAAAATACACTATTACAAACACACCAAACAATACCAACTGTTTATGAACTACCTTGTGTGTCCAGTGTGAACAGTAGTGATGATGCCAAACTACATGCAAACCACCCACATAAATCATCAACCACAAAAAACACTTCGACCTCGGGACACCCAGCTACCTTCATTCAGTATGGTTCATTTTCTGTCCAGTTTCTGACCTATCTATTTTAGTTTTATTCTTGAGTGAGTTTTTCTTTTATTCTGTTTTGTTTGTTTATTCTGAAAACAATAAACCTTCATGAAAACACTGAAGCCTGAAACCATAAACATGCATGCATGCATGCAACGTCTAACTCCTGACCCGTCATTCAAAATATGTTTTTGTAAAGTGAAAGACATCATATCTCTTCAGAGAACAGGCTGAGGGCCTCAAACAGGCTGAGTGCAGCCCTGTTGGCTCTCACACTCAGCTCCTCTCACACAGAAAAGTGAAGCGAGAAAAGGAGAAGAAAGGCGTAAAGTTTTATCCTCTTCCTCCTTTGGAAACATGAAAATCTCCCCCTCCCCTCTCCTTCTTCTCCTCTGTGAAAATACCTCCGTTCCATTATTTGTACTGCAGAAGAGGAGGAGGAGGGGGGAGGTGGCCGAGGCCTGTTCCCATGGCAACTGCCGAGATGAAAATTCTTGCAGTGCAAGGGCTTTCATTTTCGTAATTGCTGCCTCTTTTCTCCAAAGCTAAGCGCCTTCGCTTTAGGGGCCTCCTCCTCCTCCTCCTCCTCCTCCTCCTCTGGAGTGTGAGCGCCGCATGCAACCTTGGACAAACTGTTTCCTCTTTTTTCCCTCTTTCAAATGAATTTTCTTCTTTTTTTTACTAAACTCAGTGCTGACCATGAAGACGGATGAAAGCGCTGCAGCACACAATGAGAGCCCTCCTCTTCCTCCCCCCGCAGATCTGAAACCTGCTGTGATGCATCTAAAAGGGTTAGGGGTCACACTTACGACATGGTGTCAAATGCTTCACAGTAAATGGAGATGTGCTCACTCCTTTATAGCCAAAAACATCCCAGAACATGATTTTGCCTGCAGATCTTTGGAAGGACAACAAACAAGCCTGTCTTCACTCACACTGCACAATGTGTTCAGCTCTGTGTCACTGGTTGATAACAACGTACAAAGTCATTTACATGGAAGTGAAATAACCTTTCAGAATACAGGAAGAGAGGAATTTCATTCATATGAGGTGAATATTGATTTTGAGTAGATGAAGCACACGCTGCAGTAAGAATGTAGTTTTCTCTGGGACTGTTGGGGCTCAGGGCAGACGTGAAAATGAATCCGTCTGGCTCAGATTAGGTTCAGAATGAAAATGATTATGATTGTAACATGCAAATCAATGGTATCAAAGGTATGATAACTTCTATAGTTTTCATGCTTGAAATATGTGTGTCACCTGCATTATGGACTGTACTTATATGCGCCCTAACTGTACATTCACCACTGTCACTGTGGTAGAAGGTACCAGCTAAGTCTGAACGCTTGTTGAAAATACTAATGAAAATTGTGAAAATATGTCTCGAAAGTTATAAAATATGGAGCTGAGTTGGTGAAGAGAGAGAATAAGAGTGGACAGACTCCACAGTGGATGGACTCATCATTTGTTCTGCCATCAACTGCTTCTCACAGCAGGAAGAAAGATGCAAACGCTGCAAGAGAGAGACGCAGAGAGCAGAGAGAGAGAGAGACACACACACACACACACACACAGAGAGACAGAGAGAGAGAGAGAGAGAGAGAGAGAGAGAGAGAGAGAGAAAGACAGACAGAGAGAGAGAGGGATAGAAAAAGAGACAGAGAGAAAGAGATACATGAAGGACTCCTTGGTGGAAAGTGCAACAAAGCACCTGTAGAGCTGCTGAGGAAATTTTGGACTCTCCACAGAACGTGAAACCTCCTCCAGGACGTCCAGATGCTCTTCAAGACTTAATGAACTGTTTCAACGAGCGATGGAATCATATCAAGGACGTTTTACAAAACCATCAGTGCCGTACAAGCGTCCTTAAACACCACTGAGACAAAACCAGGGACTAATGGAATCTCCTCAAAACTGCCAGAACCTCCTATACTCCACTAAACTCACTCTCTCTTACACACACACACACATGTCCCACAGCCCACACTTGTTTAATGTGACTGTTTTTCATTCAGAACAGGAAGAGGAGCAGCCGGCGGCCTTCCTGCGCTGTGATTGGATGGTGAGGGTGATGTCAGGAGTGACCTTGGCTGTTGTTTAAGGATAAAGACGTTCGGAGCTGCAGAGCCATAGAGGAGAGGCAGGACCCCAAAGCTTCACCTCCTGCACCTCTATCTGCTCCTTCACACTCACATTCCTTCATTTCTTCTATTCTATTTCTTCCCTCAATGATTTACTTTGAGACTTTCTTTTTTCGGAAAGATTTTGGTGAATAATTAGAAAATCTGGACCTGCCTGACACGTTTGAAGCCTCATTTGTGCTTCACTGAAAGTGACATGAACATACACACAAATAAGAATCTAATTTGGGGGGAAATAATGTGTGTGTGAGTGTGTGTTTGAGAGAGAGAGAGAGAGAGAGAGAGAGAGATAATGTGAGCACTCATCCAAAGCCACAATCCAATTAAACCTCATTATTGATCTCCAAATTAGTGCCCAGGTGGTCTGGGGGACCTGTTACCCCCCCTCCCCACTACCACCCATCTCCTCTGTCCATACAGGAAGGAAGGTGGCCTGTGATTGGTCCGTCCTTATAACTGTGGTGGTGGAATGATGGCAGAAAGGGAAGTGTTGAACGAGGCAGGCAGGCAGGCAGGCAGCTGGTTGAGGAGCACCCACTCCCACATCACAATACAGCCACCATGACCCCTCACCCCCACAGTCTGACAGCCACAGCAGTGGGTGAGAAAAGAGCCAGTCAGTCCAGATGACGATGGAGGAGGAGGAGGAGGAGGAGTCTGGCACATTGATGGAACATGATGGTTTTATCTTCATCAAACCTGCTCTGTATCCCAGACACCAAACACCACGTCTCACTTTGGACTAAACACATCCACATCCTGGCCAATCACAGGGCAGGGTGAGGCAATTACATAACCATACACTCAAACTCTCCTTTCACTTAATGTCACTGTCAATCCTTTAATGCTTCCTATTGGTCCAACAGGGAAGATCGTTCAGTCCGTCTTGATTAATCAGCAGAAACTAAAGTATCCAAACGTGTATTTGTGTGCTAACTTCAGCTCAGGTGTGTGTGTGTGTCTGTGGTTACAGGAAGATTCCTTTAGGTGTTAAGTTCTTTCATGTCAGTGTTTGTGTACATGTGACCTTTCCTGGGAAAGTTCTGCTGGGTTCTAGCAGCCTGGTCCAGAGGAGAGCTGACCTGCAGCTCTGTTTCCGCTCTGCCTCTCTGTCAAGCTCTATTTCTAGGTACAAGGAGCTTGATGCTCTGCTGGAGGCTCTACAGAGCTCCTCCACCAGGGCGCAGCATTCATGCCCAGGGCCAGGGACTCTCTGCATCCTGATGATTTGTTGAGCTATCAAAACCTTGGATGAAAAACCCTGAGTGTCTGCTTAGGCTTAAGTTACTTACTGTATGTTTTATGCCAATAAAGCAGGAGGAATAAAATAGTGAAAGGCAGATTTGAAGTTGTATTATTTTGAATATTAAGCTGTCATTGATCATCCTTTGAGTCAGTCTGTCGTGCTTTCAGTATTTTACAGATTGGAAAGAGAATCTCTCTCCTGGTCAATAAGAAGTGTTGTATTTGTATCCTTCCTTCTCCACTTCAATGTAACGTGTGTGTGTGTGTGTGTGTGTGTGTGTGTGTGTGTGTGTGTGTGTGTGTGTGTGTGTGTGTGTGTGTGTGTGTGTTTGTGTGTGTGTGTGTGTGTGTGTGTGTGTATGGTGTGTGTGTGTGTGTGTGTGTGTGTGTGTGTGTGTGTGTGTGTGTGTGTGTGTGTGTGTGTGTGGAGGCCCTGAGGCTCTGCCCACCTCTCTGCGAGGGGCCAAGCAATTAGAGCAAGTGTGTGAGGGAGGGAACACACATACATCACATCTCACACACACAGTGGGGAGCTAACATGGTCACTTACCTGGCTGCAGGAAAAAAGATAGTTAGTTAACTAGTTACTAGTTGGGATAACTTGTTACAGAGTTTAGGCTGGTTAGCTGACTGAATAATTTACAGCTTTGTTCTTAAGATGGTTATAAATGTGTCAGTAGACTGAAAGATTTACTGGCTAGTAACCTAGTTGCAGTGGTTAAGATGGTTAGTTTACTGGTTAGCCGTTGAGCATAGTTAGCTGGATAGTTAACCGATTGTTGGAGCCCCAAAGAGTTAATAACCAATTGTCCCCATGCTGCATGTTAGGCAGCTTGGCTAACTAGTCGCTGTGAGGAGTTAACAGTCTGGTTAGCTGGTGAGGAGGAGTGTGGTACCTGGGAGGAAGGCAGCTCTCTCCTGCTGTTGAAGGAGTGGACTCCTGCGGTCGCCACCCTGCCGGCAGTCTGGAGGTTGATGGGGGACGTCTGCAGGGGCTCCGAGCTCGCCGCCTTTTGTCCATTAATGTGTGCGGTCACCATGGAAACGGGAGCCTTGGCCGGCACCACAGAGATGGCGATGCCCTGACTGGGAGGCTTGATGATGGACAGAGGCTTCGTGGTCCCCACAGGACAACTTCTGACCGCCAGCTTCTGACAGAGACGCAGAGACACAGAGCACACAGAGGACACACGGTTACTACAGCTCCAATAAAGTACTGTGGACTACAGGAGACATGTTGTATCTCCTGTAGTACTAGAACAGATGTTACTCGCTATATTAATAACTACTGTCAATGGTAATGTCCCCACCTCTAGGACTGTGTTACTGTTAATACAAACACTATATGTTACTGCAGTTCCTAACACTATTACTACTACAATAGTTAATACAGTTACAATACTACAGTTATTACTCCAACTCTGTTATTACTAATATTACATCTACATTTATGTTCTACCACTGCTACTTGTATTACTACTTCAAACTGTAAGTACTGCATATTGTGCTATTATTTTGCTACTAGTACAGCTACCACCAGCGCCCCTGGTTACTACTCTTAGTACTGCTGTTCCTCTTGTTGCTATAAATACAACTATTACTGTTACTGCTACTTTGGTGGGTATAACTTCACTTCCAATGAGGCTTCAGATGATGTGGAGTACAAACACAATGTGGCAGTAGTTCAGTATGGAAGTGGGCTACATCCACACAGTGTGTCTGACATACTGAGGCTGTCCTACACACACCAGACTGTCCTCAACACACACACACACACACACACACACACACACACACAAACACACATACCCCTCCCCCCTCTGCTCAGAGAAGAAAAATACATCTTCTAAGTACATCACAGCGCTGAAAGAGGCTCTCTAAATATTTTATATTCAGTTTCTTACTCCACCGCTGACGGTTTATCCTTTACTGTGTAACACATGGAGGGATGAAGGACGAGGAGGAGGAGGAGGAGGATGAGGAGGGGGAATAAGGTTTGTGTGTTGGTTGGTCTCCAGTCCGAGAGCTTGTGTCCTCACTCCGTCTGCTTAATTACACAGCAGATACATCACAGAGTAGAAGCTTTAGCTGCCTTCGCTTGTCACAAACTCTCAGAAACACTGTGGCACTTAAATACTGTGAATGTGCAGCTCTGCTGTGTTTCCTTCAAACATCGTTCTTTACTCTAATGAACAGTTACACAGCAAAAACAACTTTTTTTTTATCATCAGTCGATTGCTTTCACCTCGGGAGACGCCACACATTTGGTGACAGGAAATGTTGCAACTATACGCCGTGACTGCAATTAAGAGTAAACAACAGCAGGAAACTCTCCCATCCATCCATCTGAGCCTGAACATGAAACCTCCCCGACAGGCTCAGTGATGATGATGAAGTGATGAAGACGCAGGGAGGAGGAGGAGGGTGGGAGGTGTACTGGTTAATGTGGGGCCTGCTGCTTCAGACGCTGCCTGTGACATCACAGAGCACAAACATTTGAAGGACCAAACGTTAGGAAGGAGGTGTGGACGGTTTGGTGGTCTGTGGAGGCTGTTGGGGGGTTGTAGTGGGCGGAGCTACAAGATGCATTCTTACTGCTTCTGTGTGAGTGTGTGTGTGTGTGTGTGTGTGTGTGTCCATCCTCACTTACAGTTTCTGTGCATGCATTTCTGTCCAATCACAAGAAGCCCAGCCTCATGCTGCATTCAAGTGCCATTGGAAATTGTAAAATAACAATTTTACAACTTGGAAAATGGAATATTCAGTGTATTACGTTACAAGTTATACCACCTGCTGTAAAATGTACAAGTGAAAAAGACTACCCCTTTTTTGAGTACTGTCAGTATGTATGTGTATGTGACTGAAGCTGTATAGATAAAGAAATAGAATCAGGAATGAGAAAAATAGATCCAATAGCGACACTATAGTTTGATACTCATTATCACGATCATTGGTGTGTAACACTAGGGGGAGCTGTTGCTGTCAGGCTTTTTATTCTGTTGTTACTTCATTAAAGCGTACAGCGTGTAACTCCTCCACACGGCACATTTACTCACATGTTGTTATTTATTAATCCTGTAAACAATGAGCGACAGGGGGCCTATTGTTTCAGGGGATCAATGTGAGCCACAGGCAGCCTGCAGCAGGACCTAGGGGCCGCGGCGCTCCATTCAGACCGGGGCCCCTCTGATTGTCTGAAAGGTCACTCATTTGAAGCGTGTGGCGTTGGAGAACAGAGGCCGGGGCCTCCTACAGGGGCGGGAGCAGTGAATGAAGGGGAAACACAGAGCCTGATGACAGCAGGGGCCACAGAAACACATTCAAGAGCCACTCGGAGCTTTAATGTCACCTGGAGGGACACCAGCACCCGTCACATGGCCCAGCTACCCCCTCACTGCAACTACAACTACTACTACGACAGCAAATACATACTCTGAAACAACTTCTACTGCTGAAACTGTTACTACTAGTAGCACTGCTATTAACGTGACTGCACTGACAACTGTCAAGGCAACTACTACAATTACTGCAACAACGACCACTGCTTCTACGACTACTTTCAATGTTACTACAACAGTTTCTACTACTGTTACTACAATGACTTTTTAGGCAACAACAACTTCTACTACTAATATTACAGCTACTATGACAATTACTAAAACTGGTATACAATCAATTATCCAGACGCCGGCAGTATTTGTGCCTTCCCCTGCCAGTCTGAGACGATTCCCAATGCTCCTTGGTCTACTTTCCCAGTGTTTAGTAACAGGGGGTCGGTGTCGGCGGCTCACTGACGAGCGTTAACGCGACGACTTAAGTACACAAATCACACCGTGGCAGGGCGTCAGTATGGATTTCCAGACAGGAGCAGGCTTTGCTAATGCACCCGGGGTGCCAGAGAGAACACCGCAGAGGGCACACGGCGGCTCAAACGGCCCCATTGTTACACTGGTTTATCTTGTCCTACAACAAATCGGTTAAAAGCCACTTCTCCGCGCGTCACAAATATCAAACTATTAAATAAATAAGACTCCTCTGAGAGCGCCAGATGCTTTTAGAAGAAATCACTCAAAAAACATTCTGCCTGTGCTACAATGTCTACAGTCAAAGTCTCCACAGGTACTGCAGTAAAACTACTAACACCAAAGAGGAACATAATTTTTTAGAATACAGGTTGTTATTTAGGTTTTGAGTGTAACTAAGTAGCAAGGTAACAAAGTGGTTGCCATGGTATATCTGGGGAGGTAACTCCATTACTTCCTATAGTGAGGAAACAGATCAATTCCACAATCAATAATGAATATGAAAATGAAGCTGACATCTGTGTGATATGTGAGTGAATCAGTGGACCGTTAGGCTGGTTTGGTTCAAACTGAGGGTTTTCAGATTCCTCCTGATACTGTGCTGATCAGTTTTGTGTCCCAATATAAAATTATTGACCACTGTTACTTCTGCTCCTTGGGTCCTGTCTAATAACTGATAGCAATCACATGAAAAGTTCATTTCCCAGCCTGCACTGGAAACAAATGCACAAAGGCATCGGGCCAAACTTTGATCTGACGGTAATAAACACACGGAGCTGAATTAAATCCCAGCTCCACATTTCCTCCCAGAGAGAAAGAAGTAATTTGATCATGTGGTCAGACTCCAACCGTCATACCGACAGCGGACAATAAATCCATTTAAATGCAAATCAAACACACCCAGAGTGCAATTGACTTCATCTGAAACAGGGCTCATTGGAATGTGACGCACGACTCATCAGCTTGATTCAGCTTCACTGAAACAACAGGACAAGATGAACCCGTCAGCCCATCGACCAATCAGCTGAATGATGACAAATTTGATTTAAAAACTAATCATTTAGCTCGCAGCCAAACGAACCAAAGCATTGCTATTTAAAGCTTCACAAAAGTGGAGATGTGTCGGATTTTGGCTATGAGATTGTTTATGACTTATTCCCATTTCCATTATGTTGAGAAATAACTAGAGATGATGGTTTTAAAACTTTCAGGAGTCAAGAAGAAGTACGTACAACTATTACTGTAGACTGTGTAGTACTATGGACTATGAATTACAAAATTTATTACCGCTCCACCACCAGGCTGAGCAGAACCAGAACCTACTGGCCCACCAAGCTTCACTTCTTTCTTCTTCCTCTCCACATTATTACATGAAGTCCTCACAGCAAACAAACCAGCAGGCTGAAGTGAAGCATCAGGAGGCTTCCAGCTCTGAATTTTGCTTCTGCGACATCAGCAGCAGAGAGGAGACGTTGCTATAGAGACATGTGACAGTCAGACAGCAGCGGCTCTCCCCCAACAGGAGCAGAAAACACACACTGACTCTGACAACAAACAAACAAACAACAGACACACACTTCATTTGTGGTTCAGCTCTGCTTTCATAAACACACCCTCAAAGTACACTGGAATATGTACTAATATTTGACATAGTACACAAGTTAAAGTGTCAGCACAGGACTGTGATTGTAACTGAGTTCTTCTCTGCTGTGGGATTCATACTTGATCAGTACTAATGTGGAGAGAAGTTGGAGGTTTTCCAGTGAACCACAACGCAACCTGCTCTCTCTCGGGCCTGGTGGCCATGAAAGGAACTGCAGCTTCAAACATTTCAGATTTGGCTTCATCACTGGTGTTTGGATTTCTGTGTGTGTGTGTGTGTGTGTGTGTGTGTGTGTGTGCTCTTTGTGGCTGCATCTGTCTGCCACTATTGTTTGCTGGAGTCCATCTGCTGGCCTGTAGCTCCACCCCTCCCCCCGACACTGTCCCCTCAACAGCCAAAAATCTCTCTCGCTCTCTCTCTCTCTACCCCCTCCGCCCCCTCCCCCATGGCTCAGTTCTGAAGTCTCGTTGGCTGTAAAAGAGGAAAATACAGCTGATTATGGCCTCAAACGAGTTTTACCAAAAGGGTAAAACTAACTGACACTAACTGTGACACCTCAGTGACTGTACAAACTTCATGAGGTCGCCGTTAAACACTCCTTTTCAACCTCACGTCTCACCAGATGTCTGTAATCCCTGATAATCCAACATGTTAAACGCTCGCCGGCCCTGCAGTCACAGTGAGCAGGGACCCTCACGCCAGTTGGACTCCTCAGACCCCCTCAGGTCCTGGACTTACTTGGATATCTCAGACCCCCTCAGGTCCTGGTCAAAGTGCTCTCAGGCACCCTCAGGTAATAGTCTCAGTGCTCCCAGACCCCCTCAGGTCCTGGACTTAGTTGTACTTCTCAGACCGCTCAGGTCCTGGTCTTACTGCTCTCAGACGCCCTCAGGTCCTGGTGTCAGTTAGACTCCTCAGACCCCCTCAGGTCCTGGTCTCAATTGGACTCCTCAGACTACCCCCCCCCCCCCCCCCCCCCCCCCCACCCCAGGTCCTGGTCTAAGTGCTCTCAGACCCCTGCAGAGTAATGGCAGCTTCTCGTTCCCTGCCCTCTTACTTTTCCTTCTTTCAGTCTGATTTTGGAACTTCAGCCTGGAATGTGAACGTAACTTCAAGGAATAATCGATTGACTGAACTGACTAAATTAATGGTTGGCTGTCTTCCTAAATATGTTCTTGCTCACACACAGAGAGGCTTTTCTTGCCGTGTTTCACTCCTCATTATGGTCGATTAGGTGATGAGATGATCCGTGGAGGCAGCGGCCGCTCCGATGTTCCTCGGCTTAATAAAGACTTTGACCTTTGTGCGGTTTGTGACTGTTAGCACGCTTGGTCAATAATCTCTGCGTGAGACACTTGGCTCAGCAAATAAATGTCTTCATCACGGCAGAGAACCACGTTTTTCCTGCACAGAGGTTCTCATCACTTGTGCTGCAGCTTTGATTTGGTTAAGCTTCAGATACATACTGACAGATATTTCGACCACGGCCAAAAGATTAAAGGTCTCCTACAAATCACCAAACACGGGAGGAAAGAGGAAATAGGGTGAAATTCATACAGATAGTTGCAAAGCTCAGGACATTAGTGACTGATCCCTTCCTGTTTACATCTGAAAACAAACGTGAAAATTTTGATGGGCCCTCTTCATCAACACAAAACCTTCCAGGGTACTTTGGCAAGTTCCACAGTGATCCTACAATCCTACAACTCTAGAATCCCAATCAAGAACAACGGCCAGGATCTTTTCAACATGAAGACACCAGAGGCCGACGTTCATGTCCACATTCACGTTACGGAAACAAACATTAAATATTTATGATCTATAACTTCTTCAAGTGACCCTAGAAGCTCCCCGAAGACCTATAAAAGCTGTTTAGTAATCATTAGAAGCTATTAAAGACCATCACAACCTTTTACGTGACCCTTTGAACCTCCTCTAGGATCCGACGAGCACAGACCTGAAAGATGCTCCAACTTATAAACAAACAACCTAAATTTTCCTGAAAATCATAACATTTGGTGAAATGCTGGCATATCACTAAAACCAAGACATGTGATTTGTGTGTCTGCATGTAAACAAAGAGGTCTGATGGACGATCAGTCGGGGAGAAGCAGTGGAACATCTGCTGTCTCTCTGCAGACATTTGAGAACTTCCTGTAGTCGCCCAGGGGGCTTTAGAGGGACAAAGGGAGGTTCTAAACCACCCCACCCCCCCTTGCCACCGCTCCGGGCAAACACATGAAGGACACACACGCGCAAGTGTCATCAGGAGAACCGTAACGTCCAGGTCACGCCTGCATGCATTAGAGGAACTCTTCAGTCTTTACATCTCTTCCCTCATTCTGTCTCATCTCCTTTGTTACCTTCTTTCTTTCTACCTCATACCTTCTTATCAGCATTCTCAACTTTCCTCTTTCTAGTTCATCCTGTTGTCTCTCTTGATTTCTTTCCATCTCTCTGTTTTCTTGAGTAATTCCTGTTTTTCATTTGGCTTTAAATGAACTTTTCTCCTCTTGCATCCTTCTTTCATCTCTTATTCACCCTTTCCTCCTCCCTTGCTTTCTTCCATGATGAGAATGTGAAAACATTTGAGTCTAGTACTTTAACTCTAAATACTTAACTTTCACTTTCACTTTTAGAGGTACTTTTCCACTCAGGTACTTGACTTAGATGTAATGAAAGTACTGTGTGTACCGCTAACCTAGTTTGTCGTGATTGGTCCACTTTAATCACCGCGGCCTTAACGAGAGGCCTTAACGAGCCCGTTATAACGAGCTCGGCTCTTCTCTCCGCTCCATTATTGCTCCAGCAATCACTTCAAATTAGATCCACCAGTCGATATGATGAGTCGATATTTAATTTGCTCATAGCAGGTGGTGATTCAGTCCGAGACGTGTTGGGTCCACACATCACGCCGAGGCCTTCACACACACACACACACACACGCCCACCGGCACGTGCACACACCAACACACACACCCAAACACAGAGTCAGTTTGATCCATTTACTCTTCACTCAATGTGACAAAACTAAACAGCTGCATCATCTTTCTGGGTTTTGATTCCCTATTTGATTCTTGCCTTCTGCAAAATTGAGTGGATTGGGTGGATTTTTAAACATGAATCCAATCTTAATTTTGATCCATTGTGTCTAAGTGAAGGTGTGGCCTCATGTTGGAGTTAAAAGAAAGATCAGGAGGTCAGCGGGTCATGAAGGGCCAGTGTAAATATTACTTATTAAATCTGCCTTTCAAGTGACAGGTGAATCTATGAGTTTAAAGTTTATATTTCATAATTTTCAAAACTTTTTTATAATTTGGGCAGTTTTGTTCTGTGTATTATGAAAATAACTTGTTTTGGTCTTTGCAGACTTCTTGTTCCAGTCATTTCCAGGCCCTGGTGGATGCTGGGACGGGCTGTGAGACAGATATGGGCGGGGGAGGGATAAGCGACGAGGGGCAGCAAGCTGGTTAACAGTCACTTTTTTGGGTATTAGGACACTCGCTGGGAAAATCCTCCTGAGGATCATTTAACAGCTTGGCTCTGCGTGTTAGGATGTTCCGGATTGATCTGGCTCTTTGGTGGAGTCTAATCACGCCTCAGGGAGGAACAGAGACGCCTCCTCTTCATCACTCGCTCAGAGGAAGACCTCAGCAACAGCTCAGAGACGTCTACTCCAACACACAGAGAAGAGGTCTGCTGCCGACAGGCAACGACGATGTCAATAACTCAAACTCTGATACTGACACGGGCACAAATACTCAATATGTACTGAACAAACACGGAGCATTATAACTTTATACAGGACACAGCAGGACAAAGTCTCCTATCTTTGTTGTTACCTCTCGGGTTCCAACTTTCTTCCTTCTGGAAGGTGACTGGACACCGTTCAAAGTGTCCGAATCACTGCCGTGCCAATGAAACTCAACTGTGTCCATTTACAAGTTCAACCGACATCAGCCTGGATTACTCGACACAATCACACACCATCATAGCACCCAGAGGTCATTTGAGTTTCTGCTGGGGGGAAACGTCTGCAAAAAGAAGACCGACTTCCTGTGTGTCAATAACTTGCAGCTCAGAACATAAAGAGGAGAAGTTAGCAGTTAGCTAGTCTTTAGCCTCTTCCTGTTGTCACTAACACTTCCTTTCACCACGGCATGAATGAGTCTATAAAACACCAGCATTGTGTGTGTGTGTTGGTTTTATACATTAGTCCATGTCTTTATTGGGACAAACATGCCCATAATTCTAATATCTAACAGCACAGAGAGAGCTACATCAACTTTAACTTCACACAACTTCAAGAGTTCCCAAAAGCGTCCCAGAGTTCCTGCAACATTCCCAGAGTTCCTGTGGAGCTGAGCTGAACTGAATCTGAGGCCTCAGCATCAGCAGCTGATTCTCATGGTTTCAGATCCACGTCACGCTGCAGTAAATCCGTCGTCTTCATCCAGCCGAAGCTTTAACAAATGCTAACAAACAACAGGAAGCCTCGGGGGGAGCAACGCTGGCGTGCTATCACAGCTGGACTCATCCCAGCCGGCACGGGAATATCGCCGTCTATTTGTCATCTGTAATCTAATGGATACGAGCAGGAACGTCTCGGGAAACTCAAGCATCCAGGTGGTTGTGTGTGTGTGTGCGTGCATGTGTGTGCATGTGTGTGTGTGTGTGTGTGTGTGTGCTTCATTCTGTATGCATTGCTTTTCACACTGGGGAAATGTCTAAGCAGAGTGCTGTTAGTTTCAGAGAAACAGATTACTTCACTGCAGTATTCACTGTCAACTCATTCAAAAATACTTTTACACCAACACTGACTGTTTAGTTTCTAAATCGTCATGGTAACAGATGTATTTACAGGTGAAGAATATGCTCTCCAACTCAAGCAGAAAAGCTGTTTAATTTGACTGTTTTTCCTCACTGCCATAAAATTAAAACATACACTGAAGCTCATATTTGTCTTCATTATTAACTTAGTTAATTTAGTTAGTTTCCTTCACTTTGTGAGTTTGTGAAACTTTTTGACCAAACCCCCCCCCAGGTTGCAGGTGAGGCTGAACTCTGATTGGTCGTCTCTGATTTGTTGAGTTGGAATTTTCCTGTTAACGTAATTTTCTTAAATTTCCAGGATCTTGGGAGTAAAATGTGGAACTACACTGTGGACAGTCACAAGTAAACTATGACATCACCTCCACAGACCAACCTGATTGGCTAGTGCAGCCTCGCGGCCTTCAGGTTACAGAGATAGGCAGAATAATCTACGCAGATCTGTTCTGTGGAGAGTTCCTCTATCTATTGGCGCCTGTGTGTTGGACCGTGAGTTTGTGAGTGTGAGTGAGTGTGTGTGTGTGTGTGTGTGTGTGTCTGCTGGGTTTATTTGTGTATTCCTGCTGCTCGCCGCCGGCTGTTGTTCTCACTGACAAATGCCTAAAATGCAAATATTAGTCTTTTGAGTCCCCAGGATAGAGATCAGCTCGCTCACAGCAATTCTGACGGCATGTGAATGAGTGTTTTCGCTTCCCACCTCCTGAAAGCAGCTAAATGAAAACAAATGGAGTCTGTGTCCTTATTTACAGCCCCAGCATCTGTTCACCACACACACAAGCGCCTGTCTGCCGCTCCCTTGTTAGCCTTCGGACCAAGCTTTCCTTCAAGAGCTGCGTTTGTTTGGAAAACTGCTGGAATTAGATCTGCCAGAGGCTCACGGGAGCCACAGCGCCACCTGGCTGCCATCCTGCTGCTCTGACCTGAACCCTCAACACCAACTCACACTGACACAAACAAGCCATACAGGACCCACCAGATATGTTTATCTTTCATTGTAGATAGAAAATATGACTTCATCATTGTGTCACTATGAAGCACTACAGCTCTCTGGGAGATGTAACACTCTGTATCTACGCTCTGTATGTTCCTCCATTCATCAGGCTGAAGAAGTACAGATAAAAACTACAACATGGCAGCTGTGTTCCTGCTGGAAAGGAGTCCAACACGACAAATCTCAAAATGACAGACAATCTGCCTCACACATTCACTTGACATCCTGCAGCTCCAGGGAAGCCCTGGACGCTCACGTGCAATGACTACTTGCACTTTCACTTTCGCTGTGTGTGTGTGGTACAAACATGTGGCCCAGGAGAGAGGCGTTTTGTTGTGAGTAATGACTGAGTTTGTGTGTGCTTGCGTCGTTTCCAGACACATGGATTTGGACGCTCATTCTGCCCTCCAGGACCTGCAGACTCTGCCCGCCTGGAATGAAACGCATCCAATCCCCACCCTCGAACTCCGAACCAGATGACTCAGCTCATCGCCAACCTAACAGCCATTTCATTAGACGCAGGTAATTGAAATTTGGTTTGTGCTGCAGCACGTGCAGCAGATACGTTGGTGTGTAAACAGAATCTATCACAGGCCGATTGTCTCAGCAGGAAAAGCAAAGACACACGCCTGAATGCTACGACATGCCAACACCTCGTTTCTCCTGCGCTGTTAGCTTTGTGACTACGTGTTGTAAATTACTGCTCTAAGCCAAACTGTTTGGATCTAAATAAACCATGTGTGTATTCAGAGCAGCGCCCCCCTTTGGCTGGAATGGAAATGTCCAGTCTGTCCCTCAGGTTGGTGTTTGTGTATCTAGAGTTCGTCTTCCAGGTCTGTGGACCCTTGAAATCATAATGATGCTAAGGCCTTCTCACATCTATGTTCTTCTTCTTCTTCACGACGGATAGAGATCCATGACAACCTACAGAGGGTTCAGGGTCAAAGGTCATAGTTACTATAGGATAGAGATCCATGACAAACTACAGCGGGTTCAGGGTCAAAGGTCATAGTTACTATAGGATAGAGATCCATGACAACCTGCAGAGGGTTTAGGGTCAAAGGTCATAGTTACTATAGGATAGAGATCCATGACAACCTGCAGAGGGTTCAGGGTCAAAGGTCATAGTTACTATAGGATAGAGATCCATGACAAACTACAGCGGGTTCAGGGTCAAAGGTCATAGTTACTATAGGATAGAGATCCATGACAACCTACAGAGGGTTCAGGGTCAAAGGTCATAGTTACTATAGGATAGAGATCCATGACAACCTACAGAGCGTAGACCGTCAAAAATCATGGGGCCCTCCGCAATCAGGTGTGGTGGCCAAGTGGTAAGGCATCGGTCTCATAAACCGAAGATCACGGGTTCAAGCCCTGTCCGTGCCTCACAGGTGCATGCTTTTTCGGGCCTGTTTATGTTAACAACAGAGTGAGGAACTACATTTCCCCTCGGGATTAATCAAGTATTTCATCTTCGATAAGGATCCAGGACGACATACAGAGGGATAGGGGTCAGAGGTCATCATATTAGTATCTAACTAAACTTATGGCTTCATGTAGAGGAGCTTTTGGAGGATTTAAAATGTGATCCATAAGGGTCCATTTAAAGACCTACAGACCTGAAGAGAAGCACAAACATCTACACCATGACACAACTTACAGAGGAACACACAGAGAGTTCAGAGGTGAATTATTTCCCCTCGTAAAATTGTAAGTATAAGGTGGAAAGTGTGGTGTGATTAAATGCTTCATGGAGCAGATGAAACCTGGGTGTCCTGAACGAAGACGAGGGAGAGGAGGAGAGTAAATGTTGAGCCGTGACGGTTTGAGTCCAGCAGTGGCACCGTGTGAGGAAAAGTGACTGAGTGAAAACAGCATTTTCACTGCATTACATCACGCTCTGTTAGAGCTCCTGTCAGCCTCTCTGCCTCCATCAACACCTATAATATCACCATTTATAACAGCATTCAGCTCCTCCATGCTGTCTTGCTTTTCCTTACTCTGTACATTCGTCTATACGCTCCGCTGGAAGGTTTTGGACGGGAATAAAGGAGCTGCAGCCTTTTGTGCTGGTTCAGTTTTCTAATAAGAGTAATTCCTTCAGGCTTTGATCGTTTTCCGTGTAATGTTCCAGGACGAAATGTTCCACAGGCTTCCAATTTTCACACTCATTTCTACCGAAAAACCAATTTTCTCAGCCAGTCGCACTCTTACATTAAATATCCTTCAAACTGAACTCCTTGTTTGTCGGGTTCCAAACAAAGAAATCAGAAAATGTTGATGACGCAGATAAAATTGTTTTTCTCAAAAGAGCCATTTGTTTTGTTTGCAGGACAGATCTGTGCTCATCCAGAGCAGCACAGAGACATTCTGACTGTCACTGGGACTGCTGAGGTTCATGATGCCGAGGCCTCACGCACTTCCTGTTCCTGCTTTTGATGAAAATCTCTGTGTGAACACAGTAAAGTAGCTCATCCTTCACAATGACTGAACTCATCTGTTAGAACCTGACATCTAATAATGCAGATACTGGTGGAAGCTGCTTTGTAAATGTGACTCTGTTTGATGTCACGCACCACCAATGTGTCCACAAATGCTCCAACATACAGGAAAACAGCATGAGTGAGCCCATCACAGCATCAATGAGCTCTGGCTGCTGCTCTGGCTGCTGCTCTGGTCTCTCTGCAACTTTGAGTTACAATCACTCAGCTCAGAAATCAAATTATTACACAAACACGTTGCACATGTGAAGTAGGATCACAACTTATGAATCAACACCATGACTGAGCAGCTCATTCTTGCCCTCAACGCTTGTTGGCCTCTAAAACACACACGCACACGCACGCACACACACGCACACACACACACGCTCTGTGTCACAGTGACTAATGCTGCAGGCTGCCTCCCCTCCCCCACCATCAGCCCTGATGAATGTGTGCACCTTCATTTGGACATGATTACATGAATATGAAATGCAGATTGTGTCCCAAACCCCCCACAGTCTCACACAGACACACACACTCTCTGCTTGATGTGGAAGTTGTCCTGTACTGTAGTAACAAACTGTTTAAATTCCAACAGGGTGGGCATTTTTCTATGCCAACTAAGTATTGAACATTTTATGTAGACTTTTTTCTAAATTTCTAAGATTCTGATCCATTCCAGAAGAGATACAATGAAACCACTACAACAGGGATCAAACTTTACCACACACACACACACACACACACACACACACACACACACCCAGCCCCCGCGTGGCAGCTGGAACGTCACCATTATGACCCCAGTCCCCTTCCTGTTACACCTCTAAATCATGTGCACTTTTATCTGCAGCCTTCCACAGAACGTTCCTCCAGCTGCATCCTTGTCTGTCCATCATTACTGTAACCGGGGTCAAAGGTCAAACAAGGAGCAGGAAGACGCACCTTCACTTTTCAATACACATTCTATTAGAATTTTACATTATTTAGTTTGACATTTTATATCATTTCATAAGAGAAAAAAGTCACTCTGATAAAGATCGACTCTGTAAAGGTCACACACACACACACACACACACACACACACACACACACACAGAGTGATAATGTCAAATACATTTTTAGCTGAAGTCACAGTGTTGATATGATCAGTTCTTCCTGAAATGGAGTTATCTAATCTAAATGAATAGCGAATGTTCCTCTGCTCTCACACACTTTGAACAATCAAACTCAATGAGGAGCTCAAGCATCAATCAGGGAAAACTCCTGATATTAAAAAAGACTTCTCAAATGAATAAATTACAAATAAACAACCCAATAAAACTCAATTATCTGTTATCTCTTAATAAAATAAATGTAATTAAATCAAAGGCCATGATGTGTTTACAATTTCACTTCTAGGCAATAGGTGTGAAAACATAAACTACAATAGAAACAAAGTACAAAATAGTAATGACACAATTTCAGGGTCACTACATATTATGTTAATTCACTTCAGGCCTTCAGTGTTAACGTGCTTAACGTGTCACATACGTGCAGAGAGAGGAATCACAGCAGGACTCACTAACATGTGTGTGTGCAGGACCTCGTGCTGCGTTTGCTGCCGTCATTTTTCATTTGAAAACGTAAACCTTTCAAATGAATTCCCCATTATTGCTCTCACTTATCAGCCGCCACAGAGACTGAAACAAAGATGTGGACAAATGCTGAAAAGTAATTAAAAATAAATGAGTTTGGACAGAAGCGCTCCAGAGAAGGAGATAAACTGGACACGGGCCGTTAGCTACTTCCTGTTTACGCTTTACAGGCGTCGTCACACTGAACGAACACATCAACCCCAAATATTCAACCTGCTGCTGTGATTAATAACCACCATGTGTCCAGGCGAAGTAAGCACCTACTCTACACTGCTCTATATCTGCTCTACGTATATCCAACTGAGGGCTGAGATCTTTCCTTCTTTCTGTCTTCTTCTCTTTCTTCTCCTCCTTTTTGTTCCTTTCTTTCTTCCTTTCTCCATTTCTGAATATGTGAAAATCCCCAAAATTAGAGACATGAGCTTCTTCCTACCTGACAGCAAACACACTCCTTTACTTTGTGTGTGTGTGTGTGTGTGTGTGTGTGTGTGTGTGTGTGTGTGTGTGTGTGTGTGTGTGTGCGCGTGTGTCTGTGTGCGCGCGTTTAATGAAAAATAACGAGTTCACTCGGAGCTTGTTAGCTTCAGCTTCCAGTGCAGCTCGAGCTCACAGGGGGAGAGAGGAAAGCAAACGAGCAAAGAAACCTGCACAGTTTGTTCCACTTCTTAAAGCCAGGCCGGTTTCCGTAGCAACCTGCCAAATATAACAGACTGCATAAAAATAAAGACACGCAGACGCTGAGCTGACACAAAGGAGCAGAGCACCGAGCCAAAGTTTGCTGCTCCACAACAATACAGACCACGCCCCTCTAACTGGAGCTCATACCTCCACCAAGGACAAACTCTGCTCTCATGTCTGACCGTTCTGCCATCACACGCTGATTAGGCACAACCATCACACGGCCGTATTGATGACATTGTTGACATTGATCAATATCCACAACTTTGTTAAATATGTGCCCTAACTCTTACTGTTACTTCCTCTTCCTTATCATCATCTGTCCTTCTTTCCTCTCATCTTCCCTCCCTCTCTTTCCCTGCTCTCTCCCCTCCCTCTCTTCCTGCTGCTGTGGTGCATTCATGTGCAGCCATATAAGTTGGAACAATGGCTTCTCTAATCTAAAGATGCTTCACCGTCTGGTTCCAGAGTTTTCGCAGTGATAAAGCACATTCACCCTTTTATCTCTCCTCTCCTCCATCACCACGCACTCCTCCTCCTCCTCCCTCTCTTCCCCTCTCTCTCTCTCTTCCTCTTCATCCTGTCTCTGCCTTTCACACATCACTCAAAGCGACCTTGCCGACAAAAAAACAAATTAAAGTCCCGTTTATTATGCGCGGCTCTTTGTTAGTGCCTGAGCGGCTGACTGGCAGCACCCCCCCCCCCCCCCCTCCACCCGCCCCACCCCCACCCAACACACAACAACTACATTTAACCCTGTAAAGTCCCACACGCTGCTGTCATAAATAAAAGTGGGTTTGTAGAACAAGTGGAGGAAATATGAAAAAGTTCAATTTATAAGTCTGTCTGTCTGTCTGTCTGTCTGTCTGTCTGTCTGTCTCTCTCCGCCTGTCTCTCTCTCTCTCTCCCACATCATCACTTACACATACAGAAGCGTTGACTTACGGGTCAACATATCCCAGCAGAAAGAGCAGGAGGACGATGGGTAATATTTTTAGGTGCGTGAGTCACAGACATCTGACAGACATCTCTCTCTCTCTCTCTCTCTCTCTCTCTCTCTCTCTCTCTCTCTCTCTCTCTCTCTCTCTCTCTCTCTCTCTCTCTCTCTCTCTCTCTCTCTCTCTCTCTCTCTCTCTCTCTCTCTCTCTCTCTCTCTCTCTCTCTCTCTCTCTCTCTCTCTCTCTCTCTCTCTCCGTCTCTCTCATTTGCTCTCTCTGTTTGTCTTCTTGCTGTTTTGTGCTCTGAGCATTAATTACAGATGTGAGGAGCAGTGGCTGTTTTCCTCTGTGACTGAGCTCCAGCTGCACTTCAAAGCTCCCACTTCCCACTTTTCCTCTCCTGTATGGAGGCAGAAACGTCCAAAACTTTGAAGCTGATGAGGAAGGAGGCCATGCTGGCAGGAGGAGGAGTCAAAATGAAGGCTGAGAGCATCTCTGGAGAAAAACTTCCAGCTCATCAAAGCACAGAGACTCGTCTCACTGAATCTGCTGGTAGAGACGCCAGGATACCACAGCTTCAGCCAGAGCGTCATCCAGAGCTTCAGACCGAGCTTCAACCAAAGATTCAAATTGAGTTTTAATCAACACTCTAGCCAACGGTTGGACTAGCACTTCATCTAGAGCTTCAACCAGAGCTTCAGCCAACAGCATGATGCTGAACTAAATTCTGATCCCATTTCTTCTACAGGTGTTGGGTTTCATTGGTTTCAGTGTTCTGAAGCTTGAGCAGCAGCAGCAGCAGCGGTAAACACAGCTGAAGAAGAGAGAGCAAACTGTGTGCTCAGTGCTTCCAGAGCCAATGTTTGTGTCAGCGCCGCTTTGATTAAAGGGATTTCCAAAGATTATTTTCCCCACAAACTAGAGCAGCATTATCAGCGTTGGAGCAGCCACGCCTGGAGCCGCACCGCAGATCTGTGGCCCGCATCAGATCTTGGAGGAGAGGAGGGATTAGACGTGCAGAGGCGTCGACCTGACAGCTCAGCGCGGCTTAGCAGCTGAGAGATCCGAGACGCCACCGTTATCCTGCCCAATATCTGGACCTGGGATCCGGGAAAGTGGGGAGGGGGGGTTATGCTGCACTTTAGGCTTCAGCTTCTAGGCCTTGGTCCGGCAACAGTATGAAGAATTATGTGTAAGAAAATACACACAACGCAACTTTCTTCAGCAGTCTTCCTCTTATCATCATCACAAGAGTTGCACCATTTTGTATTTTTCAACTTCCTGTTACGCAGCAGCAGATTTTGTTTGAAGTTTTTACAGTGATGTAAGAGTGGGAAACAGTCTCAGTTTTCTCCATGGAAACAGGTTTGCACCACCCGGATGTGACATAACGGAGAACTCGCGCAGTCCTGGATCTTCCTCTCCTGTTCCGCTCTCCATCCTCTCCTCTGAGTCCTGGTAAAAGGAGGACGAGGAGGAGGAGAAGACGTTCTGTAAACCAGGACAGCAAGTCCCAGGCCGCAGCACAAACAAGGCCATGGGTGTGCTCCATCTGAAGCCTCCCTAAAGGTCAGACTGACCACAAACGCACCTAACAAACTAGATCCAACTTACTTCATATCAGCCTGTTCTTCCTGTTTACAAACGTACAAAATACCTCAAAGAAGTGAAAATGTTCCTAGTTCAGCTGTAAATGTAATCCCTGATATTCCCAGACAGCATCAGTCAGAATGTGAAGCTGCTCATGTGTCACTATGTGGATCTGCTGGAGATTGAACATGTGATAGTCCAATAACAGACTAAGGGACGTGTTTGGAATCCAGGATGGAAAGAGAAGCACTTCCTGTTACGTGGTGGCTCGACCTTGGAAACACAGTGTTTCCATTGGCACCAGCGTGGCACCCATCTCACTCCTGTTTCCTCCTCCAGTATGGGACTTCCTGAAGGATCCACAGTGACAGTAAGGTGGTTGTATACACTTCAGTTTAAGGATGTCGTGTTCTTTCTTCATCACATAAAAGCTCAAGCAATTGGAATTCAAGGTTCTGGACGAGGAGTCAAGACACGTATAGGGCCTGATGCTGACCGCAGGAGAGCGATTACTGCTCGCCAAGTACAAGATGCCTCCATAACAAAGACTAATCAGACTGACGTGAGACTTTCCTCTTTGTTTGTGCCTTCACATAATTGACCTCCTTCTCTGCTCAGGTCTGTTTAGCTCGGAGAGGCCATTGTTTGTTCCCGGAACGGAAGAAAGACACACACACACACACACACACACACACACACACAGAGGCAACAAAAAGCCAATCAGTGAGTATGAAAAGAGGCCTGAGCAGCAGCTGCTGCGCAGAGACACAAACATTCCTCCTGTTCGCACAAAGAACAAACGGGACAAAAGCTCCTTTTCCTACATTCTAACCAGCAAATCAAAAGAATTCCTCTTCACACATTCAGCACATTTACACTAATATCACTAACACTAATTACCGGGAATCTTTTTCTCTGCTCGTGCTAACATACACTTACTGACGTATAAGTAGAAGTACCACAACAGCTTCATAGTCCATTAACACTCCTACAGTCTAATGTTTACTGGAGTAACCACCAATATACTCCGATACAATGGACTGATAAATGTGATTAGAGATTTGACTTCTCTCTCTTGAAGTGTGTGTGTGTGTGTGAACTGAAGACATTCTGGATGTTGCTGTCATGGTAACCGTCACCATAGTCTCCCATTAAAGCGAGCTGAGCTGTGGTGGTCGGAGTGTTTGATGATAAAGTGAGTCCCTCTGTCAGCCTGATGCTGCTGACCGAAGCCTCGGCCATCAGGAAGGTTCTCCCATCTTCTACTGACGGACCAAACATCGCTCTGATCCACATCAGCAAATACAACTTCATCTGCCTCAATTCATCTTCAGCCATGTTTACATTTTACACACCTGCCTTTATAACATACACACAAAAATCCTCATTAGTTGCAACCCGACCAGAGTATAAGTAACTAATTATTTAAGCTGCTGTTAGCTGATTTTCTCAATCCTGTAATTGATTGGAACTGAATCAATCACCCTAAAGACTAAAACTAATCCTGATTAAAGTCCTAAATCCAAATCCTAAACATTAAACACACCCGTAAAGACCTACAACAGAGAGCAATGATAATCTGAGAACACACACAATGACTGCTGCTCACACACACACACACAGGTGAGTGCACTGTGATCAAATGTGTTGCTATGATACCGGCATGAGAGACAGTGAGGAAGTTCATTAAAGCCGAGGCTTGAATGAAGAAGAGAGAAGAACAGCACACACACACACGTCCATTACATTGGTGCCCGCCTCGTATTACGGTTAAGTACAGTGTGACTGACTAACGTGTACCCGTGTTTCACCCGTGCTGTACCTCTACTTCACTGGAACCAAAGCCAAAGTCCACAGCAAACTAACTGTAATGTTCTATATTGTTTAATGCTGTAACCTAGGAGACCAACATTGCGCACATATTCTACATTTTTGAAGCTGAAACCTAAAATAAGAAGGCAAATTTTAGTATTATGAACGAACAAGCAGCTTGTTACGCTCTGATCAGGACCTGGAGACAGGATGTGACTCTTTCCTGAGAAGAACAGAGCCGAACGCCTTGAGACAGGAAGTATAAGACGATGAATAAGTCAGGAGACTCCACCAGCTGAGATGACGGGAAGAACAGGCCCAAACTTCAGTCAGTAAAGGTGAGGTGAAGACTGTTTGAGACAATCATTTGTGGAGCTGAAGGAGGCAGCATGGGAAGCATCTTTGCTGGTTCCCAATGTGGCCCCAGCAGCAGCAGCATGAGTGAAAACATGGCGTCTTTGTGATTTAGGTTCATTTCACTGCTGCTGGTGTGAGTCCAGAGAAGCAAACACCCCCATAAATATCATCTTATATAATCCATGATAATCAGAAATACTCCCACAGAGGAGCATCAGGCTGAACTTTGTAAATACCAAACCAATACCATCGACTGGGACGAGGCACCGCACCGACGGTATTTGAGAGGAAACGTATCGATGTGCGTGAAAGCGTGACAATTAACAGCAGCTCTGCGTGAAATCGAGCGGCGATGTGGAGCGAGAGCCACAAAGGCTGAGACGCTACACGGCTCCTCACTTATTACAGCCAGTTAACGGCTTCTTCTTCTGCTGCTGCTGCTGCACCAGGGGCTCTCACACTCAGCTCAGCCTTTACAGGATTCTTCTTCTGTTGCTTACAGACTGAGCATGGGGGATTTGCTACCCGAGTTTTTCTAGTTTGGTGTTTGTGTTGTTAGTTGTTCATTTTCCAGAAGGTATCTACAATGAATCTATGTACATTTTTTGAAATTTATGCAGAACATTTTAAATATATTTTTCTACTCGGGTGGGAAAAATAAAGTGGGGAAAAAAATAAAGAAACACTCTAATGCTCTAGAGATGAGAATGACACATAAGAGTGATCGACGACATGCTAGATTGGATGAAGACAGAAGGAAAGAATAATACAACTTAAATATTAAAGCTTTTGACAAACCAGTAAGTTATGATGTCAGCAGTTTATGTAGCAGGTGAATTATGAGCTTTAGAGAAAAGTGCCGATTTATAGCTCCTCCTTTTCCTCCTCCTGCTCCTCCTCTTCCCCCTTCCCCTCCTCCTGCTCCTCTGCCCCCCCCCCCCTCCTCCTCCAGATGAAGGAGTGCTGTGGGTAGCATGGTGCTGTAGCAGTCAACACAGGTTAATTCATGGTCGTCTCTTCTCTCGCTTCACCTGCCAGCACGGCTACATCAGCACTTTCCACTGCGTGCTGGAATCCACCGTTTGCTGCTCGGTAATGAGGAGCCTTCATCCTTGATGATCCAAGGCCCGCAGACTGGAGCCTGCAGCAGGTGCTCTCATACCTGTTCACCAGCATGCACCGCCCCCTCAACCCCCCACTATTGGTTATAAATCGATATGCAGGTGCAACTCTGTATTGGAGCTTCTCAGGCTCTCAGCTGAAGAACTACATCCAGCATCATCTGCACACACAAACAACAACATTACAACCCTGTCACTTCCTCATGCGTCAGGCGCAGGGCCTATCAATCATCCTGTACTGATTTTACATAACAAATGATGATCTCAATCAACGGCCAAGAACATCTCTCACGTACACAGACACACACACACACACACGGGGTGGCCAAAAGAAGCCCTAAGAATAATCATCAATATTTTAATACAAAAACACAAATGTTCACATCTGCGTCACAGATTGTTTTGTTTCCAGATTTCTTCTATGGTTTCTGAACGTTGCGGTTTGCTAAATAGGACATCGCCCCCCAGTGGACACGTGAATGTCTGCTCGAGTACCGAGGAACGCCCTGGAGAACGTCTCCCATGTATGCCTGTGTGGAGAAGCTTAACAGCAGGAGTCTCACTTCCTGTGGAGGGATGTGACCCAAAACATCCTCCACATCTGATGTCACGTCTTCATCTACAGACAGACTCTTCTTCCTCGTTGAAAAGAGTCAGGAGGCTGAGAGGTCAAATAAGCAGCTGAACCGTAGGAGGAAACGCTGTGAGCATGTCTTCTTTTATGTGATTCCCTCACAGAACAAAATCTCCCTCCATGGGAGCAGCGTCGTCCCTCAGGAGGATCCAGCACAGGTTTGCTGCCATGTTGCTCTTAATTAAACCCTACAAGCCTTCCAGGAATCATTAGAAAGTCTGAGGACAGAAGAAGACGACAGGACTCACTGAGGCCTGAGCCGCAGCAGGATCAGGACCAGAGCCAGCAGAGTTTAAGCAGAAGATCTCTGATTTTCATGCATGAGAGGTGATTGATTGATAAGTTCTGAGCTGGGTTTATTCGTCCCAGGAAGAAATACTCCAAAATACCAATATTACCAGCAGGTAGATGAACAGCGTGCTGGACTCACAACTTATCAATCAACCATGCATCAGCATTATATCCAAACTTTTAAAAAATGTTGTTGAGGTCAGACAGACCTTAAGTTTAGTTTCTCAGACCAAATAAGCAATCTACAGATATTGATTTCTGATGCTCTGCAGCCTCAATGATCAATAACCAAAAAATGATTGAACTGACATCGGTTTCTATTGATCGGGCTTTAGAATCTAGAGTAAATATCAGCAGCTTGGTCTGGTGGAGGCTCCAGCAGGCCGTGGAGGTGATGGAGGAACTGGTTTAGATGTAGAGTTCGTCCTCAGGAGCAGGAGAGCTATGAGCGACTCCACAGGGATCGCTGCCCCACCGCTACAACTTGCTTCGAAAAAGCCGGAATTAGACCAGCAGAAATCTCTTGGCTGTGATCTGCCCTGCAGGGGGCTGTAACGGGCCGCGGTGGGATTAATGGGCCTTTGGTCGGAGATGCCGAGAAAGTTCAGCTGCTCTGTCCTGTGGGTGGAGCCGTAGCAGCCATGACATGGAACGCTGCTACCTTTCCCCACTCAGATCACAATGAGTGATCTGACAGATGAATGGATAAATGTCTTAAACCTTCATTGTGGTCGAGTGATCCGCTAGCAACTTTACAAAATGTAGCAATGTTCAGGAAGACACGTTCTTCTTCTACTATCTGTCCTTACAACACCCTGCATGTATATCTGCACTACATTCTCTCAACTTCACGTTATGAAGCGACATCACACAAGCTGCAGACTGATGAGAGAAGGCACTCGGAAGTTAGATTTTTGTCTATAATCCCTCAGTCTTGTTTAATTTTTCACAGCCAATGTGAGGCCTGAAAGCTTCAAATCCCTTTTCTTTCCCTCCTCTTCCCTCTCTTCTCTTCGTCTGCCCTCCTTTTCTTTCTTTGCCTCCTCTAATCTGGAGATAGGAGGCTTCCTGGACACTGACTGTGACACTTTGCTCCTTAATGGTTCCACTCGTTACCTCTGAGCTCTTCTTCTGCATCTAAAAAATAAAAGCCCTTAATGAGGGAGGCATATACACAGAGAGAGAGGAAGCAGTAGGCGTATCCATGGTTACACATGCTGCCTTTGAACACATTTTACTACTGACACTAGGAATCTTTCTCGTAAACTCAACACGGCTGAAGCACTGTGAACATCTGGACAAGCACATGAAAATATTTGGAGACTTTGACACTGAAAGAAGCGTTTCAGTCTCTATTGATGGACCGTAGAGCTCGATAAAGAGCCCTGCAAAACACTAAACGTAGCAGGAGCATGGAGCCCAATGAGAGGAAGAGGAACTGCTTCTCTCTGCTGTGCCAGCGTGACGCAACACCCAGCAAGTGGAGCAGAATGAAACGCACTCAATCAACCTGTGATTTCAGAAGGTGAGGACGCCAACTCATGCTCATCATCTTCAGACTCCCTGCTGTTTAGCTTCGTCTTTATTTACTTCAAGAACTCTGGTGTGTAATTAGCAGCACAATTGCTTTTTTCTCCATTTCCTTTCAGGAAAAACATTCTGGCCACACACACAGACACTTTATTCACTGTGAGCTACAGTGACTTAAAGAGCCAAACCTCTGAGGGAAGCCATTCCTGTGAGAAATAAAGATGAATCAGTATCTAAAGATGTTTGGCAAAGTTGGGCTTTTATTTTGGCGGGCCACCTTACAGTTACCACATGTGTAAGCAGCATCACACACTTGTAAGATCAGGTTGTTCTCTGTCCTTCACTGTTTGGATGATTCAGATTATCTAGCTATTCTGCCTTATTAAAACTAAATCCTCTGCATTCATGTTTGTTAAATCACAAATTGCGAACAGGAACTCACAAAACGTCTCCTAGCAACTGTCACTCTGGTTTCCTGAGATGACACAACAGGAAATAAAATCATATTCATTCTTTTCACTTTTGAGACTAATTTATCTAACAACACGGTGGACTTCAGCGTCGTCTCACACTAATCTGACTCCAGTCATCCTCAGGTCATTTATCAGCTTTATACTGTATAAACTGGACATTTGAATCCATATGTCTCTGAAGTGAACAAAGGGCCTCTAAGGTTCCTTAGCCTGTGACCATGAAATGACCTCCACATTATCACTGCAATAAACAAACATGCAATTATCTGATTTACTGCTGAAATGATTTGGCAAATCATTGATTTGTTGAGCTGCACAAAATCAATCAATGCCTATTTACGTGTTTGATTTATGATTTTTTTTTGGTGATGTATCCAGTAAAAATCCCCAAACGTTGCTTGTTCCAGAGGGTCACACATGAGGATTTTCTACTTTTCACAGTTTGTGTTGTTAATGTTGGTCTGATGACATAAAGTTTAAGGGATCGTCATGGTGAAATTTATATTTCATTTGTCGGTAGACTAAAGAACTCAATCAGTTTGAAACTTTTAAAGTAATTCTGGAGCCAAAAACCACTGAGATGTTGCAGCTTGTGAAAAAGTCAGATTAGCTGCTTTTGGGATGAAACCTCTTTGTGTGACTTGTGACACATATGTAGACCAGGTTACACACTGATGAATGAAACTAAGACTGACTGGTGAAACAACCATCAGTTTGAGCTTTAATCAGGTTTAATCTAACAACAACAAAAACACCTGTGATTCAATCCTTTACTTCCACCTAAACTAAATGACACTTACAACAGTTACAACAATTACTTTGGGACTTGTTAAAATCATGTTTCGTTTGTTTATTGTGTAATAAACAAATGCAGCTGAGGTGAACTGTTGGTTTTATCTGTAATAGTTAAATCATTAATGTGTGTCCCAATCTCATTTAATGCAACAAAAGCAGTTTATACATGAATGATTAGTTCTTTATCTTTAGTCCTGTTTAGATCTCAAGCTTCCCTTTGTCCATTATGACACAAACTGCTATGCACCTAAATCACAACCACAGTCTGTGATAACTGTCCTTCAATCCTCACTAAAACAACAATAAAAATATACAGTATGTTCCTATCTTTCCTGACACACATCATACACACACTCTTTCCTCCACAGTTAACATCAGTAAATATGTTTCCATACACATCTTAAGCTTCATATAAAGTTTAACAAAAGGTCCCATAGTGTGGCTTTTTGCAAT
Organism: Genypterus blacodes; assembly: GCF_046128005.1. Classification (NCBI taxonomy): domain Eukaryota; kingdom Metazoa; phylum Chordata; class Actinopteri; order Ophidiiformes; family Ophidiidae; genus Genypterus; species Genypterus blacodes. The sequence goes on along the minus strand of NW_027466903.1, from coordinate 1,618,066 downwards.
AAGACAAAATGCTCTCAATCTACATCTGCATCTCAGCTATCAGACAGACTTAGTCGACATGCACTCAGTACTAACAGAGTCCAAACTAGACCCTTTGCTTCTACCAAAGCTTCATTCTTAGTGTATTGTTAGGCCCTGTTTCCTACATAAACCTCCACCTCAGGGCCTCTGGTCTCCGTCACACTGTGACCATGAAATGACCTCCATCTCATTCTGACAAGCAGACCTGAGCACACGTTCAATAACCTGCTCCTCTCTGCTTCCAGGTGATGACAGTGTTCACTCTGCACCTCTTTAAAGTTCAAGTTGATTTTCATGAAAGTAAATAATGACTTAAAGTGGACTTGGTCTAAGCTTATCACCCAATCCTTCCTGTAGAGCAGAAGTGATGCCTGATTCAGGCCCAAAACGTCTTCAGGAGGTAAACACACCACCAGTAGTTCATCTCTGCGCTGTGAGAGTAAAGGTCACATTTTCTGCTAAAAACAGAGGAAATCAGGATGTGTGTAGTGATTAAAAGCATCTCAGTGCAGTGCTGACTGGGCTCTCTGTCTCCTCCCTGCCTCCCCTCCCCCCTCTGACCAAAAACAGCATCAAAGCAATCAAAATGGTAATGTTAGGCATGAATGGGGCCCATCCCCCCCTCTCCATCCTCCTCCTGCTCTAAACTCTGCAGACTTTTCTCCGTCTCTCCATGTTGGAGGGGAGGAAACCACCCCCTCGCCTCTCAAAATGGAAGCTTCCACTACCAAAGTGAGGAGCTGTGCAAGGAAAGAAAACACCACAACACCAAACAGCAAAAGCAGCAGGTTACAGGGCAAAACGGAATCAAACTACCAACACAGAGAATAAATGGGAAAGAATGCTTGTGTGTGTGTGCGTGTGTGTGGTGTGTGAGTTTGCTAGCTTTAACAATCAAGGCTTGGTCAGCTGCATTCCTCTAGAATTGGAAACGGCAGTGTGGAGCAGAGGAAAACAGGCCTCCCACAAGGGAAGAGAGCAGAAATAAAGTAGAGAAATGGGAAATATGGCTAAATTCCCCGGATGTGTGGAAGTTGTTTGCTGGGACCGAGCAGCGGGGCAGCCGGAGGAGCTGGCCGCGGTGCTGAACGCCTCCTCCGGCTGCTGCTGCTCGCTTCCCCCGCTGACAAGCACCTGCTCCGGCTCAGACTCACCCGGGCCGAGCCGCGCTAAAGGGCCCGAGTGAATGTAGGACTCAGTTTGGGTCTTAGAAGAGAAGATAGTCAAAAAGTGAAAGCGTAATGGTGGACCAATCAGAATGCGCCGTAGAGGTCACGTGATCTGGAAGAAATAACACCACCGGACTAAGTGTAAAGTAACAAAACGAGGCGATTTGAGGGCGTAAAGGGGCGATAATAGCGACTAAACCCCGCTATGGAAGCTGGGGGTAGCCGGTGAAACTTCCACCGCGATGGTGCCAAAAAGTGCGAGGCAGCGAGTTAATGCGAGCCGTCGCTTTCACAGCCCCAACCCCACTCTCCAGAAACATGTCGACCTACTCAAAATGGACGCTCAAATTTTTTTTCCAACATTTCACCAGACACAAGTTTGAGTGTCGAAACGAGCTCGCGGAAGCTCCTCGCGATCCGCCCGGCGCCCCTCTGCATCGGCACGGCTCGGTTCGGCCCAAAAAACAGCCACTCGGAGCCTGAACGCCTCACAAAGCACACATGATGGAGCTACTTGTATCTCGCTCCGGGCTGTTATTCTTGTTTGCCTATCGAGTGTCTAAGCTTCCATCCTACAGTCACACACACATAAACACAACTCTGTCACAATCTGACATTTATCAAACTTAACGATGGAACACGATAGGCTTTTATTCCAGCAAAGTCACCGTGATGTTCGAGCCCAAAGAAGAGATTGATGCTGATAAAGTTTCACACACACTCCCAGCACACACACACACACACCGAATCCAGCCTCACCGTGAGGAAAACACGACGTTTACCTGCAGCTCCTGCTTCATCCGTGCAACTAGTTTGCGAGGCCGAACGGCTAAATTAGAAAAGTGTCTCAAGTTTGGTGTGAGAGGGGGAACAAAGCGGCGAGCATCTGCGGCCACTCTGCTCAGTTTCTCCCCTCATAAATATGCAGGTCGCGTCCTGATCGCCACACAGCAGCAGCAGCTCCGCATTATCGCTCCGGCTTCTTGTTGCTAAGAAAAGAGCCACGAACGCCCCAATAAAGCTTTCAAAGTGCCGAGCAAAGTGACCACTCGAGCACTTGGAAGTGGCCGTTGTGTCGCCACGCAGAACCGCTAGCAGACTCGCTCCATGTCGCATAGTTCTCTCACACCATCATCATCATCTCCTCCTCTGCTGCTCCTCACTTGCTCCCGACAGCGAGAAGGCAAGAAAATAACACGATGTTTCACTTACCTGATGACATTGGATTTCTACTTTCAGCGCCTCTTGTAGGCCTTGTAGTTCCATGTTCCGGCTCGAAAATCACTTTTCTCGCACTTTCGACGCGGCCGAGACGAAGTTTGAGTGAATTAAATGTTTTTTTAAGCGACAACAACAATTGAAAGAAGAACTACTCAGGCTGCAAAGCAAGTTCTCGCTTCTTTTACAGCCCAGGACTCATCACCCACTTTCCGCCCGCATGAAAAGTGCTCCAAACCCGGCTGAGAGAACTCAACCCCCGGTCAGGTCCTCGCCAAAAAGCGGCTAAACGTCGAGGCGTCGCACCGATACGCGGCCTCCCGTTTATTTTGCTAATTTTAAGTTAAAAAGGGAGGACTATATTTTGTCCGAATCCGCGGCTTGATTTCACTTTGCCTGTGGAAAAGTTGCGCTTCGGCTGTCAATGGTAATTCTGAAGTTCCCGGATGGAGCAGAGAGAGCAGACCCCCATTCTGACATGCGCAGTGAGACCCTGTGTGTGAGAGAGGGGGGTGGCACTATAACACACTGTCAACTATTTCTAGTAAACCTATAATATATGTATAATGATAATACCATACTAAATACATCAACTAAAACATGAATTATACACTAGGTTTCTTGTAACACAATAGTGCTTTGTACTAACACAATATATATTTTTATAAAATAATCCATAACAAATTATCACAATTACTACTAATAATATATATTACTAAATGACACAATGAACGTTTGAGTGTAACATACCGGGATTGTGATAGTACAAAGATTAATGTGGTATATGTATGGTTTAATAACACAAAAGTGTGTTTTTTGATAATAGTGAAGTTGTTAACTAACTGTTAAATAACTTTTGTTGTTTTACGTTTCAATTAAAATGTAACAGTTGCTTTTACACGTCTGTTGTTGAATGCCATTTTAACTGCCTTCTTATGTTTGAAAAAGCATAACTGCAATCCATTTTCAAAGACATTTGACATGTAAATAGCAGCAGCTTCAGTTTGAAGCTTTAACATAAACTAGTGTTAAACTAGTGTTAAAAATAGTTCACCAACTATGAATTAGTTGGTGAATGTGGCAGCAGCTAAAAGGAATTAGTGAGACAGAATGAAGAATAAAGCATAAAATATTGATAAATACATGTACTGAGATCAAGTTTTGGATAAAGGAATCAAGAGGTGTAAATACAGCCTGTTCACCATTTCTGACCCTACTCCCCCCCCTTCCTCCTCCTCCTCCTCCTCCTATTCCTTTTCCTCCTAGACTCACCAGCTGAGTCCCTATTGGCCAAAGGTCTGCAGACGGGAGGGTTTGAACCAATCAGGAGTTGGCATCAGGGCCGAGGGACAGGTGTGGGGGCGGGGCTACTTCTGTGCGCAGCAGAGACGCAGTGACCGGCTTTACGTTAAAACACGCTGCGGTAACTCTGCTCACTTCGCGGCGCCATCACAACAAGTTTAACACAAGCTGCAGTCAGCTGAACGGCTGAGACAGGAAGTAGCACCATGGACAGAGACGAGGAATCAGAGAGTCCAGGGGCACAGAAATGTTCGTTACATCTGTACATCTGCCACCAAGGAAGTTACTGATTCATACATAAAACCTGACAGACGTGTATTACACATTTTACACCTATAAAAAGGTTTCAATTTGAGTTTTGTTTGTTGGCAGGAAATCCCCAAAATCTACTTCATGAATTTAAGAACGTCGGTGAAGATAAGATCTGCTTTACCTTAGTGTTGACAGCGCCACCACGCGGTCAGTTGTTGATGACTTGACAGTTTGGTTAGTAGCTCCTGAAGTTTCGTCCTGATGTCATGGGTCAAGATGAAGGGAAAACACCTCCTCTTTCAAGTTCTTGGTTCCGACTTGATTCTATAAATCCAGGGAAATAAAGGGATGTCACAAATCTGGACACACGTTTTTGAACCTTCCAATGTTTTTTAAGTTCCAGAAAGTTTAAGAAAATATAATACAAATCTAGTCTTTACACGGCTTCCACAGTTGGTTGTGACTGGAAACAATGAATGAAACAAAACAAACAAGAAATTATTCTATAAATTGTCAGAGGAAAATGAAATTATTATGATTTAAAATATCATTAATCTTTCATTGAGTTCTTCATACTCGCTGTGTGAACAAGAAACCCAATATCAGCTTTTTAGCTGCTAAATAACAGGAAGGTTCAGTGGGGGTAAGATAACACAGATCAGTTAGACACAAAGAAGGAGGAGGTCCACTGTCCGCAAACGTGCCCACCATTTCCCTCAGCTGACATGAAACTGATCTGGTTCCAGTGTGTGTTCAGACTGAGCAGAAAGTTGAGGCTGAGGCTGACAGGAAGCAGAGCAAGCGAGCCCCTCCCCCACCCCACCACTCTGCTGCTACATCAGCTGCTACTTTTCATTTCACGGCTCAGCGGTGAAAATCTTCTCGTCTCTGCAAAGCCTACAGCTTGCACACACACACACACACACACACACACAGAGCGAGAGGGAGAGACTTGCTGCTGTTTGTGGGTTCGGTTATTGTTGTTTGGTTAACAGTATAAAAACATTTTATTTTCCAACCGCCAGTCTGGATTCTTGTGAGGTTTGCCATACTGGCTCTGCTCCTGGACTCAACCAGCATACATCTTGTTATACTGAGCTCATTGTGTCACTGTAAATGTATCTTCCACTCTGGTGCATTTTCAGCCACAACTGTTATACAAGAAAGCCAATATTCATGCTTTTCTTTCATATTCTACCAGATATTTATAATTTGTGTATAAGTTCCACATGGGTATTTTGATCTTCCATGTCCATTATTGAGTCATTGGAGTCTTTGTATGTCTATAATGTATTTGCAGCAATGGTGCTCTCCTCAGCATGAAACAAACCCAGAGGCATGAAGCCCCTCCCCCATAACGAGTGAGTCAAATCTCCGACCTGGAAAAGTGCATGAAAGTAGATGAAACTAATCCATTATAGCTGTGGAACAATGCAGAGGCGTGTTCAACACTATGGAATGCTGCCTCCTTGTGGCAGTGCTGCTTAAAGCAGCTACAGGAAGCAGTTTCTGGCCATCATAGCACATGATGCTAATCATCACATATCCTGAATGTCAATCAAAGAAACAGAAACACTGCTAACCTTTAAAGCACAAAGAGGAAGTGGAATAAGAAATGTTTGCTTTTGGAGGCTCTGCAGGGTAAAGGCTGAATGATGAGCCTGACTGATGAGCGACTGTAAGCCGCTGGGGAAACAGTTGAAGCTGCTTCATTATTTGTCCTTAAAGTCTTCACGTTCCACTGCAGGGTCATTAAGAAAAGCACACAGAGATAAATGATTATGAGGAGGAAAAGTCAGTGTGGCGTTTGTTTAATTCAGCCATTAACCTTGTGATTCTTCAGCACAGAGCTTCATTGAGCTTCACTGTGAGGCTGTTAGTGTTTGGACTAGGAACAGCACAAGACTGTCAAGACGAAGCTAAACGGCCTTAAATTGTAGAAGTTTATCGATATTTCTAAGCCTTTATTGCCCCTTAGTCGTCATAATTTCACCCTCATTTTGATTGATCCCATTTCCACTTCATCCCATTGGCCGATACTTTGACCGTGAACCATTGTCTTTGTATTTCATCAGTGTTTTGGCTCTGCAGAGGATCTCCTCACCACTGAGAGCAGCTCTGACATTTGATTTGGAGGAATAAATCCTTCACTCTGATGAAAAGATGTGTGACATTTGTGAAGATTCTGCAGACGTACAAGGGGCAGAAATGTCACCAGGAGCAGCAGCAGAGCTCAGAGAAGCACAACGAACACTGGAACAACCACAACACAAGTAATACAGAAAAAAACAATTATAGGCCATGAAAACCATAGTTGTTGTTTACATGTTTGTCAAAATGTTCACACACGTTTTAGCTTCAATCTCAGTTTTCAAACCAGACGGTACAAAAGTCTGTCGTCACTTCCAGGAGCCGGTAACGTGGAGATGGAGCCAGAACTTACAGCCACACGGCCATGTTGGTGCACATCTGCTCAGACTTCATTTATCTCTCAACTCCACAGACTGAGAGGTTCAAGCACAATAGTAATTAGAGAAATCATTTTTCCCTTTGATTGCAGATTTATTCAACTGGGTTTAAGCAGGATTTCAGCTCTTCTTGCAGACTGCATGCTGGGAGGAAAATGACTGGATAAATATGTCTTTTAAAGCAGTATTTCAGAGAGAGCAGGCAGCAGTTACTCCTCAGCCATGCATCATGTCAACTCAACATGCTGCTGCTGTATGAGCTGTGTGTGGAGCTTCACAGCTGGATCCAGGACTAACAGCAGGATTTGGTTGTTTTTAAAACTTCTGGATCAGATAAATGAATTGAGCTGCTTGATTACAAAGTGCCTGTTTGGTTGAAAAGGAAGCATCCTGACAAACACTGAAGGGAGCTGAGAATAATCAGGCCCACATGATTGAATTATCCTGATTAATTATTCATTCGTAACAAACCTTCAGAGTTGGACAGAGCGAGCAGCTGCAGCCACAGAGCGTCTGTGGTGATCACAGCAGAGTTTAGGGGATGTGAGAGGAAACGTGAGATCATCAGTGCTCATTACATCATCACTAACGCCACACAAACATACAAAAAAATACCTGACAGGACCTACACTGAATGTTGTACTGGCACACAGGCGTCAAACATGAAGATGGTCCAAAATGTCTCTGCTGTCCATAAAAAGGCAAACTTTGATCAAAGTTGATTTTCATTTATACAGACATGAAAATTCATCCATTCATCTATCATTCATTATGAAAATAACCGTCCACAATGTTTCAGAAGCTCGGCTGAAGCTTTGCCGTGTTGATCTTGGCCTGTGTGTGTGTGTGTGTTGTTTCTCATTGTTTCTAACAGTTTTTATTGTGTTTCTTCATGAGCAACGTTACATCTCGTTATTTTTCGATCTTGATGTCGAAATCAGAAGAAACATGACAAAATGTCTTTTTTTAGCTTTAAATGATTTGTCACACCTTTTTAATCATGTTGGTATTTTGCATCGTTAGGATCACCATTCACACCTTCCTTTAATTTGTCACTGTGCTAATTGCTGTCCACATATCCAGTCAATTAATTGAAGCTAATGAGAGGCCATTTGCAAAAGCCTAATTGACACACAGATATGTCTGCAGAACGCCCAATTAGGAAGGAGATGCATGAAATAATGCACACATGAAACAAATGATTGCAAGATCCTCTTGATTTAATCAAATGAAACGAGTCATTAGATGGCAAAGGCAGTGAGTCTTCATGGAAACAGCTTTGTTCACTATAATTCAAAGAAAATGCACAGAACACAAATAATGATGAAATTTCAGCCACATTGTAATACAAAAAGGATAAATGATAAATATAAAACATAATCAAATGAATGTATGGATGTATGGATGTATGGATGTATGGATGGATGGATGGATGGCTGGGTGGATGGATGGATGGATGGATGGATGGATGGATGGATGGATGGTAGGTAGGTAGGTAGGTAGAGACATCTTTGACTGAAAGACTGAGTGAATTCTCTGGTGAGTAACCTGTCTTGTGATTGGCTGTGTGAGTGAGTACTTTGGCTGTGGGCCTCTGTGCTGTGTGAGGATTCTGATTGGCTCTCTGTATGCAGTCGTAGCTGGTGTTCAACATCTCCCCGTGGTGTTCAATCCATGGCTGAAGTGCTGTCACTGGGGAGATGCCAGCTTTGATTCTGCTCACAGCTCTGAGGTTCTGGTTCCACACAGGCCAGGACCTGGACCGGCTTCACACTTCACAGGCCTCCTGCTGAGCTGAGGGGCCCCTCCATCTTATCGGCCCGCTGTGATTCACTCAGCACAGCAGGCAGGAGCTCCTTTTGTGAGCTGCTGAACAAACAGGCTGTGAGGGTGATGCTGCACTTTAAAGAGACATATATGACCCAAATATCTGTCAGAGTCACACACGTTAGAGTTTAGGCTCTCAAAGGCTGATAAGCTTTGTTTGAGGCCCCAATCAGCAAATCCACCGCAGGAATTATGTAGCTATTGTCTTCCTTTCCTTATTATGTCAGGCTCAGAATTGATCAGTCAAACCCTTTTTATAGATGGATCCTCACAGATATTAAAGGATCATTTATGCTGTATGATGAGAGATATTTGCCTTGTGTTGTTTTCATATCACTGTCCTCTGTATGAGGACATTCATATTACATGAATTTGCACATTTGAACATTATTTGTCAGGAATGTCCTTTTTTTTTATAAGCTGGTCCTGGCCAAGAAAGCTTTTTTTTAGGTGGTAAATGAAAGACCAAAGTAAAAGTGCACACACGCCTTCAGACAGCAGATGCCTCACATGGAGCCATTCTGGATGGCCTGCTCCTTCCACATTATCCAGGTTTTCTCTTTTTTCTACTGCCAACTCTTTCCATTTTCTCCTCGCCAGCTGGTCAAGGGTCTCCTGCTGCCGCTCGGGCCCACAGCTCACTTCCTACTTTCTCCAGCACCTGTTCCTATTTGGCAGCACAGACCAGGATCCTGAGATGTTGGAGACAAGCCATCTGCTGCCCGGCGCTGCACCGTTTTACCCTCAATCCCTTGAGTCCCTGCATGCATCCGCAGTTTTCTTTTCTAAAGCTCTGAAACACAGAGCAGCCTGGAAATCACAAAGTCTCCGTACATGTGAGTGGAAGATTCCTTTGGATGTTTGTACTCAGGTGAAAACAATGTGTCACATGTGCGTCACTAAACAGAGACTGTAAGCTCTCATCTAAAACCTTCAATGTTACTGTGACTTTGACAATAACACTTTCAGCTTGATTTTGTCATTAATCCCAAGAATTATGTATGTAAATCTAAGTTAAAGCCACAATTCAGAATTTGTGATTATGTAGATTTGATCTAAATGCATAGACAAACAACAGTTTGTTTGAAATCAGCATTCAAAGCTCTCAGCTGGTCCAAATATGAAATATCAGCTGGGATTCAAAATATTTGGCTTAGTGAATGCTTTTAAAAACAAACAGAAATACTCACATTTCTGGTGAACAAGTAAACAATAAAATGATCTTGAATCATATCTTTGTATATTTATATACATTTACCGCTATAATTGGACGTGTGTGTCTGAATGTACGTCAATGCAACAAGCTCCTTTCCTCCAATCGCCTCCAAACCTGCCATAAACATGAGTCAGGGGTCAGGGGTCGGGGTTTGTATGGGGTGGTTTTCAGTTCATTTAAATACAATTAGCAGTTTTATTTTTTATTTGCATCATAGGTTTTGTGCAAAAAGTGAAGGGGACCATGGGCTCCATAATGACATCATGAATGACGTCAAAGTTGTTGATGACGTCAGGATGGAAGGGTATTTGAGTGCCACAGTGGTGAGGAACAAACCGGTCACAGGCTCTGCAGGAGACCATGAGCCTCCCTTCACTTGTGCCAGGCAGCAGCTCCCTGTCAGACCGACTCTAACAAAGGTCAGAGGTCAAGACAAAGACCCAGTGGGCATCTACCTTTCTCTGCCTGATTGTACGTGATGAGGACATAAACCAGTGTCCCATACACACATTCTCTCACTGTATTTACCTGCACACTATATAAGAATCACATGCCCGGATTGTGATCAATGCAATGCTGCACTACTCACACATCCAAAGATGCAGAACCCTTCAAATCTGTTTTTGTAATAATTCATATTAACATATTTTAATTAAATAGTAAGGATTAACACTGTACATGTATGATGTATGTCATGCACACTGAGTGTAAACAGCAGTTTAGGGTGCTTCAGACGCTCAGCTATCATGTGTTACTCCTGTTCACTTCAGTAAAGTCTGAGGTCAACGCGTCAAAGACTACAACTCCCAAGAAAGACACAGTGGTGCGCATGCGTGAAAGCAGGGCTACGCGCGAACCCATGCGGATGTGCCGCTATGTAAAATGGCGGCGTGAGAGAGTCTGTGCTAATGTGACAACAGGTTGGTTAGCAGCGATCGAACACGGAAAAAACGCTCACGGCGGGATTTTCAATCGGGAAAAAGGTCAAAGGTGAGAGTGAAAGCGTAATGTAGACACAGACAGACCCGTGATAGCCTATAGACCGCTCTTTATGATGCGGTTAGCTCCTTTAGCGTTAGCTGCTAAGATTCGGGCCCATTGAGCTGTAATGGGACTGAGCTCTTGTTAGCTAGTTAGCTGCTAACACCAATGTGACTGCAACAACGACGCTGAAAACGCCGGTGAACTAACCGAGTAACTCCGCCGAGTGTTAATGGGACGGTGACATGACTCTTCATCACCCTCCTCCTCTTCACTCTGGTTCACGTCCATCCTTCCTGTTCTCCGCTCAGTGAGGCAGTTAGCTCAGGTCTCCATGACAACTTAGACAAATCACTGTATCATTATCAAAAACTAAACGTGTGAATGTTTGAAGAGCTTCACAACATTTCACTGTTACACACGCCAGACTGATTTAGTATGCTTGATTCTTATCACGCATACAACCACAAACTACACTTCAGAGCTTTGTGCTTCCCCTATTCTAGGCAAAACGACTCTTACAAGTTAATGTTTGCTTATTTGGTATTCTATTTCCTCTGAATGTTTTTATTTCACTTTTTTAAAGGCTTAAAAAACTTAATTTGTTATAAAGCGTCATAGTTTGAATGTTCTGCCTGTTTAATAACCAAATGAATTGATTCCAACTGGATGTTTTTGAATGATGTTCTGTCTCGTGTTGGATCATGTTTCCATCTTTATTTATGGATCAGAATGTCATCATATCAAATGTCATTACACACACACATAGCTTTTGGTCTGGTGTATTATGAGGAATAGGTGAAGTAATAATTGTAACCTAATAAATAATAAAGTGTGTCAGTGTTTCTCCAGCTGTTTTAGTTGCGGTGTTGTTGATGTGTTCCGCTTATCGAGGCTCTGTTCTTCTTCCTCAGCAGGTGTGATGGCGAAGAGGATCGCTGACAAAGAGCTGACGGACAGGAACTGGGATCAGGAGGATGAGGGAGAGGAGGTGAGTGGGATGAAGAGATCCACAGCTGATCTTTGCTTCTGACAGATGTGTAACACGTGGGTGTGCTTCATCATCAGGCAGGCACGTTTTCAGTGGCCAGTGAAGACATCCTGAAGAGCCGCGCCATAAAGAAAGCCAAACGCAGAAACATCGGAGAGGTAAAGGCGCCAGCATCCTGCCTCAGCTCATGAGCAAACACTTCACTCTCCATAAAGTCCTGCTATATTCAGACGTGTGTGTCCTCTGTGTGTCTCAGGGTGATAACAGCGGCTCCTTTAAAGGATTCAAAGGTTTCGCCCTGACGGCGTCACCAGGCAGCGGAGGAACGACCACGGCAGGATTCTCAGGGTTCAAAGGTCTCTCAGCTCTGACCAACGGGAACAGCGTCACCTCCACGTTTGGAGGCTTTGCTGCTCCTGCTGCTGCTGTGTCCACACCAGGTGAGGTCACACGCTCGTTACACCACCTGTGTCCACACCAGGTGAGGTCACACGCTCGTTACACCACCTGTGTCCACACCAGGTGAGGTCACACGCTCGTTACACCACCTGTGTCCACACCAGGTGAGGTCACACGCTCGTTAGATCACCTGTGTTCAGACTGGTGAAAAAAAACCTACAGTCCACAAGAAGACAAAGATTAGATGTTTGATGTTTCAGAGTCGTTGAGCTCCTGTTATGGGATGTGTGTGTGACATGTGAGCTCAGTAGCACACACACACACACACACACACACACACACACACACACACACACACACACACACACACACACACACACACACACACACACACACACACACACACACACACACACCACCACCATGTCTTGTCTTCAAGGTGACGATGGTGAAACTGTGACTTCATTGATGGAGACATGAGGCCTGTGGGGCCTTGGTGCTCTCTGGCGCCCTCTAGTCCTTCACTTGAGTTACTAGTTGTTGCAGCCCAGGCTTGGACATTAAACGAGTGCTTGTGTGTCCTTACTGTCCTCTGACATGCAGCAGCATAACGTGCCGGTCAGCCCAGAGTGCATTATGGGTTATTTCATTGAGATCTCTGCCGTCGTCTCATTCTTGCTTTATAAGACGACGGCCAACAAGCTGCTTCATGTCTCTGTTGACGTGTAATGGAGGTGAAAATGTCCATTGTGCTGAGCGATGGTTTGGTATGTGGGGCTAAAAGGGCTGAGTGAGTGTGTGTGTGTGTGTGAGTGTGTTTGACTCGGTGTAACGTTGCTGCAGGCACATGTGATGCGTGCTGGCTGGCGGTGGGGGAGGGGAGAGCCTCGCTCCACTCTGCCCACGGGGAGGAAAACACAAGCCAAATATCAGCAGATGTTCTTTTTCTCCTTGTTTGTACGTGGAGATGGAATTATAATCTGTAAAGTAAAGAGAGCAGAGGAAGCGGTCACAGCTCAGTGCACCGCCAAGGCTGCACAAACATCACATTATTATAATTCTGCGTGTTTACTCTGAATACAGCTCACTGTGGCTATGTTCACATGCATGTTCTAACTCATTATTCTTTGATTAAGGCTGTACGTTTCTCTCTCTCTTATCATTCTAACGCCATCATTAGAGTGAACTGAACGCCTGCTCTGCTATGTAAACACTGTAAACGTCTCACGCTTCATTCTGCCCGTTAATGGGGAACATGCGTGACTCCTGGAGCGTGTGGATCAGGCCCTCCTGTCATACATGTACAGTGTTAATCCTTACTATTTAATTAAAATATGTTAATCTGAATTATTACAAAAACAGATTTGAAGGGTTTTGCATCTTTGGATGTGTGATTAAACGGTGTGAATGAATGTAATGTGTCTTCGCGCTGAGATGAGTCAGGCTGTTAACACCTCTCCCCTCGTCTCCTCCTCCTCATCCTCTCAGGTCTAATGTTCAACGGCCCCGCCTCCTCCACCAAAGCCTCGGCTGACATCACCGCCACGCAGACCAATGGCTCCTCCACCCTCGGCAGCACACAGAGCTCCAGCAGCAGTGCCAGCAGTAAGGAGTACAGCCGGCAGCTCACGGCTCTCAACTGCTCAGTGAGGGACTGGATCACCAAGCACGTGAACGACAACCCCCTGTGTGACCTCAACCCCATCTTCAAGGACTACGAGCGGCACCTGGCCAGCATCGAGAAGAAGTATGGAGCTGGAGCTGCAGCGGCAGCAGCAGCAGCAGCTGCTGATGGAGACTCGGCGGAGGAGAAGAAGAAGCAGGCGGACCCTCCTCCTCCTCCTTCTTCCTTCACCATCTCCTCAGCAGAGAGATTGTTGTCATTTGGGAAGGATACAGACAAAAGTGGCGGCGGCGCTCCGGTCCCAGCTGGCATCACGTTTAACTTTGGCCAGAAGGTGGACAGCTCAGCGCTGGGCTCTTTAGGCTCCACCTCCACCTCCACCTCCACCTTCTCCTTCTCCTCCAGCACCTCCTCCAGCCAGAACTCCCTGTTCGGAGGCTCTGCTGCTCCTCTGTCCTTCAGCACAACCAAGGCAGAGGATGCTCAACCGGCAGGTAAGACACTGGGCACAGCACACCCATCACCTTCAACCACCGTACATTAGAGCAGATTACATTAGAGCCTTTAGTGTGTGTGTGTGTGTGTGTGTGTGTGTGTGTGTGTGTGTGTGTGTGTGTGTGTGTGTGTGTGTGTGTGTGTGTGTGTGTGTGTGTGTGTGTGTGTGTGTGTGTGTGTGTGTGTGTGTGTGTGTGTACATTTCAAAGATGCCATAGCAATCAATAACACAAATCTTAAGCGTCGGGTCTCTTTCATGCTCCCTGCATGAAATTATCAACAAATGTTTCCGTTTGGTCCAAAATAAATGAAAGCAGTCTATCAGCTGATGTTTGATGAGCTGCACATTTACTCGACAGTCACTTGACCACACTTAAGTTTAAAGCATGTTTCTGTTTTTATCATTGTTGTTCTTTAAAAAAACAAAATCGTCCAACATCCCAAGCAGAAGGTGCTGGATGGAGCACAGAGCTGAACACTGAGCTGGTGGTTGATGTCCATGTTTCCTTTTCTGCAGCTGAAAATGGAGACGATGAATCAGACGAGCCGCCCAAACCAGAGGTCAAAGAGGTCAAAGAGGAGGGCGCCTTCTACTCAAAGATGTACGTCTGATCACAGACAGTCTGTGCTGTTCATGACTGATATTGGCTGTGTGATGCCGTTAGCTGTTTAGTGCTTCTGACAGACGGGATGGTTTGTTAAATGTTGTTTGTTTCAGGTGTAAGCTGTTCTATCAGAAGGACTCTGGGTATAAGGAGAAAGGCGTGGGCACGCTGCACCTGAAGCCCACAGCCGAGGGCAAGACACAGATGGTGATCCGCGCCCACACAAACCTGGGTACGTTTATAACAACAAGGCCCACGCTGGGAAACTAACCAAGCCATGTGTAGCACTGGAGAAGATTCAACCTGTAGTTGTATTAAATGATGCGTTTGGTTTGCTGAGAGGTCAAAGGTATTTTAATGCTCCTGCATCCTAATGGATCAATGATTGAAACACAAGTGTAAACGCTGCATTTCTTCTTTGTGGAGCTCTGCAGTTAGCCTAAGATCCTCATCAGTTGTCCTGCTGCTCCCCCTGCTGGTCGCTTAGAGGAGCTGCTCCTGTCTGTCTGATAGAAAATACTTTAATCTGTTAATATCTTTAGGTGAAAGACACATAGATCCATGTAGACACCATGTCTGAGTGAGGCGTATGTGTGACCTCTGACCTCTGCTTTGTTTGGTCCCTTTAGGAAACATCTTACTGAACATCCTGTTGCAGTCATCCATGCCTTGCTCCAGGGTGGGGAAGAACAACGTGCTGGTGGTCTGCGTCCCAAATCCTGCCGTCGACGACAAAAACCCCATGAGCTCCGTGCCAATGCTGATCCGGATGAAGACGTCCGAGGAGGCCGACGAGCTCCTGAAGACTCTGGAGGAGAAGAAAATCTGAATGCCGCCGCGCCCGCTGCCTCCAGCTGTTCGTGGACTTCCTGTTTTCCTCCTGCTGTTAGACGCCACAGGTCCAGACTCGACCTGCATGGCAGCACCCCCTCCACCCTACACGCACGCACGCACACACACACACACACACACACATCGCTGTACTTAAATCATCCTCATAATACCCTGAAATTCCCAAGTTCATAACGACGTCACAGCGAATCGGTTCATCGCAACAAATTAGTCATTTAACTGTGAAAGTAGATTTTTTTGTAATCAGGCGGACGAGCTCTTTGACATTCCTTCTGGTTTAAACTCTGCTGCTGTTTTATTTTTGAAAGCACACAAAGCGGGACAGCGCTCCTGGCGTATCTCTGATGTTCATTTTAGCGTTTTAGTCAGACTGCGGCGTTAGCGCGGCTCAGTGAGGTGTTGGCAAGCAGTTTGGGCGAAGATGAAGCTCCAAACTGAAGGTCCAGGCGATTTGGTTTTACAAATGAAATCTCTGCAGTAACGGTTGTTTGTTTCCCCGCAGCGTGCCGAGGCGGCGGCGTGACGTTTGCTTCCTCTCCGTGCCGAACATTGGCAGATATTTATTGTGACGACAGGATTTGTACTTTCAGTGATTGTTGTAGAAGTAAACGTGTGTGTGTGCGCGAGAACCCTCGTTCCTTCTTCGTGAGAGGACGTCACACACACACACACACTCCGCCTCGTCTGTCCCACACCTGTAAACACATCTGTCCTCTTCCAAGTGTCCTTTGTGTGGCCTTGGGCTCGGCCTTTCCCATGAGGCAACGCTGTCACTGGCGTCTGACAAACCATTTGTAAAGACATTTACCGGGAATAAAAGGAAACAAATGGAAACTCGTTTGTTGCTTCTTGATTCTGGATTTAGCTTTTATTTGGACTCCAAGTGACGAGTGGACTTAGATAGACGCAATAACATCAGAGTGGATGTTTGATTCATTCATAAATACACCAACACATTCACCTCTGAACACTGATGTCTTATAGAATGATGTCTTATAGAATCCATTTATTTGTAGAAGACAACATAAGGGTCCATTAAAGACCTGCAGGCCTGAAGAGAAGCACAAACATCTACACAGCGACACAAGGAGAGAAACCCTGAAAGTGAATTTACATCCAAGCGTCAGCAATCAAAATTTAAACAAGTGTAAAAAAATTCAACGTTGGGGAAAAAAAAGAAGTACATTTTTCTGTTTTGTTTTTTTTTTAATAAATAATGAATCCAGGAAAATGGTTGACAGCGTTTGTGTAACAGAAATATGAACATGCACTTACTCGTGTCCGTGTACACAAGCAGCGATTCAAGCGTTTGGAGCACAACAAAAACCAGACAAGTCACAAGTCACACAGTGCAAACTCGCTTTAACAAACCTTGTTGATAAATGATCAATCAGCCCAAAAATACAAAAACGTGACTAACATGTTTAACACTGAAGAGACCCGAGCAACGCTGCCCTCTACTGGTGGCTGTGCCTAAGTGTTTGATCCATAATGGCTTTGTGAGCGCTAATCAATAACAAATGTCAGCTACTTTAATAACTGACAATCAATGGAGTTTTATTTCAACACAATGGGTTTGACTTGTCCAGTTTTCTCACTAAATAAATAAATAGTTAATACTAATAATAATATTAACCTTGTACCACTTCAACAAGTCGTAAATTAAGAACTTTGCAGAATGACTTGATATATCTGGGATTAACTTTTTTTTTTTTTTACTTAAATAATTCATGAAGTTGTTTATGTTCTTGTCGCCAAACGGCTTTGTTGATCGACTTAAAACACAGTCTCACTCTGGCGGCGAATACGTACAATCATTGTTCTCCCTTCATTATTCCCTTAAAGACTTTTGACCTCAGAGTTCAGACAAAGAGACTGTAAATGTACAAAATGTCCCGATAAACGTTGAGCAGACAGGTGGCGAAGGGTAAACAGCTGATCTGACCTCTGTGATGCAGACATGTGAGGTGAGACTGGACTCAAGAGTTTAAGGCTTCAGGAGGAAAAACAGGAAACGATGAAGCTGCGGTGGACAAACAAGGTTTCAGCTTAAAAGAGACAGAAGAAGAAGAAGAAATCCAGCGGAGAGTCTGAGCTTTGAATAGCAAAAGTAAAGATGGAAGTCTGACTTAAGTTTTACTACACAGTGCAGCCGACTGAAACCTTAGAGTTGAAACGTTTCTCAGTTTGGGGTCAGATTAGAGTTCCCTGTTAAAAGTGAAAATCCTTTCCTTTTCCATTTGTGCTCTTTCAAATAATAACAAAATCAGCACCTTTTCACTGAGGATCACTTAAAATCATCACCATAAAGTAAAAAAAAAAAACACATTTGCTGGTTTTCTTTTTTCCGTTCTTGTTAGATTTATAGCTGTTAAATACTTGTTTGTGTTTTGGCTGGAAGTTGAATTTGAAGCGGTGAACTTCAGACATATTTGACACTTTGTACAGTTAAAAAAATGGAAAAAGCTCTTAAATGTCTTAAGCATGTACGGATGCATTTAGGTTGACATTCGACTTCTCTTATAGAAATGCGTCCACTTCCTGCTTCCTCTCCCACAAAAACCCTCGGAGAGAGTCGGCCGTTATTATTCACACCCGTGGTCTCGCCACACACACACACGGCCAGGCAGCACGGAAGAACGCGGACCAGCAAAAGAGCCGGCGTGGAAGAGAAGGAAAACTATGAATACTGAGATGAGTACACAGCTCCATCATGACCCTGACCCCTGACCCTACAACGATACAGCTCTGAACTGAGACAGAAGCACAATGTTACAGAGTCACATGGTCGTTTGACCAATCACATCCTGCCTGGTTGCTGTTGGACCACGGGTTGGAAAAAAGTAACGAATCAGACATAAATCCCTTAAAGGTCACATGTGAGGTGTCTGTGTGTGTGTGTGTGAGTGAAAGCAGAACCTTTGTTCAAGGCGTCTCAGTGAGCAGCAAAGATATTTACAAGACGAACGCACATTCTTCAAATCCTGGTCAGAGTTCAGCCAATGCCTGTTCACGCTGAGGTCATGCACTCCAGACGACCTTTGACCTGCAGAAACCCTCCTCACAGCAGGAACTTAAAGAAAGAAGAAGAGGCACTTCTTGAATGGCTGGTTTATGTGGGAGTCTCTGGCTCCTCCTCTCCGTCTCCAGGTGGATCAGGTGTTTGGTTGTGTTTCTGGCTGTGGACAGCAGGGGGCGCTGTTGTCTGGTGGCCTGATGCTGGTAGGCACTTGGTAGCGTCGCTCTGAGGAGAGAGGAGCTCTGCTACGTCATCAGGATCGGCTTCTGCCTCACCTCCAGGATGTCTGAGCAGAGAGACGGGCAGGGAGACGGGCAGGGAGACAGTGAGAAGAATCCATGACAAAATCCATGACAAAATCCATCAACACAGAGAGGAACACTCAGGCCGTTTGACCTCTGACCTGTAGTGATGCGGTGCAGTGGCAGGGTGACGTAGGTGAGGTGAGAGTAGAGCAGGAAGAAGTCGTCGGTTCGGTTCAGTTTGAGCCACGATCCCACAAGAGATCGCCCAGTTCCCGACAGAGAGCGAGAGCGAAGGTTAGAGCTGGGATGAAGATCTGACATATGGACAGACAGACAGACAGACAGACAGACAGACAGACAGACAGACAGACAGGCAGACAGACAGACAGGCAGGCAGACAGACAGACAGACTTGTGTTTATTCAGGTCTGCAGGACAGATAAACATAAAGTTCTCTCTCTCTCTCTGAAACCAAAGTATCTGGTGTTACCCTCGTCTTCCTCCTCCCTGAAGAACTCCTCGCTGTCGTTGGCCGAGTGCGACTTCTTCATCTCTGCGTTTCGGTTGCGCGGCACTTTCCTCCGCAGGGACGGAGAGAAGAAGGACGGACGATTCCTCTCTGGAGTGGGAGGGGTGCTGAAGGACGTCACCTGAGGACCAACAGAAGCTTTACCAACGTCACAACCTCTTCAAACATCCCTAAATGTTTAGTGCTTTGGTCAGTGGGAACATCTCATTTCCTGTTTCAGCCTCTCACATCCTGTTTGAGGTGAGCTGAGGGGATTCAGGTGCGTCCATATGAACCGTTAATAGTTTGTAATTCCACTGGCTCGGATTAAATGAGGCGCAAGATCGAGGTGGATGCTGTCCCCATGGTAACGCAGCATTGAGCCCAACATGCAGGCAGTGTGTGTGTGAGTGTGTGTGTGTGTGTGTGTGTGTGTGTGTGTATGCGTGCTTGTTGTCCTCACCCTCTCGTGCAGCGGCGACACCTGGTCCTCCTCGGTGCCGCAGGGCGAGGTGTCTCCCGTCGGCACCCTGCTGACGGCCATCTCGGCGTGACCTTTGCCCTGAGGACCCTTCATCCTCACAAACTCCATGTTGTTGTACTTGTAGAAGCCGAACGACATCCTCTGAGCCATCTTGGCCGCCACGCTCACCTGCAGCCAGAGGGAGGCGTCACACTCTCACGCCGCTCTGGAGAGAAAGGCTGTGGCTCTGCGCGCTCGGCTGACTCACCCGGTTGTCGTAGACCTTTTTCAGGGCCTCGTAGCGGATGGAGCCCTGGAAGATGACGCCCTGGAAGGTGTTGCTCTTGTCACTGGCCACCAGCTCCACACACACCATCTCCCCCTCTCCCACTGTCATATCGCTGAAGACCTACACACACACACACATGCACACGCCTTGTAATGCTTCAATTAAATCATTCAATGATCTCTAACGACTTTGAGGCTTTGCCCACAGAGCTGCCGACCGCTCGGATGTCTTTAAGATTGTGTGTTTGTGAGGCAGAAGAACCACAGCCTGGCTCCTTTACTCACACTGGAGCAGAATACCTTCTTAAGTCTGTCTGTGGAGCGAAACAGGAAGCAGCGTCCGGTGGCTCGCTCCCTGCAGCCACAGAGCTCAGGTATCACTCTCACTCTCAGAGACATTGGAGCCTTTCTGAAGCTTTTTTTTAAGTAACAGTACCTGGAGCGTGAGTGTGTTTACCTCCTCAAAGTTGTCGATCATGAAGAAAATGTTGGGGTAGCTCATCTTAGACTCCTCCCCTTTACTGTCCATGGCGTGTTTACTGGGAGACGCAAACACCTCCTGAGAGAGGCAGAGGCAAACACACTCCGTCAATTAGCCATCACCATCAAGCACCAGTGTGTGTGTGTGTGTGTGTGTGTGTGTGTGTCTTACCTGACACTTCTTCTTATGGATGTGTATGTCTCCTGCATCTGAGCGCGTGCAGACCGCACACGTCACCACATAGTCCAGCTGAAAGACAAAATAGAACCCATCAGCACTGCAACTGAAGAGATGAACAGAGGAAGTAGAAATGTGTGTTTGACCAATCACAATACACAAATACTGGTACAGATATACGATGGGTACTCCGGTAATGTTTGATCTCTCTCTCTTTGACTCTCCATGTGGCCTGTGTGTGAGTGTGTGCGGGTAAGGGTCTTGACCTTCTGCAGGATCAGGTTCAGGTAGACGCTCTCCTCCCAGTCGATGTCGGGGTCGCCGAGGCCGGGGAGCTTTTTAGAGTCTCTCCTGTAAACCTCTACCTCCACCTAGCGCGCGCGCACACACACACACACACACACACACACACACACACACACACACACAACCTCAGTGATGTGTGACTGTGCAGGCATCTCACACACTCCTGTGATTCTTCCACTCCTTCAAACAAGCTGCACTAACACACTGAGACTGCTCTGTCACAGCGCCCCCACACTGTGGACCGGAGGCACTGCAGGGGAGAAGGGGAACTCTTAAACAGAACATTTACAAACGACTAACATTTTCCATTTATACATCATCACCATTCTGTCATTCATCATCATCATCATCATCATCCTGCCCTGGTCAGTCTATGTTCCAGGAGGGGGGAGGGGCACATGCCAGGCTTCATATCACTCACAGACCATGTAGAGCACATCAACAGTTGCCATGGTTACATACTCAAATGTATGTGTGTGTGTGTGTGTGTGTGTGTGTGTGTGTGTGTGTGTGTGTGTGTGTGTGTGTGTGTGTGTGTGTGTGTGTGTGTGTGTGTGTGTGTGTGTGTGTGTGTGTGTGTTATGGGGAAAACCCTGCAGACACGATGTCATCATACAGCAACACACTCACACAAAATTGCGCCTCGGTACAATGACAAGACGACAAAGAGCAGCGACATGTAACCATGGTAACCAGAGCAGGGGCGATGGAGGTGGAGCACCAAAGGTGAGAGAGGGAACATTTATTTACTAAATGAAATGATAAAGAAGAGACAAACAAAAGCTTCAGGCTGCAGGAAGAGATTTACATTTGAACAAATACTGAATATTTATAGATTTATTGGAAGAGTTCGACGTGTTTTCAGTTTTATACTTCTTCCTACTTCTACAGTTTGAAGAAGTAAAACAAAGGGTTGATTGCCTTTTTTCTTCCTGGTTTGATTTTTATTTGTGTCTTGTGTCATTACTTTTTTCATTAGCAATCTTCTCTCTTTATTGCTTCATTGATAAATCTCCACTTAGGTTTTGCTTTTCCACATCTTATCTTCTGATTGTATTGAAAGTTTGTGCTTTGAGTTTGCAGACGTGTAAATTTCATGCTGATCAATAAGTGATCAAACCTGCACCTGCAGAAGTAGAGAGAAATTAATTTGTTTGATATAAAATAAATAAAAAGGGATCCAAACAGAACACAGTGGGAATCAAACCCACAACCTCAGAGCAGAGACAAACGCATGCATGTGATTGCCTTCACCTTTTTGCCCTCTGTGTTGTCTGTGTTGACGTAGGACAGCTTCCTGCGGACGTAGAACAACATGTCGTCCTGCCGAGGAGCCCACTTCTCCATGAAGTAGGTGGAGAACATCCAGGTCCAGAAGACGATGCGGTCGTCCTTAAAGCAGCCTGAAACAAAGAGCAGGGTCCATCTGAAGCTGCACCTCAACCTCTACTTTTATATTCACCTTCAATTACTCTCAACATTTTGTAATTGTAAACATTTTCTAGAATCAGCAATACTAGACATGTTTTTGTGCATTCATTATATTTTAAAGACGTTTTCCTGAATAAAATCAGTGAAGATGTTTTTCCCCAAATATTTCCAGACAATTAACTTGGCGGCTCCGGTCCGGTGGAATCTGGCTCCAGCATTCTCAGCTGGAGCTGCACCAGAGGGAAGCAGCTGTGTAACAGGAAGTTTTACTTAATGCCATGTCATCCTTTGCCTTGTTGCCAGGCAACAGTTGCCGGGCGGCAGGTGGTCTGGCCTGTAAAAATGGCAGCACAGCACCCTGAGGTGCTGCAGTGCAAGAGGATGTCGCGTTTGCAGAGGACCGGCGGAAAGCACGAGCGACGACGGGAAAGGAGGAAGGAGGAACATCCATCCTCCTCATTTCAGCGGGTGGTGGTGCAGGTTTGGTGTCTGACCCAAGTCCATGTGAAGGCAGTGAGCCTGAGAGGATCCAGCACTGGGATCTTCACCCTGCTGGTCTGTTTGATCCGATCACATCACAGCTGGTAAAGCCGAAGTGGCACTTAAACCTTGTTTGTGTTGATTGTTTAGCTTTTATTGTGAAAACGCTAGAGCTTTCATTTTATTGTGAAAACCCTGGAGCTAATCTGAACCTCAAAGATTGAATGTACAATAAAAATTCATCAGCTGGCGTTCAGACAGATACAAATATTGATTATTAATTTCAGATAATAAAAGAACTGAAGAAGTGTTTTGTTTCATCTTTAAAAGTGTAATTGAAATCAGTTGAAGATAAATTATGGGATACACTTCAAAGGGTTAAAGGTGAATAAACATCTGTGTGTGTGCGCGTGTGTGTGTCAACCTGCCTCTGATGAAAGAGGTCGGAATTATCCAAAATGCATCTCTCTGGCACAGGGACACTTAACTCTTGTGTCTATAACATCAGAGACACAATGATGATGATGATGATGACGGAGAGATGAAGAGGAGGATGGAGGGATGAAGAGGAGGACAAAGGGATGAAGAGGACGGAGGGATGAGAAGGAGGACAGAGGGATGAGGAGGAGGGCCCCAGAGCTGTGGAGGGTCTGAGGTTTGTCTGGTTCAGTCCCAAATCAAAAGTCGATCCGAACCACACAAGCCTGAAGTCTGAGCTCAGCTTCCTGTGGTCATGTGATCAAACCATCCCAGCATGTCATCGCAGTCACACATGTGACACACACTTGTTACAAGCAGAGCCTGACACGTGATAAGACCACACACATGCAGAGGTCACAGGGGTCATGGGAGCTTCCTGCATCAGACAGAAAAGATCCGACTGACATGTTCCTCCATGAGACTAAATGAACTTGGACAAATGTCACACAGCAGCAGAAGAAAAGGAAGGTGTGGAGGAAACACGGTTCGGTTTCCTGGTTTGGTGAGAACGTTGAAGGAGAAGGAAAGAGGAAGGAGAAGAGACATCCGCTCATGAGAAACCTCACTGGTGCCCAAGTGTGAAGCCATGGAACGTTCTGGAGGACCTCTGAGGGTGAGGAAGTGTGACAGTCTTCATCATGTGGACAGTAGAAGCAGAAGCTCTGTGGATGTGTTCTCCTCTTCCTGTCCTGTCCTCATTGGTCCACTCTGTCAGTCAGGGCCCCAGGTGTGGTCGTTGTCCTTGGATATCCTCTGTATGCCACTCGGCTTCTCTATCCATCTTTAGTCGTCATGGTGACTCAGATGAAGACACTCAGACACTAAAAGGTGGAGTGAGACATCTTTGAAATGCCAAATACTTCATCTGTGTTGCAGATCAGTGGAAACTTCAAAAGCAAATTCACACATATGTAGTTGAACACGTCACACTGAGAGGAAGCCAGAGTGCAGTGATGAAGTCATGGAGGGAACAAAGCTCTATTGATTTAGACAGCAGAACAAATGGGCCACTCAGACAGACAGCACACACACACACACACACACACACACACACACACACACAACCAAGCCAGTCTTGTCTGTGTGACTGCAGAGGGCAAGGGGGGCACACACACATGAAGAATGTCACATGACTGCAACGGTTGGCTTCAAATCTAGTCAGAGAAAGAACTCAACAAACTATTTAAAGTGCTCGTGGAAACACAACGGTTGAGAGAAAAGTCCTGCACCTGACCCAGAGAGGACGTGAGGATGTGTGTGGTTTGAGCTCCTGGACTCAAAAAGCTTTTATTTTTACGTTACTTCTTAAATTTGTTTACTCATTGTATCATTTAATGTGTTCTGTGTTTGATCTTGAGTGTATTCTCTCTGTAACTGTGATCACATGAGTCACGAAGACAAACAAACACACACACACACACTTCACACTCAAGTCATCACCTCACACCCAGATGTGCTCCAGGTGTGTGTGTGTGTGTGTGTGTTATTACTGTGTGTCTTTGTGTCAATATTATCTAAATCTCTTTGTTTGTTCATCAGAGGCCCTGATACTCTGTCGTGATATAGACCAAGGTAGTGGAGTGAAGCTTAAATTGAATTCGGATTTGTAGTGTAAAGTGAAAGTAACGTTAATCCACACAGTACTTATAATTACTGTTATTTGTCTTGGTTCCGTTAAATTTCCACCAGTAAGTCGGATGTTTGGGCTAATATGTGATCATTAAGACTTAATGACAAAACGCGGCCGTTGTTTCCGCCGCAGTCGGACTCCGGTCCCACTCAGTCCCGGTTTAGCCCCTCATGAGCCCCTCATCTTACCCAGCCCGCTGACCTCCTGCCTCAGGCTCAGCCGCTGCCTCTCGTCGGCGATGTCCTTGAGCATGTGCTGCAGGGACTGGTCCAGGTCTCCGCTCTCCTCCTCCGCTGGCCCGACAGCCTTACACAAACCGGGGAAGGACGCCATCTCCAGACCGGGCTCATGACAGTCCGAGCTAACCGTGACCGACGGCTAACTCAACCTGCGCGGGGTTGACGGGGCGCGGACGTGTGGGAGCCGGGGGGGTCCCCCGCGCTTCTCCCGGTTAGTCCGTAATGAGGAACCCGGATGCGGCCCGGGCACTGCTGGGGGCCGGTGGCGGTCGCTGGGGCGCGCGGGTCGGCTGCTGGCTGGCAGAGTTCAGGCTGTTTGGAGCTCAGCTGGAAGAGGAAACACCCGACACACTTCCTGTCACAACACCACGCCTTTAAAGAGACAGTACACAATTTATACAGCGACGCGGAACACTTCTACAGGCTACATAAAGAGTCTAAATTAACGTAACCTCTCACACTTAACTTACATTGTGTGGTTGGAAAAAGTTCCTATGTGTTGAAAATTTGAATTGTACTGAGCCGATATTAGAACAATGCAAACAAAACGTAACGCTCACAGAACATAAATGACACACGCATTATACAGTAGTTAATAGTGTTTACAGTTTAATTGTTTTACTTCTTGTTTTCCGGTCACTGCTACAGTTCAATTTTTATTTCACCATCAACACCAGCGACATGGACTCTTTAAATTAGTAGTTCTTCATGTGAATATATTTCTCATTAGCATAAAAAATAAATAATATCATTCCAACGTTTCAAAACACCTTTGTACAAGGTATTAGTGAAGTGAAAGATCTGTTACTGGATACATTTAGATTCACATAAATATATGTGCCCTTTCATGATAACCATAAAACTAAAAATAAGGTAATTGATCAACATTGTAAACAAAACAACCCCGTTATTTCACGCCTTTGGATTCGGAAATCTTGAAGCAATAGGCCTTTTCAAAACTATCACAGTAAAATAGTGTTCACAGACAAGAGGTGGCAAGCTGTAAATCAAACGCACCCCGTGTGTTCGCTCTGAAGAGGAAAGAGTTTAATACTGCAAGAAAATGATATTCTGTTCATATTGATTGTCGAAGTTGTGTCTACTTTGGCGTACAAATTCACACTCCTAATATCTGTTACTGCGTATTTTAACTCCAGCTGAATGCTTTTAACGAATATATATTAAATGGCTTAAGCTAACGTCCACTAAACAGATAACTGAGAAGAGGCCAACACAACTTCATTGATAACGTTTCTTCTGAATATATTTGAATATTTGCCGTTTATTTGTGCCTCGTGTTTGCGCTGTTACCTGCTCATTTCCATCCTTCACCGTCCGGTGCCAAGCTAGCGTACAAACCCCGCCCGGCCAAACTGCACCGCGCTCACTAAGCGTGAAACGAGCACGCGCTGCTTAAGACAAAGGATTACGTCATTGTCATCGTCTGAGGGTACCACTAAAATTAAAAAATACATAAAACAAAAATGAACAGAACTGAAAAAATATACGACAAAATAAAAAAATTCAGGCATTAAATTAAACAATTGTTTGTCTTTACGTTAGAGAATATTTACATGTTTGCCATGTTGGATGTTTATGAGTGACATTAAATTCAAAATAATTTCTACGATTCCGAAAGAATTCTTTTGTCTGTAAGATATATTTCATAACTAATAACTTGATCAGGGATGTACAACCGGTGTATAAAAGAGTTTAAATATTTTAATGACATTCATGTGGTTTAATAAGATGAATGCCAAATGACATTTAAGCACTTGTTTTTATTAAAGCTGAATGAACACAAAATGAAGCAAACACAGCTTCTTTGCAAAAATGGATCCAAAGTAAAGAAAAACAGCTAAGTAAAGTTAAAGTTTCTAAATTAGGGAAATCTCTTGTAAATATATCTTTTGTGTGATGACATTTGTATCCTCTTTACCTTCAGCAGTGCTCCCACTGCTACAATCAAACTGGTTAAAGAATAGATGAGTCATTATAAAGGAGAAGTGTATTGCGGGAAAATGTTACCAGGAGAGGTTAAAGGACAAACGCTCCCTAAACTTCCTTGCTGTTGTTGTGGTTATTGTTCCTGTTTGATGCTTGTCTGAATCTACTGTGTGTGTGTTGTGTCCCCTCTCTGTGAACTCCCACCCCCCTCTCTCTCTTTCTCTCTCCCTCTCTCTCCTCTCAGTATTGACCGCCATCTTGGGAGCATCAGATGAAGCCTCGCCGCACGTTAGTGGGGCGATTGCACCCTGCGGGCCCGACCCCGCGCAGCCCAGCGAGGCGCCTGCCCGGCCCGTGGTCTGGGAGCGGGCCCATGGGGTCGAAACGAGGCCGAGGAAGGAGGCCGAGCGGAATGTTGGGTCTCTGGTCAAACTCTCCCCCGATGATCCCGGGCGGGAGCAGGGGGTTCGGCTCAGAGTTGAAGGGGCGGGAGGCTACGGGGATGATGTGACGATAGGGACATTGGCTGGAGAAACGCCGACTCTGGGTGCGGGACTTGAACTTAATTTTGTACAGCTTAAGAGGAGAAAAAGACAACGTTGGCACAAACACTGAATCCTTTATACTCCAAAGCTTTCCCACAGACTGACGGCTCAGTTCAGCCAAACTACAACAAAGAAACAATATAAATAAATATAAATGCACTTTAAGTTTACGTTGAATTAGTTTTGACTGTTTGCTGGTGTTTTGGTCTGTGTGTTCAGACTGAAGTCCATCTGGGTCCATGTGGGTCCTTGTAACCCTTTACCACCTACAGAGCCTTAAAACTTAAAGACAAAATACTGTCTTT
Organism: Genypterus blacodes; assembly: GCF_046128005.1. NCBI lineage: Eukaryota > Metazoa > Chordata > Actinopteri > Ophidiiformes > Ophidiidae > Genypterus > Genypterus blacodes. Next base: position 1,590,103 of record NW_027466903.1, on the reverse strand, counting down.
GGCCTCGACCATATAAAAAGACACTTTCTATAATTGGATGAAATACACAACACTCTCTCTCTCTCTCTCTGTGATTTGGCTAAACCGTCCCATCACATTACTCTGCAGGTGCTGCTGACAATGCAGTGAAGAAATGATTTGATGTGTTTCTTCTTACCTGTTTCCAGTCTGTCTCTCTGGATATGATGGGATTGGGATCTGTAGGAAAGTACAGAGCTTTTAAAAACCACCACATCTGGATTGGAAACATTTGTCCATCTCCTTAATAAAAATGTGTTTTGAGGTGGATTGTGATCTACAGCTTTGAGGTCTGACACTGTCGCTGTTCGTTGGAATCGGGCTTAAATGAATCTCATCCTGTCACTCAGCATCAAACACGATACATGTGTTTTTATAGAACCTGCAGCTGCAGTCATGTGCAATATGTTATTATTGCAGACCTGGAGTCATGTTTAACACTGTGAAGTGCTGCTCCCTTGTGGCAAAGCTGTCTTATGCAGTCCTAAGCAGCTCTTTCTGGTCAGTTGTGTAGCTAATCTTCATGTGAGTCACGTTGACATTCAACACTGCTCTACACCGCCTCTACCATCGTCCTGTCGCTCTGTGATGGGACGTAAACACAAGTGAGCAATCCAGCTGCAGGTGCCTTTGACCCTTGGCGTTACTGAGCACCTCAAAGGGTTGACGTCATGGTGTGTCTTACCTCTGAAGTCACGGCGGTACAGGTGTCTCCACAGCGTGTAGTCTGCGGTGGCACTGTGGAAATGCTTACTGACTCCTGACAGCTTGAGCAAGGAGGGAATGTCCAGCAGCCGCATCACCCGGAGGAGGAGCTCAGGAGGAAGAGCAGCCAGGCCGAACGCCACGGGCAGACACATGGCTGCGGGGGAGCGAGAACATTTGAAAGATGCTGCGTGGACAACAAAACAGCCTAAAGAGGTGGGCCTGGTGCTTACCATCTCTGGCTGCAGATATCAGAGGGTAAACCAGCTGATCTTTGAAGACGCGAGACAGTCTGCTCAGATCTTTCAGAGCTGCTGCTGCACTTTCTCCTGGAAAAACAACAAACACAGATTTATCTCTCAAAGCCCACTGTCTGTTTTGGAGGAAGTCAAAACACATTGACTGTTTTCAGACGCTGACCTGGCCAATCATCTGTCACGTAGCTGCATGGATTCACACACAGTTTCCGCACCGTGTCCACTGTTTGATTCACCTTCAGGGTAGCTGGAAGAGAAAATCACGAAACAAACAAACATTAAACTTAGAACTACCAGGTAACACTACACAGTCACCAGGATTTCCATGTAATAATGAGCTAGTGCGCATGTTTGCACTGACCGTTGATGACCACCAGGGGTCCCATTGGCACGGCTAACACCATGGCGAGGGAGTTTTCGCACAGAGGATGCGTGTACTGCAGCCTGTAGAGCCCCCCGGCTGCTCTCCACCCGCTGGGCATCTCACCAGGCATCAGCTCACAGCCCTCAACACACACACAGGAACCAGAACTCAACCACTCCATCCTGTTCACAGGGTCTTAATGTGGCTGTGCACCGGGTATTTGGGTTTACCTGAGGGACAAATCCGGTTTCCAACATGAGGACGTGTGCAGCCAGCATGAGGGCGTCACTGGGACTTCTGCTCTGGTGGTAGAGGAGCTCCAGAGAGAGCGGAGCCTGACCGGACTCTGCCTCGCTGCACAGCATGGGCTCCCAGCTGCACACCCCCAGCCCATGAGCCTCCTCTTCCCCGCTACCTGCAGCCTGCACGCTCACACTCGGCTGTTCGTCATCATCCTGAAGGACAAAGGTTGAAGGTCACGCAGGTTTCTAGTCTTTCTTGTTCCTCGGGTGTGTGCAGGTGAACTTTGGGCCTCAGCAGTTCAGTCACTGTGAAGTTTGTTTTATTGCTTTTCATTTCACTTTGTTGCTGTGAATGAAACCTAATACACTGAAATATTGTATCAAATATTTTCTCTTTCTCTTCCTCAGCGTGACGAAGACAAACAGATGCTGTTCAGACGCTGTTCATATTTCATCCACACATACATTTGTACACTAGTGTAGTATGTATATACTTAACTACTTTAGTCTCCAATAAAGGAATGAACATATGTCACTTTGTTACATTTCTGTTTACAGTATTTTGAATGCAACTCCCACCTGATTGGACGTCATGCTGGCTGCGGGCCTAGTCCGGTTCTGGTCTCTCTGGACCGCTGAGCAGCTGGCTCCTTGCTGAGCAGACGCGATGGCAGAGGGCGACCCAGGCAGCATCACGCAGATCAGATCCCCCAAGACGATGCCACAGGACAACAGAGTCTGACCCGAGTCTGACAGAGGCGTTGAGCCATTCAGAGACAAGATGAACTCTGCATCAGAGCTGAAACACACACACACACACACACACACACACACACACACACACACACACACACACACACAGAGACACACACAGACACAGACACACTCACACACACACACACACACACACACACACAAACACACACACACACACACATTAGGAAGGAGGAACATCCATCCTCCTCATTTCAGTGGGTGCTGGTGCAGGTTTGGTGTCTTACCGGAGTCCATGTGAGGGCAGCACCGTGTGCCTGATATGATCCAGCAGCTCTGTCACACTGGGTTCTTCACCCTGGAGCTCCACCAAGCTGGTCTGTCTGTTGATCCGAACTCGAAGCTTCATGCTGTCAGCGAACAAAGGAGGACAGCAACAGAATATCAGATTTTTACAAGTATTCACACTTAATTAGTCATGAAAATCAAACATGTTATCATATCTTAAGTCAAACTATGGCACTAAAGAACGATCAATGTTGTGTGATCTGTTCTGGATGGGCACTCAGCTATGCCTGAATACATAGCGCTCCTTTCTGAAGATGACTTTCTGACCACCAGATCCAGATCCTACTGATCCTGATCCAGATCCAACTGACCCAGATCCAGATCATGCTATTCCAGATCCTGCTTATCCAGATCATACTAATCGATAACTGCATTGAACGTGACGGTTTCACACATAAACAAATCCCCGCTATGCCCGCTAGGCGGCTCCATACATTAAATTATTTGCAACTTTAAAGCGTTTAAATGTCATCATAACGTGCAACAAATTATTGAACATAAACATGTTTCTTACGTTGTAGTTGTTCAAGAGGTCTCGCTTTACTGGTGGAAGTAAATCGTTCATGTAACTGTTTCGTTTTCGTTTCTTGTTGACTTGCTCACATTAACATTAGTAGCCTGACAGCGAACCCGGCGAAAGTTAGCTCGTGTTAGCTGCTTTTACTCGCGAAGGTCGCGAAGGTTCGTGGTAATTAAAGCAAAATCCGTCATATAATCATACTCCTTCCCGTCGTGCCTATTATAAGCTTACATGAATCTATGGCGCCATAGCGTTCGTGTTGATTTGCGTCATTCTCCCCTGGAAGAGTGCAGTGTAAACAGACAGAAGTGACCGAAAAGCGGCGTTTAACTTAATATAGTCAAGCAAATGATTTCCTGTTTGCACTTCAAAACAAATGCACAAGTCGCCACCTCTATTTATTACATCGATAAAAGGAAACTGGAAGCGTATTCTGAAATACCTCTAAACGCCACTGATGTAACAAGCGAAGTTATATTGTTTGTATTGTAACTTTGATGGATGTAAGAAAAATATATTCAGAGCGTTTTGGTGTTTCTAATATGTCATGCTTTTATTTGGATGAAATCATTTTGACGTTTGTTTGACAAATAAAAATTGCTTGACTGCAGTTACGGTGCGCGAGCGGCGTCAGTTTAAGTTTACCTCTTTTATATTTACAGTGCAATAAGTAAAGAAATATAGTTATTTAACGTTAATTTTACAGCTCGTCCTTCATTTGTTTCTTTGTTCAATTATAAAAAGCTTCGTATTGGACATTTTTCTTTGTCGTTAATTTTTGATGCGTCATTCTGACAAGCTCTTTATTTTTATGCTATATATTACTGTAAACTAAATGATTTATTTTTCTCTTAAAATCTATATTCATATTCTCTTAATATATTTATTGTCTCAAACACCAAAGCAAATTACCTGTAAGTGAAAACCGATAAAAACGATTCGAGTTACTAAACGCGTTTTCCCTCAGTGCTTCCTCTTAGGCGTCCGTAGTTCAGTGATCGCTGGCACTTGGCAGGAACAGCCGGCGTGAAGCACAAACACACAGATATTAAGTTAAGTTTCTGCGTCTTCATAATGAGCCGCAGCTACAATGATGAGCTGCAGTATCTGGATAAGCTCACTAGTAACAGCTGGAGGATCAAAAAGGGTTTTGTTCCCAACATGCAGGTGAGAGAGCGACGTGGCTAACGTTAGCTACGTCCGTGTGTCACTGTTAGCACATGTTAAATTTGTCCCTTATAAGGAGAAGCTCAGGTAGAGGCAACATCATATTTTAAACAAACCACATTACTATTGTGAGTGAGGTTATTATGACGTCATAAGACTTTCTGCAGGAAAGAATGATTGAACACATGAAGAAGACGAATGGTGGATCAGCTGTAGTTCCTCATCAGTTCATCAGTATTTAGACACTTCAAGTCCACGTGTCTCAATGTCATGACAACCAAAGCTGATGGTTTCCATCTCCGTTTTAGGTTGAAGGAGTGTTTTATGTCAATGACTCCCTGGAGAAGCTGATGTTTGAGGAGCTCCGTAACGCCTGCAGAGGAGGAGGTGTGTGTCTGTGGAACCATAATGTCACTGATCACACACACACACACCCAGCAGACACGCACACAGACGCAACTGAAACATGCCAGCCTTCTTCCTGATTGATCTGCTTCACATTATTTATCTTCTCAGGAGTGGGTGGCTTCCTTCCAGCCATGAAACAGATCGGGAATGTTGCAGCGCTGCCCGGGATCATACACGTGAGTCAACACACAGACACACACACACACACACACACACACACACACACACACACCCACCCACCCACCCACCCACCCACCCACCCACCTACCTACCTACCTACCTACCTACCTACCTACCTACCTACCTACCTACCTACCTACCTACCTACCTACCTACCTACCTACCTACCTACCTACCTACCTGCAGGGGCGTTTGCAAGAGTAAATGTGCTCTAACTCTCCCACAGAAATCCATCGGCCTGCCTGATGTTCACTCTGGATACGGATTCGCCATCGGAAACATGGCTGCCTTTGACATGAGCGACCCCACTGCTGTGGTGTCTCCAGGTCTGACACGCACACACACACACACACACACACACACACACACACACACTGCTTGTTGGTGTGTGTCCTGCACTTGAAACCTCGCCGTATCTTTAGTGTTTTCAGCTGGAGAACAGATAAATAAGAGTAAATGAGTTAGTTTAGACTTTGAGATTCCTTCTTTGTATTTCAGGCGGCGTTGGTTTTGACATTAACTGCGGCGTCCGTCTGCTGAGGACAAACCTGGACGAGCGAGATGTCCAGCCGGTGAAGGAGCAGCTGGCCCAGGCTCTGTTTGATCACATCCCTGTGGGAGTCGGATCCAAGGGCGTCATTCCCATGAGTGCCAAGTGAGACCAACAGGGGGCGCTGCAACACACGCTACAGACCATAATGAGCCGTGTACTCTACAGAGAGAAGCAGATTAGCTGTGACTGACTGCTGGATGTCAAAGCATGTGGACTGCTGAACTTTGTGGCCCATTAAGTCAGATTCATGTGTTAAAGTGCTTGTTATGTATTCTGAGCTGTGATTGTGAGGTTCGCTCTGTGTGATTTGTCTAATTTTAAGCTCTAATCTCCATGGTTACAAAGGAGGCAGCACTGAGCAGGTTAATGAACCATGTGTGGTTTGCAGGGACCTGGAGGAGGCGTTAGAGATGGGCGTGGACTGGTCCTTGAGGGAAGGTTACGCCTGGGCCGAGGACAAGGAGCACTGTGAGGAGTACGGCAGGATGCTGCAGGCCGACCCCAACAAGGTCTCCTCCAAGGCCAAGAAGAGGGGCCTGCCACAGGTACGCTCGTCGTCACGCACTCGTCCTCACGCTCGCCACACGCTGTGGTGTCGCCGCGACGTTACCGTGACATTGCCGTGAAGTTGCTGCGTTTGCTCTGTGTGGTTGCAGCTCGGCACGTTGGGAGCAGGGAATCACTACGCTGAGATCCAGGTTGTGGATGAGATCTACAATGACTATGCAGCCAAGAAGATGGGCATCGACCACAAAGGTCAGGTGTGCGTGATGATCCACAGCGGCAGCAGAGGCCTGGGACACCAGGTGGCCACAGGTAGGAGCTGTTTGACTCCGCTCCTTAAACCGTCACTTGGTTTCTTTTCTTCCTTTGTTTTTGTCCACTGCTGTTGCTATTTTGTTTTTATTGAAGCAAACATTTTACATGACATTGGCTGTAAAACTTTATACATAGACCCTGAAGTAGAGTACAAGTAGATTGAAATTGCAATGATCTCATAGGGTAAATACAGTGTTTACAGGATGATGTCAAACAGCAATGTAGGCTAGTATAAATTGCATCATAGGCTGTGGTAAAGAGAAGGAGAGAAGTGAGACAGAAACAAAACAAAAAAACAAAAACAAAGAGAGGACATCCCACCCAGAGACCCATCCCAACCCTGCAGTTACACAACCCTGCAGATACACAACCCCGAAGTTACACAACCCCGTATCCATACAACCCGGTCCTGGCCCGCCTGGGATGGAAAATAAAATGAGACAGTAAAAAGGAACTGTTCGGTGTTCTGATAATCAGTCACTAGTCTGGCATAGCCTGTAGCTCTGGTCACTTGGTTTCAGCTCTGAAATGTGCTGACTTCTCTACACAGACGCTCTGGTTGCCATGGAGAAGGCGATGAAAAGGGACAAGATCACAGTGAACGACCGTCAGCTGGCATGCGCTCGCATCAGCTCTCAGGAGGGGCAGGACTACCTGAAGGGCATGGCTGCAGCCGGGAACTACGCCTGGGTCAACCGCTCCTCCATGACCTTCCTCACCAGACAGGTGGACCTTCATCACCTCACAGCCCAACGCTCAGCCGTCATACTGATCTCTGACCGCATGGCATTGTGGGTGTTTTCCAGGCCTTCTCCAAAGTGTTTGCGACGACGCCGGACGACCTGGACATGCACGTCATCTACGACGTCTCCCACAACATCGCCAAGGTGGAGGAGCACATGGTGGACGGCAAGCAGAAGACGCTACTGCTTCACCGCAAAGGCTCCACGCGTGCCTTCCCCCCCCACCACCCCCTCATCCCCGTCGACTACCAGGTAACTAACAGGACGCACACATCTCTGCTCAGTGTGCACAGTAGAACCCTCACCGCGTCCTCTCCCCTCAGCTTACAGGTCAGCCTGTGCTGATCGGAGGAACCATGGGAACCTGCAGCTACGTCCTGACAGGAACCGAGCAGGGAATGACGGAGACCTTCGGCACCACCTGCCACGGAGCGGTACGACCTTAGAGCTACGGCACATCCCTCTGAAATAAGATGTGTTGAGGCACGCAGACCAATTGTGTGTGTCCTTCAGGGTCGTGCTCTGTCCCGAGCCAAGTCCCGAAGGAACCTGGACTTCCAGGATGTCCTGGACAAGCTGGCAGACAAGGGCATCGCCATCCGTGTGGCCTCACCTAAGCTGGTCATGGAGGAGGTACAGACACTCAAACGCTGAGCTGGCTTTGTTGTTGTGCATTTTTATTGAAGAAAGCATTTGACATGACAGTGAGAATACACTTATGGGACATTTTGGAGAGCGTTTGTTGATACAGAAAGAGGGGGGAGAAAGATCCCACTTTATCCCACTGCTGCTAGTCTGGTCCGTGTGTAACGCGTTTCCATATACAGGTTATGTATTTCTTATTATTTTACCTTTGTTCTTTATAAACATACAGGAGGAAAAAGTTAGAAAGAGATGGGAGATGGTAATGTTCAAATAAATGAAAACAGTAAGGTGACAGACAGGGCGACAGCAGAAAGCCACGGCCGCCAAAGGTTGTGTAAACGTGACACAGTAGTCTGGATGCAGATGGGGTCCTGGATGACATCAGTGTTGTTGATTCAATGATCTCGTAGGTACAGTTTGTACAGGATGATGTCAAACAGCAGTGTAGCTACAGATGGCATCACAGGCTGTGGTGGGAGAAAAAGAGAGAAAAAAGGGGGGCACACGAGGAGAGAGAGAGGAGGAACATAACATAAAGAACATAAAGGGAAGATATCCCACCCAAAGACCCTGCGCCCCACTTTGGGAACCCCTGCTTTAGACTGTTAAGAACCCCCCTGGTTTTTGGTGAACATTGAGATCTTGGTTGGGAGGGAGGAGAATATAAAGGCACCAGGCGAGATCAGGGTAGTGAACCCAGTAGTGTAATTTATCAATATGAATTGCCCAGTAATAGGATTGGAGGTTTGGTAAGGCGAGACCTCTCCTGAACTTCACTTCATCACTTATAAAAGTGATTTGTGGGTCCTTGGAGGCTTCGCCCACCAAATGAAGGCGCAGATCATTTTGTCTAAAGAGCCAAAGAAATGTTTAGGTTAGAATAGAGGAAGAGATTGAAACACGTAAAGAAATCTCTGCAAAACATTCATTTTGATTACACCAGGTGTGATTTCTAACATTTGCTGGTTTTGGTTTTCAGGCTCCTGAATCGTACAAAAACGTGACAGACGTGGTGAACACATGTCACGACGCCGGAATCAGCAAGAAGGCGATTAAACTGAGGCCCATCGCAGTGATCAAAGGCTGAGGACACACACACACAAGCACACACACATTAAGGACACATGAACCATCTGGACAAACCAGGTTTGTTTGTTTGGAGTTGATATTCTTTTAAAAAGAGAAGGAATGAATTTCTAACAGGAATTATTATTTTATGTTATTGATGAGATTGTGATATTTTCAGTTTAGCTGCAAACGAACTACAACCAGGCGTGAAGGTAAAGTGGGATGGCCTGCTTCCTGTCGCGTTTATGTCACACCTCCGCCTGTGTACGTTTCCTTGACCGATTGATTTTCCTTTCATAGTAAAATCACCTGATCAAACTCTTCTGCATTCATCTGTTATTTCATCTAAACAGATCAAATGAAACTCCTATGATCCATTATGACCTTAGTTTCAGCCTCATGACCTGGTGTGAGGATGAAGCTCAAGTGACTGTTGAACCTCTGGCAGATAAACCAGATGTTTGTCACTCATTTTATGTTTCCCAGTGATCATCACCATGGAGATGCTGTTTGTCTACAGATTGAACTGAAATAGTCCTTTACTATAAATGAATCATATCTGCAAAATCACAAACATGAAGTCACGTGAAGCTGCAGGTCTTGATGCCTGATTGAAGTTCAGGTCAGCAGGTGTGTGAGCATGAATGTGAGACCAGGGGACTGCAGGCTGTGGTGGTTAGTAAACACTTTATTGGTACTAACTGATGTTCTAACTGGTTCATCAACATATCAAAAAATAAATCCACACCTCAACACATTACACCATCAAACTCATTCATGAGGCATGAACATGTCACACCGACGGGCATTAACAGCCTGTGTGTATGTGGCCATACGAGGGGACAGAAGGAGTCGGAACCTTCTGAGCTCGGCAGCTTTCACACTGGGACTCAAACTGCTGATTGTAGTTTAGTGAGTTTATCAGGTCGAGTCTCAGTGTGAACAGTGAAACAGATCTGACAATGTGTGTGTGGTTCAGGGGCTGGCCCGGTGAGGAACAGCTGAGTTCAGTCAGACGCTGATGACATCACTGCGTGTGTGTGCATGCATTAGTGTTAAGAGCAGAGCCTGACTGATAAACACTGGCTGATATTTGCTGATCACAGATATCGATGTTTCCCAGGCGACGACCTGGCGAACAGAGACAAAATGTGTGTTACCGCATGTTCTTCTCCATAATTACTTTAGAGTTTGGTGTAAACAGCATTATCAGCGTCTCATTATGGATAAGGCTCCGTGTGCAGACACTTTAAAGGAAGGAGCCATAAAACCACTTTTCCACTGTTGGATCAGCTGATCTGCTCTGATCTGGCCTTCCTGGATGTACTGATCATTTAACAAGCTTTTCAGGTTTGTCACTTTTAAAAATGGTTTTCATTCAGGAGTACTTTGAAAAGAAAAAAAGAAAGAAAAAGATCTTAAATACAGTCCCAAAAGTTCTACATTTTTCTATTTTGATACTTAAAAATAAAATTTAAAACCTAGAAAATATTTCTAAACCCAATGTCTGATCACCAAAACTAAGAAGGAGAAAAAAAACCCAAACAAGTGGTGACATAAAATCTGCAAAAACAGAAAAACACTTTTGGAACTTTAGACTCTTGATTGTCATGTGACCCATCAAATCCTTCACATGCTCCGTAAAAACATGAGGCCACGAACACAAGACGATTCGGTCTGATCGACATTTACATCCACAAGCATGACGTCAAACTGAAGGTAACAAGCGTGTGGATCATCTGAACAAAGCACCGGAGCGGGAGCCAAACAGGAAGTCTCAACCAAATGCTACATCAAAACTAAATACATCCAAGAAGTTTAGACTGAATGAACAGTGGAAACGTTTTGCCTTTAAAAAGGACAAAGAGCAAGAAAAGCACAATGTGGAAGAAAAGTATTTTGACAAGTTCGGAAGTGGGTCTGACTCGTGGACGTAACTTTTCCAGTCACTCCAGTCTCGTGATGGGTCTGAACAGCTGATTCACAGTATTGATCGTTTGCATTAACCATCTCTTCCTCTTCAGTCTCTGATATAAAAGCAGGAGGCCGTATGTGTCCGTCGCGAAGATTCTTTTAAAAAATGTTGAACCTTGGAACCTTTATTTACATTTTAACATCTTATTCTCTTATTTACACTTTGTTCCTCGTATGTTCATTTCCATCTGAAATCATAAGAGCTGATCAGGCAACAAATATTCCAGTTTGTGGAATATCAAATCAGGAAAATACCTGTGGATCGCTAAAATAAAGGGGGAGGAGCCTCTACATCCAATCAGGTAACAGAATCTTCCTAATACGTATCAATTTGCATCTCCAGAACTGAGCAGGAAGTTAAAACTGAAATAATCTTCAGGTTCCCACTTCAAAATAAAAGCACCCATAGAGAACGAGGCCACGATTTAAATCAAGTTAATTTCAGCCCTTTTCTTCTTCTTTAGTGAACTCAATCTGTGGCAGCAACAAAGACAAAGCAAAACCAATCAATCAGTCAATCAATCTAAAATGTTCTTAGTGTAACACTTTGACTCAAAAATTGAAAACCGAGGCCAAAATTAAACTAAATCATTCAACCAAACTGATATTTGCTGAATGTGTGCAAATAAAATGAAGTTATTTAACCCTTAACAGGCTACAAATCTAAACTGACGAGTCATTGTTAACTGAGAACATTGTGTTTACAACTGAAAATCTCCTTTTGAGTTTTCATTCCTTCAGACCCAATTTGACCACACAGAGCAAATGAAAGCATCCGTGTCGCTCCTGTGATGAGGTCGATGAATCAAACAGGTAGTGATGAAGTCAGGCTGCAGTCTTCCCCGCTTTGTGATCAGCAGCCTCGCCGACCACTGGCTCGCTCGCTCGCTCGCTCCCTCCCTCTCTCTCCATTGTGAATCTGAGTCCTGGTGGATTGACGCTGGGCTCACTCGTGGACGGCTGGTCGCTCCGGTCCATCCGCTGGCTTCAGTTTATCCAAACTTAGACTCTTCGGGCTTTGTTATGCTTTTTCTGTATTAAGTGCAAAAGCAGCTCCTATGCTAAGTTCTGTTTGGGTTGGTTAAGTGGCACCTTCTCCCACTTCCTGTGAAGGGCCTGATGGCTACAGGCGCGCTCGCTGAAAGAACGCCTGAGGAACAAACACAAGCTGGTCAGGTCTTCATCATATGACATGAAAGGAGGTAAAGAGTGAGGGTGAAGGAGACAACGCCCGGTACCTTGATGTAGCTCTTCAGCACTTTGACGTCCGGCTGCTGAAGCACCTGACAAAGCTCCTGATCACAACACATTATTGATCATTAGGGACCACTTTGATATAATATAATGATGATATAATGATGATATAATTGAGGCTTCATCAAGAGTTGAATGTGAGAATTCCATAACTTGGAGCTAAACGTTCTGCTTCTCAAAGATTCTCTGACCTGTGTGATTTCTGGAGACACCTGAAGTGAAGGAAGATACTCCTGCTGCAGGAACTGGATGAACTCCGGCCCCTGAGGTCACAAAGGTCATTCAGACATTAACACATCAGTGAGCCGTGATGTCGCGAGTGCGCGTGTGTGTGTGTTTGAGATGAGTCGTACCCGTTTGAGATGAATCATTTTCAGTGTCAGAGCACATTCGGACAGCGTCTGGAAAACACACCCAAGGGATTGAGCTGAATGTTTTGGGAACAAACTGGTTGAAGTGGTTTCACACTGAAGAACACAAACTCACCAAAACCGTCTGGGCATCTGTGAGGTCAAAGGTCGGTTTGAGAGGAGCCAGGAAGCAGGCAGGGACGATGTGTTTGTAGATGAAGTCAGGGAAGCCCACCATGCCGTCTTTCCCTCCTGACACACACACACAGACACACACACATGAGACAGTGGTGCAAACACACATGTGTACGCACATGCCGCTCGTCTCTGAGCTCACTAATGCACCATGAAGCCTTTGCTCACCCCACAGCTCCACCAGTCTGGACAGGATGAGGAAACAGGTCTTCTGAGCCACTGGGTCGGGGAAGTCCACAGCGCCCTGGATGATGGTGAAGACGACTCGCTCGATGTTCTCTGCTCCTGCCAACGACAACATCAAACCACCTGTAAACCTACAGAAACTCATCTCGTGTCTGTAGGAGCGGAGTGCGAGGAGGTGCCGCCTCACCCTGATTGGCCATCACTTCGTTCATGCCGCTGCTGGCGATGGTCTGGATGAAGCAGAAGTAACTCCTCCTCAGCATCTGCTTCTCCAGAGCAGCCGCCTGGTCGTTCTCCTCGGCCGGCCGCGACAGCACCTCAAAGATGGCCAATACCAGCGGCATGAAGACCTGCTGCAAGAACGGAGACACATGCCGCTGCCAAGGCAACACAGAGAGAACAGCCGTTATCCCACTGTGACTTAGAGGTTTGACAAAAAGAAAACCCTGAGCCTGGCTGGAGGAACTCTGTAGTCCTGCTGTAGTACCTTGAACTTGGCAGTGATCTGGCTGATGAGAGGGATGAACTCCTGCAGGTCTTTGGCCTCACAGTCCTTCAGCATGTGCTCAGAGGCAGCAGGGATGAAGGGCAGCACCTCCTCTTCCATGCAGATGATCATCCTGTGCAGGAAGGAGCGCACAGAGCTCCTCAGCAACCCCCGCTGGACGGGGCAGCTCAGTGCAGGCAGGAAGGTCTGCATGCAGTCTCTGTAGACCTCCGTGCAGCCACACTGCTTCACCGTCTGCTTGTTGCTGAAGGCCTTGCTCGTCCGACTGTAACACAGCAGGGACACTAGTTAGACGGGCAGAACATGAACCATCTGGACCAGAACATCAACCATCTGGTTCAGTGCATGAACCATCTGGACCATAAGGTCTCTGGTTACCTGGCGAAGCCGACGGCGTGACTCAGGCAATCGGCGAGGACGACCTGCCGCTCCTCCTCCGTCTCCTGCGGCAGCTTGGCCAGCAGCAGGGTGAAGGCCTCCATCAGGGGGCTCAGCAGGCTCCTCATCATGGCCTGCTTCCTCTCTACGGGGCTCTCGCCGTTCACAATCAGCACGCCGGCCGTCTCAAACATGAACAGCTGGTCATCGCTGGTCAGCAACGCCGAAAAGCCATTTTCCTGGAGAGCAGAGTGGAGAGATCGATCAGTAAATAAGAACAACTGGTGTGAGTGTGAGGAGGGTTCATGCAGCTGTGAGGTCTAGTTGACCAATGAGGTGCGAGGAGTAATGGTGGCGGTGGCGCGTGAGGGGTGTGACTCACAGGAGGAGCGAGCTTCAGCAGGTCCTGGATCCTGCTCAGGATGCCCTCAATGAAGCCATTCATGTGTTTACTGTCAACAAACACACACACACACACACATCAATCTCCAGCATCTCCAAGCAAACACGTCAGATCCTGGTGTCTCGGTGAGCTCGTTGTTCCAGACTTACTGCAGCGTCTTGACGAATCTGGAGAAGAGGTAGGCCACTCTGCTCCTCACCTTGGGGCTGCTGTGCCTCAGGCCTCTCTGGTCCAGGAAGGCCATCTGAAGGCAAAGAGAGGAGCGGTGAGCGGCACACCGAGCTGCTACACACACACACACACACACTAGCATGTCAAAGCTTCACTCACCAGAACGTTTGGAATGTGCTGCGGCTCCACGATGAAGAACTTCTCATATCGAGCGACGGTCTCAAAGAACTCCAGCGACACAGAGGAGTGCTGGTACTCACTGACGCCACACGACACCAGCTACAGCGCACAGAACACACAGGTGAGACCCTGACTCACACTTTCAGAAACATGCCTTACTTCTGACCTTCATTAATGCCCCAGAATGCGTGTGTGACACTCCGACTGACCGTCCGCATCATGTCCTGCAGGGCGCTGGTCTTGGCCGTGTCTCCAGAGAAGTGAGCGCCGTGAGACACCGGCAGAGCCTCGCCCAGCATGTAGAGCAGCCTGATGGCCACCTCCACCTCCATGAACCGAGCCGTCTGCCAGCTCCTGAAGCACGCGCACACACACACACACACAGTTTGGTTATTCACCCCTCAGTGTTGGCGCTTTAAGGTGCAGCGTCAGCGTCTTACTGCATGGTGCTGGTGAAGACTCGGCGCACGGCCTCCAGCAGCAGCTCAGGAGACACCTGAGCCAGACGGTCCAGCAGCATCTTCAGCTGCTTCCTGTACTCCACAAACATGGCCTCGTCCTCCCCCTGACAACCACACAGCAGCGGTTACTCACTCACGCACTCACTACGCTCCAGCGTCTGCGGCCTGTGGAGAGACACTCACCTCGTTTTCAAAGTTGTACTCGTCGTCGAATGTGAGTTTCTTCATCACGGCGAGCATGATGGCCTGTAGAGGAAATGTGCTGCGTTAGCTTCTCTTATAGTCGATGACCACATGAGCGTGAAACGGGTACGACACTGACACTCTAGTCTCACCTCTATATTTGCTTTCTGTTGCTCTGTCAGCTGAGGAAGCTGCAAAGACAGAATGAGAGGAAGAAGATGAGAGAAGTGTAAGTAGTATGAGCAAGGTGTAAACAGCTGCCATGAGGTGAAAGTTTCTGCCCCCTGATGCTGAGGAGCAGGCCTGAGTCGGACCTGTTTGAGAACGTGCAAGTACTCGTAGCAGAAGCCCACGATGTTGGCAGATATGTCGTCGTCCTCGTGCACCAGCAGCTGCAGCAGCAGCGGCACTTTGGCCTCCACCGCCTGCAGCGTCTCTGCCGTGTCTTTGGGGTTTCCTCCTTTGGCCAGCTTGGTCCAGCTCAGTACCAGACTCTGGCCCATCCCGTTCACCAGCCGCGAGAACTTGGCCAGGAAGTCCACGTCCTCCTCCTGACAGGAAGAGACACAAACGACCACATTTTACCATCCAGGAAGCGTGACAACGTGTGGCCTCTGTGATAACACAAACACACGGCTCTAAAGTAAACCAGACCTCTTATCTGCACCAACTACCCATACAGATTATGGCAAAGCCAACGAGCCAAAGTCTGTACGGCAACGTCACACACACATTTACTCCAGCACAAAGACACTCATGATGACTGCACATCCACACTTCTACGGTCTGATGCCCCTCAGGCTCAGGCTCGTACCTGCTCCACATTGAAGAACCCAGCCGACTGCAGCACTTGGCACAGAGACTCCACCAGCTTGGTCTTGTCCATGGGGTCCATTCCTTTGTTCACAATTTCAAACAGGCAGTCGCAGGCCTCCTCCCTCAGCTCCTCCACAGACATCTGACTCAGCAGCAGGTTCACAAACCTAGAGACACACACAGTAAAAGAATCAGGTCTGAAGGAGGTGTGTGTGTGTGTGTGTGTGTGTGTGTGTGTGTGTGTGTGTGTGTGTGTGTGTGTGTGTGTGTGTGTGTGTGTGTGTGAGAGAGATCGATCACTGACCGGTCGTTGGCGATGAGGTTGAGGTCGATCCAGGACACGTAGGCCCCCACCACCTCCAGACATTGGCAGGTGAGCTCCGGGTGGCTCTGCTGGTACGCCTGCAGGATCTGGAACCAGGACTCCACCAGGCTGGGGATGCACTGCTCCCTCATGGTGTCTTTGATCAGCGTGTTCCTGCGGGTCTCCTGCGCGAACACAAAGACAAGCTGACAACAAGTGAGACACAAAGACAACACATCTACAGCGGGTCTACAAAGTCCAGCACAAATGTGAATCCACTACAGGCCTGATGGTGCGCGTGTTTGTCTGTGTGTTACCTCGGGGGTGTGCAGGATGTCTCGGTCCACCACCTCAGCGTCTATGGCCATGAGCGTCCTCAGGTAGACGTCCACGCCGTGAGGGTTCAGACCCACCAGGGACAGGATGTCGTAGAAGAACTTAGGCCAGTGGGTCAAATATTCCATGATGAAGGTCAAAGCGAAAACCTGAGCCGCCTTGTTCCTGATGAAGGGCTTCTCAGGGTGAGTGTTCATCAGCTGAGAACACAGAGAGGACACGGCATGACGACAGATCCGCACACACTAACAGCGCGAGCCAAAGGTCAGATTGTTGGTGTGTGAGTACATGTAAAGTCACAGCTACCTGACACTGCAGCCACTTCATCAGCGTCTCTCTGATGAGCTGCTGCTGCATGGCGCTCAGGCCAGCATGTCTGCAAAACGAACACACATGTCACTGCAGTCACACACTCAGACACACACCTGTAGTCACTCATCACACACACACACTGAAACTTACCTGAACTTAATCTGATGCTCCAAAACCTGGAAGCAGAAGAACTTGACGTGGTCGTCACTGAAACATGAGACAGATGTTGGCGTTACAAATACTTGTCATGTTCCTTCACCTGTTGAATGTGCTTTGGTTTGTTTGGATGTGAAGCTCACTTGTAAATGCCTTTAGCCAGAGCCTCTGCACAAACCTCCCAGGCATCCTGAGACTCCTTCAGCTGCTCAAAGTATACCATGGCCTGCTCCACACACCCACACACACACACACACACACAAGCACAAGCACACATTTAGATTGTTTAGGTGACCTGTATAGCTGATGATGTCATGAGGCAGTGAGATTAACGGGATGTGGTTTGTTTGTAGTATTGACTGATAAGAGCCTGAGCACACACACAGCAGGTGACTGAACCAACACACCACAGCTGTTTGAAGGCTCCATGATTTGTTTTTCAAAAAGCCTAACATTATTACAAGTTGAAATGAATCACAGCTTCTTATGATTTGGTGATCGCATGTGGAACACGCTGCCATGTTTAAGGCAGCGTGTCTCTTTCAGGCCTCACCCTCTGTCTGTAGCAGGCGTCGGCATTGGGGTTGAGCCCCAGCAGGGCCTGCTCGTCCATGACTGCAGCGACAGACTGGCAGGCCATTCGTGGGTTAGCTTTCCTTCACAGCAGGTCCACTTCTCTCTGCTAGCATGCAGCACGGTCCATTCATCTGCAACACAGAGGGAGGAGGCAGGAGACATCAGCTCACTCTCACCTCCATCAGGGCCCAATAACCTGGCATGTAGCATCATTGACAATAACTCTTACACTCTGCGCCAAGTGCTGACCTCATACAGGAGCACCTTCAGTACAAGACTCATTCCTACCAGATGCACCGCAGGTAATTCTTCCTTCCTGTGGCCATCAGACTTTACAGTTCATCTACCTCGGGTTGGGGGATGAGCAGTAGGGACATACCTGAGCTCCTCCCCTTTTCTTTCTTTGGACTATTAAAAGCACAACACGTTGATCTTATATACCATATGTGTACGTTTTATAAGTTGTAGTTACTTATGATCATGTCAATCAGTATAATTATTTATCATGTTACCATACTTGTACTGCAACTGTTGCACAACAATTTCCCTTGGGATAAATAAAGTATTCCCTTATCTCTTATTTAACAATGTGTAAATTGTCACACTATAGCAGTGATGACATCACTTTGTTAGTTGGATGAAATCACTTTGTTAGCTGAAAACATCACTTTTGTTTATTTAAGCAGCTTTAGGGTCTGACACTTTTGTAATTACGGGTGACAATTTAGAGGCTTAGAAACTACGACATTTTTACTCAGTGTTGACACCTGCTGGCAGGAGGTGAAACTGCAGCAGTCGCCGCCTTTTGAAAGAGTCACGTGATATTTGCAGTGAATCTCTGCCACCAGAAGATTCCATACGGATGTTTGAACGAGAGGCGACACAACAACGTCTGACTGGCATTTTGAGTTTCGTTATTAAACATTTATATAAGTAACTTCGACTTAGGTTTACCAAAGCCGTGACACATCTGTGAATCTAATTTATATCCATTTTTCTAAATGTATGTCAAGTACATTTACTGTCATTCTCACAATTGACCCCATAGTCCAATACAATTACATTGTTTCAAACACTATATATAAAGTACATTTAGTTAATAGATTGTTTGTGAGCTCTTCTGTGTTGACAGCTGACTGACGCATCCTCATCAATAATAGCCACAAAATGTGAGATTCAATGATCAAAACTTCGTTATTTGTATTTAGAGTACCTGTCATATTAGCACTCAGCCTCAGCCTTCACAACTCTCCTCCAAAAATGTTTGTATCTAAGACGTTACTAGTCAATAAATCATTGTTGGGCTTTTCTTAATTTCACGTGTCATTAATGTTCATTCATGTTCTGACATATTCTAACATGTACAGCCAATGTAACATAACAGATCCAGATGAGCATTTACAGAATAATCATAAACATATGAAGTCATAAACGTTCAGAGCTTCTTTAAACTGTGACACAGTCCACATGATGCAACGCAGCGTCAACTACCTGAGCCATAGTGACATCACTCCACGTACACACCGACATAGGGCTGAATACCGGCTCAATGTAAACATGTCCAGAGTCAAAAACGTCTTACAGGGTTAAACCTGACGCTGGTTTGTGTCGGTGCGGAGCCGTGACGAGTTTAAACCGGATCCCTGCTGGAAAAGTTGACAGTCAAGAGCTGACTGCTGCTAACTGTCTGCCAAGTTAGCTTAGCCACCTAGCCGCGGTCACATCACACACACATACACAGGCGCGCGCACACAGACATACTTATACTCAATCCCGGGTTCATATTCAATCTTGACAAAAGACACTCGGAAGGTGTTTAGGGAGCGCAGAGCAGCTTTGTTGCCGTTTTACGGGCTGCTGCTGCTGCTCGTTTCGCCGCATCCTCGCTCGCTCCGCTCACTCACATCAGCGTGGAGAAAACACCCAGCGGGGATGAGCCGAGGCTCCGCCGCCGGGGCAGCGCGGCGCTGGGGGGGACACTCACCTTAGTGAGGGGCAACAGTCCGGGTGTTCGGCTCCGTCACAGCATCGTGGAGCCGCAGGAAGCCTCTAGAAATGTGCTCGTAGCCGCACAGCGTCTTCTCGTTCACCGCGGCGGCGTGTCCACTCAGCGGAAGCACCCGGGCCTCCTTCTTCTTCTTTGCATTGAAATACGAACCGGGCATACTGCCACCCACTGTCAGAGAGTGTGTACTGCGGAATTACATGGCAGACAAAGTGGACTGGACTGTGTGGAAAACTGGCCAAGTAGTCAAGGACATTAAGATTTCTCCCCTCACGCCTTTACACCTGGTTAACCCCAGTGTGGAAAACTTCAATGTCTTCAATATGTGTATTGCATGTGAACGCATATACATAATTAAGGGGGGCAGTAGCTCAGTGGGTAGAGCTTCCGCTTGGGAACCGGAGGGTCACCGGTTTGAGCCCCTGCTGAGGTGCCCCTGAGCAAGGCACGGAACCCTCAATTGCTCCCCCCTCTGCGAAGGGTGGTAATGTAATGTAATGTAAGTCGCTTTGGATAAAAAGCGTCTGCCAAATGCTCGTAATGTAATGTAATGTAATAATTAAGGGCCAGTAGCTGTAATGTGGCGTTTAATCTTACGTGTCTTTGATCAAATCAACCGTGGAACATGTCGGAATGAGACACCTGATGATGTGTTTGTGGAATCCAGGCGAGCCATGTCCTAAGATTTGGACAATTATGTAAATCTTTTTGCCTCATACCACATAAATCAGACAATATGGCTTTAATAATAACATGCATGTCAAACATGTCAGGCCACGACCACAGGTATGTTTGACAGGAGGGTTGGTCTCATTAACAGATGTTTAACAGATAACATAAATGAAGGCTATTTTATTTCTGAGATGTTGGATTAATATTTACTTGGGACTGTGTATTTTCGATTAGTAATTTTGAAATTATGTTGCGTTAATAAAGTTTTGAAAAATAACAAAGCATGAAATTCATTCTAAATATGATGGATCAATTTCAATTTATATTGTTTATAATTACAATTATGATATCCAAACTAAACAATGTAATGTATGTTATGTATATGTGTTTAAATCGTTACGGTACTGTGGCCCCGCCTCCTCGTGCCGGAGGTGACGTAAGCACGCTCCGCCTTTCTACTTCCTCTTTTACTGTGGCATCGGAGAGACACCATGAAGGCGTCTGGCACTGTACGTAAATGTCTTTATTTATGCTTTTCTGCTTATAGAACACGGTCTGTTTGGGCTCATACTTCAAGATAACGTTAACATGTATCGACCGAGTCCCTCACGGTGGTTTTACGAGTAGCATGTAGTGTTGATTTTAGTCTTTATCGGCGCTATGTTTCTGCGGCTACAACATGGCGTCCGCTGCACCATGTGGCTCAAAATGGGACTCGGTGTAATTCCGCCTGGCTCCACATAAATACTTATTCACACCAACAGCCGCGCCCGAAGTAAAGTATTCCGTTTTGAATGATGTAAACGTGTCCCAAACTTGCTTCGCTACCGCTCAGCCGTGTGCGTCGTCAGCCGCCGGTGTGCTGGCGAAATGTGTGCCCGTGGCCGTGAGTGCCCAAGCTCGAAACGGACTCGAATCCCGACCGGGCTCTGGCGGGTCCATGTGCTTTCCCCTTTAAAACTTCTAAACTACGTTTGTAATGAATCAAAATGATCATGAAGTAGCCTGCTTTATCAGGACCCGGAGCAGCTGTGGACGCGTGAAACGTGTTGCTAATAACGAGCTAGGATGAGCATCGGTTTGTCCACAAAGTCCCGAACTGATCAATCTTAATCAGGTCGTCGCAGTTTAGTACGATCCCCAAGTAGCACTGACGCTGTCAGTGAAGTGATGGTAAAGATGACACGTGACAAGCTCAGTGATCAAAATGTTGAAACGTAATCCACATGAGGCGTTTCCTGCTTTTCCAGCTCAAATCTCTGTTAATATAATCTGAAAGCAGGAAAATGGAGCAAATTATTGTCAACACTATTGATGAAACTACTTTGATTTACAGATTGATCATTTGCATATTGATTTTAGTGCACAATCAACACTGAAACAATGTAACAAATCCTCCTAAATTGAGAAAGCTTAATCAGTTTGTGTGACTGCAGAGAAATGAAAGTCCAGCTTGTCCTTCTTCCTGTAATGTTGCACCCAAACCCAATGGTCACGTCGCTCTGTGTCGTGACCTAGTCCGGCGTGCAGACAGCCACTGAACCTTGTCGCCTTTCTGATGCTCATGTGCCTCAGAAAGTGAATCCAAGGTTCCACATGTGATTGTATCAACGCTCCCAAATGCTCCTCCGTGCTGAACGCAACCTAACAGTCTCTCTCTGCCCCCAGCTTAGGGAGTACAAAGTCATCGGGCGCCTGCTGCCCTCTGCCAAGAACCCAGCACCCCCCCTGTACCGCATGAGGATCTTCGCCCCCAACCATGTGGTGGCCAAGTCCCGCTTCTGGTACTTCGTCTCCCAGCTGAGGAAGATGAAGAAGGCCAACGGAGAGACGGTCTATTGTGGTCTGGTACGTAAAGTGGAACCATGTTCAAGTGTCAAGTCAGTACGTCTGCACACACTCTGATGTACTCTGACTGGATTACAGGAATAGAAAGTAGTTACATGTAGCTGATGTGATGTATTCAGTCTGAGCTCTGCACCTTCATGAAGTGCACTGGAAACACCAAAAAAATCACATTTTAGTGAGATTTCTTAAACTATTGCACTCATCATTTAATCCTAGAGTATCTAAGTAACTGCAGCTCTGGTATGAGGTTCACTCCAGATGATTCCATGACCTCCTGAGATGTACACCCACCTCCACACCTCATGCACCCTAACCCAATGGTCACGTCGCTCCGTGTCGTGACCTAGTCCGGCGTGCAGACAGTCACTGAACCTTGTCGCCTTTCTCATGCTGATGTGCCTCAGAAAGTGAATCCAAGGTTCCACACACATTAGGACTGATACACACAGCACACACACTGTGCTGAACGTGTTGTAATTGTCTGTGTTGAGTCTTTGATGATCTGTTCTTACCTGATGGCGCTTTCCATGTCTCCAGGTCCATGAGAAGTCCCCCCTGAAGGTGAAGAACTTTGGTATCTGGCTGCGTTACGACTCCCGCAGTGGCACCCACAACATGTACAGGGAGTACAGGGACCTGACCACGTCTGGAGCTGTCACCCAGTGCTGTAAGTGTCTCTCTTCTCCCCCCCCCCCCGCCTGGCACCTTCTCTCTCGTGTCCCTGAACTCACCGTGTCTCTGTGCTCTCGTTCCCCCTGTCAGATCGTGATATGGGAGCTCGTCACCGTGCTCGTGCTCACTCCATCCAGATCATGAAGGTGCAAGTGATCGCTGCCAACAAGTGTCGCAGACCTGCCATCAAGCAGTTCCACGTAAGTGTGTGTTTGTGCGTGTTTCTCTCTGAGAGCACTTTGGTTGTTAATGTTTATGGAGGTCAAGTCACAGAATGTAAAGTTGTTTTCCAATACGTGGAAACATGGAGGTTTACTGTTTTTATTCAGATGAGCTTTAAAGAATTTGAGTTAATGTTAATAATTGGAGTAAAATCAACCCTCATGGTCCTGAAGTTGCAGCACGTCTCCATAGTAATGCCATCGGGCATTGACCAAAATTAGTGACTTGACCCAGACTCCTGCAGTCTAGACGGTCTGACTGTGACTCGGCGGCTCTCTCTCTGGACTGTCTCTCTGTCAGTTCCAGCATCAAAAGCCGCCCAGATTAAAGGCCAGATTCCTCTTCCAGGTCTGAAGCTTCCATCTTCACTCCTGGCGGTTTAGAACCTGGCCACAGATCCCAAAGAGAGCGGATGGACTCAAACATTGTGATTTGTTTTGTCTGATCTTCCTCTTGTTTGACTCTGCAGGACTCCAAGATCAAGTTCCCACTGCCCCACAGGGTGCTGCGCCGCCAGCACAAGCCCCGCTTCACCACCAAGAGACCAAACACCTTCTTCTAAATCTGCTTTTTCATTTTGTGCGGGACAAAATAAAACGACTGTTGTCGAAAACAGAAGCATGTCTTTGTTTTTATAAGTGGCATTTATTTTTGAAGGATGATGAACCAAGCCTTTGTTTGTATTGAGGTCATTTGAACAGTATCCATAGTGACGCACAGGGGAGAGGAAAAACAAAGGCAGAAAAAGATTGAAGTTTATTATACAAGTCAAGTTCCAAACTATCTGACACAAATTGGAAGCTTTTATAGTTTGTGATTTATTACTTGATACATTTTATAGTAAGATGAGAATATAAATGGACTCGTTAAACAAAGATGACTCTACTTCAGTCATTGCTCTGGGAGTTGCTGAAATCATTCCTTAGAGGTCAAATGATTTCCTATTTGACTCCAATAACAAATGCAACACCAAGGTTATCAAACTCACCCACCATCAACCTCAACAAGAGTGCGCATCCGGCCCCTACCCAGAACTTCTTAAGAAACGCCTTAACTATTAACTATGATCTCGTCCCCACCAATGACTTTCAGCATTTACCCATACAAACCCGAGCCACTTACTCCGAACACGGCGATAAAGCCAGCCGTATATTAGCACACCAGTTAAAATGACAAACCACCTCCAGTCTGACACCCAAAGTCAGTACTCAAACTAACATCACCAGTACTGACCCCATGGAAATAAACTTTTTTCTTCTTAAACCTTAATCCCAGCTTTCAATGTATACATTTCAGCCACAGATTTTGTGTGATTTATTTTCTCCACTATACAGCTGGAGTCTTTCAATTAAATTGGGAGTCCATTCCTAAAGCACCTTGTGTTTGAACGGTGGCACACAATTACACACTCCTGTCTTGTTTAGTAGAAATACTAGTAATGAACAGAATCCATGACTAGTAGTAATAACAGCTGACCTCTGGCCATGTGCGATACTAATTTTCTGAATATATGCTTTCATATATCTTTCCAAATTTAACAATAATGTTAATTTGGCAATTGCAGAAGTTTACAGTCATGTTCCATTTTAAAGCTTCTTAAATGTTATTGTACGTTTGTATAGCTGTGCAGCATTGAGTGAAATGTAAAAAGTGGCACCGAGTTACAGCGGCAATAATTCCTGAAATTGCATTGAAGGAGAAACAGCGCCCCCTTCTGCTCAGAGGGCACAAAAGCTTACGGCACCGGGTATTCCCAGGCGGTCTCCCATCCAAGTACTAACCCGGCCCGAACCTGCTTAGCTTCCGAGATCGGACGAGATCGGGCGTGTTCAGGTTGGTATGGCCGTAAACGAGGACTGTTGCTACACAGAGGCACTTTATAGGTGAAATACACATTTAAATAATTCTACTCCCTTTACAAGTCCGAATTTCCCACCACACACGACACCAGAGATGAATCGGTTCCTTGCCAATCTTAAATTCCCAAACATCAAAGCCGACAGTGCGACGGCTCTGGATTGTCCACTTTCTCTTGCAGAGTTACACTCCTCAATCAGAGCGATGCAATCTAACAAAGCCCCAGGCCGCGATGGAGTTCTTCAAGAAATTCAGTACTAAACTTGCACCCCTACTTCTTTTGATGTTTAATGAATCCCTATAGAGAAGGGCTCACTTCCTCCCACGTTGTGTCGAGCTTCAATAGCTCTTCTCCTTAGAAAAGACAAAGACCCCACCACCTGTGTCTCATATAGACCTCTATCCCTATTAAAAGCAGATATTGAAGTCTTGGCCAACTAAATGGCTTCATTAAAGGTCGAAAACTATTTTTTTAACACTTGTACCCTCTGAAATATTTTTCACTCCTCTCACCCTATCATTTCACCAGAGATGTAATCTCCCTGCACGCTGAAAAAGCCTTCGACAGTTTAGAATGAGGATGTTTATTTGCAATAGTGAAGCAATTTGGCTTCTGAATCAATTTCAGCAGCTGGATTAGATTATTGTACTCATCGCCACAGGCCAGTGTCCATACAAATAACATTCTTTCAGAATATTTCACACTACAACAGGGGACCTGCCAGGCATGCCCCTTATCCCATCCAGCCTACATTGCTATTTGACATCGTCCTGTAAAAACTGTACCTACGAGATCATTGAACCAACAACACTGATGTCACCCTGGACTCTGCGTCCACAGGGGCAACAGGGTTTCAGTTCTCCCTTCTCATCTGTAGATATGTTTAATGTGTAAGCTGTAGTTTGGTGGAGGCAGACTGATTAATTCCATTAAGCCAACTGTAGATGGCAGTGTTACCTCAGCAATGAAGCCATAAAAGGACCAATAAAGAAGTTTTCACTGGTGGATGGATGTATGACTGTGTGCAGACAGACAGATGGATACAGGGATGGACAGACAGACGGACAGTTAAACTGACTACGCTGGTCTGAATGAAGCTGGTTAGAATGTGAAGTTTGTCTCATTGCTTGGCAGCCTGCTGGTAAATCATATTTATACAGTGTAAGTGGTGCTGTGTACAGTTGGGTGGGCAGCAGCCTCATGGGCGTGTGTGTGTGTGTGTGTGTGTGTGTGTGTGTGTGTGTGTGTGTGTGTGTGTGTGTGTGTGTGGCTGCAGAAAGACCTCACTCAGTGATGGAAAACATTCTTTAGAATGAGTCACAGTCATAAACATGTAAAATCATTACAGATACCCTCCAAAGAACACGCTGAGCTCAGCCTGAGCTCTGTCCCACTCTGTCCAAACACAACACAGCACAAATGAGACTCAAACTGTCCATTCTGACGCTTAATTAAATTCTAATATACAGGCAAATGTTTATGAGCCGGATCCTGAGTCGGAACATTTTCTGTTATTTGTGAGCAGCACATTTCGGACAGGAAACAGGTTATAGGTTCAGAAATCATTTCCATACAAAGAAACTCAGTATATATTGCTGCGTTTATTGTTGGAATTAAAAGAGTGTTTGGAATATATTGAAATGTTCTCCAGTTTCCCTGTGGAACTCATTGTGAAGACGGTAAATCAAAGAATTTAGAGGCCATTAAATGTAACAGGCTGAGCTTTGGAGCAGACGTAAGTGTGTGAAATCGACTCTCCTACACAGATGAAATAGTTTTCATGAAGCGGCGGGGCGCTGACGGCCCGCACACACACACACACACACACACACACACACGCACACACACGCACACGCACACACACACACACACACACACACACACACACACACACACACACACACACACACACGCCTGCACAAAGTAAACTACACAGTTATGTTTGTGGAGGTCACACACAGGTGGTGTGTGTGTGTTGGTGCAGCACTAACCACCTCTGAGTGTGAAAGTAAAGATTCCATCCGTTTCAGTCTATAATGAAGTAAAAGTAGCAGAACTAGAAGTGGGAAAAATACTCAGTTACAAGTAAAAAGTCCTGCATTCACATTTTATTAGTGTGAAAGAAGGAAAGGAAATATGGAAGGAAAGATATAAAGAATGAAGGGAGGAGGAGAGAAATAACAACTATATTATTGATGTGTTTAATCTTGAAAGTATCGAGTATATTATATGTTTTGGTATGAACAGGACTTTGTCGTCCTCTAGTGGCAGAGACAAAATACACTGTAGCTTCATGTTTCATCACCAGGAAAACTTTGACATCACAACTTTATTTTTCCACATTTTTATTCGTAATTAAAAAGTGAATCAGACAAATAAATGACACAAATATTTTCCCAGTAGGCTGCATATTTCACTGCAGTATTTTCTCTTGATAAATGTTGTTACAGGACAAATACTGTGGCTGATTGTGAAACGTCTGTTAATTATTTTCCATAATTTTGATAAATGCAGTAGTGAATCACTGTACATTTAATAATATGTGTTCTGTATTTGTCTTCACATTACTTAATTACAGTACATTTACTCAGTGAAAATACACAAACCTGACTTGTCCCCTTTAGAATAACTATGGGTATTTCAAAGATATACTGTATTTGAATAATATATGTTTATCTCATAGATCTACTCACCTTCCTGTTAAAGCACCTGTCTGTCCATCAGGCTCCAGAGCACCAGCCTGTGTGTGTGTGTGTGTGTGTGTGTGTGTGTGTGTGTGTGTGTGCAGACACAGAAGGGACCCTCACAGGCTCAGAGGGCAGGAGGTTTAGACCCGACCACAGTCTGGTCTCTGCCTCTGCCAGGTTTACTGTTGTGCGGCCTGGAAGAGGCCGGGGGAGGCTGGGGGGCTTTGTGGATCCTCAGGCCTTCCAAGAGCTGAGCACAGAGTGGCAAAGTCTCAAACCACACAGGGCACCAAGGCTGAGAGGGTCCAGCTGGCAGGTGGAGGCGAGCAGAGGGCGCGCTGGGTTCACCCTGCTGAGGAGCTGAGGACAGGATCGGTCCAAGGATGACAATTTCATAAAGTGCCTGCTCCAAACACAAAGGACCTACAGGGGACCTATGGTGGACCCACAGAAGACCTACAGAGGACCTACAGGGGACACACAGAGGACCTACAGAGGACCTATGGGGGACCCACAGAAGACCTACAGGGGACCTACAGGGGACACACAGAGGACCTCCAGAGGGCCTTCAGGGGACAGTCAGAGGACCTACAGAGGACCTATGGGGGACACACAGAGGACCTCCACAGGACCCATAGAGAAAATACAGAGGACCTACAGAGGACCTATGGGGCACCTACAGGGGACCTGCCGAGAATGCCTTCCCTTTTTTTCTCATTTCCTTCATTACTTCATTCTGTCCATCACTTCCCTTTTATCCCGTCTTGTCTCCTTCCTTCTTTGCTTTTCCATTTCTTCCGTTCTCCTTAAGTTCCACCTTCCCTCTGCCGCCTCTGATCCTCTGACAGTGAGACTAAACTACTGGACTCGTCTCCCCCTCTTCTGTCATTTTTTCTCCTTCTGTCTGTTTCATGCTTTCCTTCTTCCACTGACCTGAGAACATGTGCAGGATTTCACTCCATTCTTCATCACAATGACGTTTACTTTCGTTGACTTTTACGTGCAATCAAGTATTTCTTTCCAGAGTTGTACTGTTACTTTTACTTACTCTCAATATGGGAGTACTTTCTCCCACCGCTGGTCTTCTCTTCCATCACCCTGAAGACCCTCTACTGTCCTTGCCCTCCTCTTCCTGATTCCCAAGCATCCTGGCGCCATGAATGCAGACTCGTTTTTTTCTTCTTCTTCTTCACTGCCAAACCCCTGTGAGTGAGTGGAGTGTTGTAACAGATACCAATGGGCACTAAGTTCAAAGCCCTCCCAGCTTTTTTCTGTCTTTAATGAGTATTTAGTGCCCCCTCCCTGGGAATAAAGCTCCCTCTGTGTGTCCAGTTTGCAGCTTCATTGTGGCCTCTATAGGAGCTGACAGCCTGTTTCATCAGAATGAGATTTTAGATGAAAGCTTCCTGGACTAGGATCAGGACTGAGGAGGGGTCCAGTTATCATCAATCCAAGAGGCGAAGCTGTATCGAGCTTTTCTGGGGCCTCAGAACCAATGAATCTGGACGGACTTCAAACGGGACGCCTTACGTAACAGCCCACGTCCTCTGCGACAAACTGGGTGTGTCTTTAGGAACGTTAACGTGACCCAAGATGAGCTCATGTGTCATAACCCGTTTCAAAAACACGGGAAAATACAACACTCACGTACAGCTACTGTGGGCTGGAGGAAGTATTTAAGTCATCTAGTTGTACTCGAGCAAGGACATTGGGACTTATTAGGTTGAAAGAAGAAGAGAAGGAGGGACAAAACAAATGATGTAAGAGAAAGAAAGAGAGAATAATTAGACAAGAAATTAGAAAAGACAGAATAAAGGAAGAAACCATCCAATTTAGATAAAATACTATTGAAATCATCCTAGAAATTGACTTTGTATAAGCTGAGGTTTTTCTTTTAACAAAAACATTTATCAAAAAATTCTAATTCATACAATTGATTGCAGAAAATGCTGTGTCAATATATTCATATGGAATTTATGATGCCACTTTTTGGGGTTAATCCCATTTTGAAAATGTGAATCTACACACAACTGAAGCTCCTGCCTCCTGATGGTACATTTGGAGTAACACACAGTAAATGTGAATGTAAATGTGCTGGGCTGTTTCTGTTTGTGTGTGTGACTCAGCCTCCATTTGTCTGAATTCCTCTGAGTCACTGGACAACAAGCGGCTGAATGAGTCCGGGAGCTTTCCCTGCAAGATAACGAAAGCCGTGTGTTTCCTCAGACGTCCTCCATCATCTCGCTGTAAATGGGTTCTTTTAGAGAAAATGTTGGGTGTCGGCGGGGAATCGGAGGTACGGCGGGTCCAGGCGGCCTGGCAGCTTCCTGCAGCCAAACTCTGCCTGAAATATATTGACTGTTCCACTGCCACAGACAAGGAAGGCAGGAAAAACTAACCGGAGGAGAAAGAAACGATGGGGGAATAAATGAAGCCTTTATTTTAGTCTGCTTTGTAAAAAAAAAGAGAGTTTTGGTGGTCCGTGCTGAAGGGCTGCTGAGCCACACACACTCCCGCCAGTGTCAGCGTGCTCTGATAGCCTTCATGCTTCTTTATGACACGCTGTGAGGCCGAGCTGAGTTCAAGCGCTCATTGTAAACTGGAAAATGAACACGTGCACTTGAACGCCTCGTCCCTCTGCCAGGTGTTGTTCATGTGGACTCCACCAGGTGAGATTTCCTGTTAGGCTTCCTGTCATGTCTAAAGTCAACATAAGTCCATCAAAGTGAAGCTGTAGATTTGCAGTATGAGCTCCAAAAGGGAAACGTGTGGTTTTGTTGTGGCTTTAAGGTTTAATTGGTTTGGTTGGGTTTGGTTTCACCTGAGAGGTCCTGATCACTGCTTCACTCAGTCTCTCCAGATTCCTCGTCTCCAGATCTCTCCCAGCTTATCGGCACCACATGGACCCACAGGGGACCAGATGGAATCAGGTCTGCTAGACTGCACCCTGATCAAGTAATGTGAACATGTATGATCAGCAGCCATGTGTGTCATTTTATGTGTGAACTTAAGGAGTTCTCGTATCACTTCTACATCCTAAGTGGAGACGTGTGGAGAGAACGCAGCCCCGGGTCGCCTGAACATGGCAGTGTTGGATTTGGGGAAGTTCAGCCTGGAATGTGAACGTGTGAATGCAGCGTTAGTCGTCTCTACATTGTTACCCTGCAGGGAAATCTACACACGCACACACGCACACACACACATTCCATGCAGTAGTCTGCCTTTTGTCTCTGCAGTGGTCCACAGACCAGAATCATTAGCAGTGAAATCAGGGGAATTGGGCGCTGCCAAGCTGAACATGTGTTTTCTCCTTAGAGCAGCGAGAGACGAGTCTCTGTGCATCCTGGGACTCTGGGAAAACCTGGAGCTGATCTGGATGCTCACAGAGGAACACGGCTCCAGGATCCATCTCATAAGCAGCTCTTTGATCTCCTTGCTGTTGATGGGTAAGATGCAGAAATTGTGTGTGAACAGGAAGTCTTATGCCGACTCCGAGCGGCGTCACACGGCGAGGCCAAGCCGAAGCTGTATGATGTCAAATCTGCACTTTTCACTTCTTGCATGTTATAATTTAGTTTTTGGCTTCCCGCTGGTCTCCACGGAGATTTATTATTGGAAACAAGTGCAGAAAAAAACAGCTCAGTTTGATCCAGTTTCTAAATGGAGCGGGTGAGACATCACATCAGACGACCAAGAGCTTCAGATCATGTTATTGTCCTTACCATTACCTCCATTACCTCCACCAAGGAGATGAGGTTCTCACCTCGGTGTGTGTGTGCATGAGTGTGTGTGTGTGTGTGTGTGTGTGTGTGGGTGTGTGTGTGTGTGTGTGTGTGGGTGGGTGGCTGTGTGTGTGGGTGTTCCTGAGGTCAGAGAGGTCAGCGGTCACTACTGCTTGTTGTCACCTGCAGTAAACAGCAGATTTTCCTCTGGAATGCAGTAGAGGAGAAGAACACTGAGTGAGTAAAAGTACTTAGTTCCTCTCTAATATTTGGTCGTCTCTGGTGGTCCAGTTCAGGTCTCCTCACACTTCAAAGGCCTCAGTGCTGTTTTTGGACCCGACTGGACTGGGCCGCTCCTGGTGAGTTCGGGGAGTCGGCGTGCTGTTGAGCGTTTAGGAAGGACGTTGGTTTGAAGACAGAAAGCTAAACGTCCTCAGAAAACATCAGCAGACAGTTAAGTGCAGCTCGTTAATCCTATTAACATGCGTGGAAGTGTGTGTTTGTTCAGCTAATTGTGTCAAATTATTCAATTTGTCCATTTTGAAAACGATGTTTGGGAAGCTAATTTGTCCAAGACTTTTTCCACAAAGAGAAGAAAGACAGAGTGGCTGTCTGACTGTGGAACTCTGGGAAAAATAAACCAGATCACAGAGCGAGAAAATTAATCTGAATGCAGTTTGTCTGAAAGGTGAGCAGGTGAGCTGGTGGGCAGGTGAGCGTGGAGCAGCTCTTCTGCTGCATGTGTTTGATGCAAACAGAGTTTCAGTTTCAGTGTCTGAGGCCAGAAATATTTCAACATTTCCTGATTAGTGAGGAAGCAGCAAACAAACAGGATCAAGCTGCAGCACAGACACACACACACACACAGGTGTGTGTTACATCATGTGAGCTTCAATAATGTGAAGCCAAACCACAAATACCGTGAGTTCATCATTGAATCTGTCTGAAATTTCATTTATTCATTTAATTCTTTGATGGAAGCTAGAAGTGACACGAAGCCTCTGACTGCATCATCACACAGCGATGAAGGAACCATGATGATGATGATGATGATGGCTTTAACAGCTAGAGGACACAAGTGTGGGGACAAGGATTCCAAACAGTCAACTAGGGTGTCTCTCTCTCTCTCTCTCTCTCTCTCTCTCTCCCTAAAGTAAAGACTGAAGAGGTTCTACTACAGATCACAGCAGGAGGTTTTAATAGCAGACGAGCTGGAGAACCAGAGCCTGAAATCCGATCGTCACCACAGTGTGTAATTATCCGTGCATCCAGTGCCGGGTCTTCATGTTTACTTTGAGACTGTGCGCAGCCAGAATCTAAATCCACAAAGAAGCTGTGTGTGGACGCCTTCCATGTATTCATGTTTGGTGTTTCTAACCAAACACTTTACCTGAGATGCTGCTGGATGGTGGCCCCGTGTCAGGCTGGGTGTCGAGTTCTGGGCCCCCGGCTGGAGGTGTTGCTGTGAGACACCAGGAGGGCCACGGCAGGAGCCAAACCCACTAATCCACAGCCTGGCACCCGGCGACCTGACCTTCTCCTTGCATGTGGCTCTCAAAGTGATGGCGAGGAACCGAGGAAAGTTTGGTTCCAAAGCAACCGATCACTTCCAAAATACGGCTGAGCAAAGACTCCCCGCACGCAGACAGTCTGAGGGCCAGGGGGTCTCCAGAGGGACAGTGAGGACAATGTGAGGGGTGTGAAGGACACATATGGGCCCAGTGGAGCAGTGGTTCTCAGCCCTGGTGTCTCTTGAATTAGGAAACACAACTTTTAGAAATCCTGGAAAACCATTAAGTTTTTTGTGAAATTGTAAAAAGCATAAAGGAGTTGTTGTGATATGTTGTGATACGGGACCCTGGTGCTGAGAGCCTGATTGATGGTAGAGATGAAGCTTCAGATTCTGTCCTCATGAAGCACAATGAGGATTGATGGCGTCTGATCCTGGATGAGAGCCGTGCCCGGTCTCCTCTGCTCCCCGTTCCTCCCTTGGGAACGTTCAGTCAGGCTGAACGATGAAGGGCCACGCGGAAACGAGCCATTCATTGTGCTCTCAGGAAGCTTCAGGGACGGGAAGTGGGAGCTTTGTCTGTCTGAGGGCGAGGAGTCGTTCTTTCCCCCGCATGGGAGCAGATACTATAGATCGATCACAGCCATGACCTTTGACCCGCAGTCACTGTTAACTCATAAGATAGCTCATTAAAAAGATGACCTTATCACAAGTCAAATTTGCCCATAAATGTACCTCATGTTAATTTTTCTGAAGTACCAAAAGTATTTATTTGATAATTATTGTACTTAAGTATTGAAAGTAAAAAATAAATGAAACACAAATCTATGAATGAACTTCACTCTACTTGTGGAATCTTTGGGAAAGTGGAGCACTTCCCCTTGTGCTGCTCTTACAGCAAATGTTACATCTGTACATAAATATCAATATCAAATTTAAGGTTTATCGTGAGTATCAGAAATATTTTACTAGAGGAAAAATAAGAACTTTTTCAAAATTATTAATTTGAACTGTAATTTAATACAACTGGTAAGAAAAATCTGTTTAATCCTCCAAATATATATCTGTTTAAAACTAAAAATAATGAATCGCAGAAACACATTTACTTTCCATGTACATATTGTCATTAGTACTCTGCACTTGTAGTACTTTGTTGGCTTTAAAGCAGTTTTTCTGTGTGTTTATTGAATAACGTTTGGCACAACTGCTTCCCTCAGGATAAATGAGCTTTTAACAATGGTGGTATTGTGTGTGTGTGTCTGCTGGCTTCATGCAGCGTCTCCGTGCCACACGTCCCATGATGACATGTAGTTTTAGCGTCCTGGAGCCTGCATTGGGCCTCACCCTGCACAATCAAAACAAGGAAGAGGAGCTTTCAGCGGCGCGGCCCACGCCCGGCCGCCGTAACCCGAGCTGGGCTGGATCAGCGCGGGCGTCCTGGAGCCCTGGAGGATGGGCGGACGAGCCGGCCCCGAGTTTCCTCAGAGCGCAGCACCAAAAACATGCAGATAAGAGAGTAAATCCACTGATTTCCTGACATTAAAGCTCAGCTGCAGAAACAAGAACAAAGCCTCAGGTCAGCGTTACACGATGTTAAGCCCATAAACCAAAACAAATCAAATTAAGGTTGGATTTAAGACCCTTAAGTCTTCCAAACAAAGCTTAAGGTAGAAGCAGCATATGTTAACCTACTTAAATAATTTCACACAGTATATATATATCCATTATAAATCAATTTATTACTAATTACAAGCTTCCGCTGAGAAAAGGTGTCGTTGTTGTTACTCTCCCTCGTCTGTTTTCTAAACTTAACAGCCTAGTTAGAGTTAAACTTAATTAGCACATTTACATTAATTGTGAATGTGAGATTCTGGTGATGTTAACGCTGACATCTTGGTCCTTTCAGCTCTTAACGTATAGACATGAAGGAGCTTGGCCACATCAAACAGCAGCAAACCTATGTATTGCCTGATGATCCAGGTCAGAGGTCAGTATAAAAAACATAACTGACTGAGAGTGCAGTGAATGACCAATCAGATCTGTGCATGACTCTTAATGTTGGTCCCCGTCTTCATCCTTCTTCTCCTCCTCCTCCTCCCTGCAGCCCTGGTGGCACAAAGCCCCCTCTGTGTTGCTATCTGAGGATTAGAATGATTACAACTCCAATTTGGACATGATGACTGATGATCAAGATCACAGAGGCTAAAGGGGGGACAGGTCACTGTGGACAGAACGTGTGGTGTCTCTGCTGGACAGACGGCACTCTGTGACTTTGCTGCTGCACCCACACACAAGTATACACGTCACAATACATATTAGAAGCTTTATAGGCTCTCCTATAGTAATGACATGGACTCAATGAAATTAAACTAATTACAGCACAGATTTGTGAAGGTGGTAAACTTCACCGATAAGACGAAGATTTACATAAGAACTGACACGACCAGACAATCTGAGACACCAAATACATGTTTGTTTAACTTCAGTTAAGCTTTCAGTCTCCATTTTTGCTGCTCTATCAGCAGGTTCTGGACCTTCTTCACTGTTTATCTTCCAGGTTTATTGCAGCAGCGCTCTTGAAAAAAAAACATGTATTATAGGTGATGCTGACTGCCAGAATGAGCTCAGTAGAGCAGGAAACATGCAAAGAGTATATAAGTCGTCTTTTTCCCCCGGGGGTTAAGTGGTGAGGACATGAGAACTCTGTTGATGTAATGGTGCTTGTATTGTTCTGAGGGGAACCAGGACAGCATGATTCCATATGAAAGATTACTCTATGTGAATCCACTGCCAGAAGCCCAGGAGAACTTCCTGTCAGCGCTCCGCACCATGTCGTGAAACACTCCGGCATCAAACTTTAAAGAGCTGTCTGAATACTTCCTGCTCGTATCTGCTGCTCAGAGGTATTTCAACTCCGTATTTGTGGCTCCAGCCCAGTTTGAGCCAAATGGGCCGAGCGTGTGAGGAGAAGCCTGCACAGCGTGAAGCAAAACAGCAACCCTCTGCTTCCTGTCGCGCTCACAACCTGCGTGGTTACATTCACCTTTCGCGGCTGCTGGAGGAAGTGATGTCAGCGCGGCCCAGAGCAGAGGAGGCGGGGGGGAGGGGGAGAGAGCGAGCCAGCAGGCTGAAGAGCGCCCATTACATGACACGTGGAATATGTTACATAAGACTGTCATTAGGTAGGTGAGTGTGATATAGATTCATACTGAAACACTGTTGCTCTGCCAGAGCAGGAAGCTGACAGAGAGACAGACTTTATTAATACCCCACTCCAAACCCATGACATCATGCCAAACAATCAGCTGTGTTTTGTTTTGACTGGTTGATTAGGGGTCAGTTTGGCTTTTCCTACCGACGGCACGGCGGGATAGGAGCTATATAATATATATAACATATATAACACTGTATATAAGCTCTGTCTCAGTGTTAAGTATAAGTATCTGTCTAAATAAAGAAGATGATTGCTGCTGTGTAAAGTATGTTTTATCAACAAATATACTTCCACTTACAGATGCAGACCTACTGACACATAAAGGCGACTTTACATCCTTACAGATCAAAGGATCTCGAGCTGTAACAAAGTGCTTGAAAGTATTGTTGATTACATGACGTGTGGTACAAATCCAAATTGTCCCAGTTCAAATGGGACTGTTTGGTTTATTATTATCCCAAGTCCAGTCTATCAGTATGACATCATGTAAACAATCAGCTTTGTTTTGATTGGACGGGTTGATTGGAGCTGGATGTAGACGCTGCCTCTTATCAGCACATTCATTGCCACGAGTGCGATGACAGTTTGGATCACACACCCAGACGACGGGTGATGGAGCAGCACGTACAGCCGCTCTACACCCACAGAGGTCAAAGGTCGTTACAGCAACGGCGACATTTCAGCTCAGTAGAATCATTGTTGTAGCCTGTATCATGTTGGCAAATGAGTCCCATTGTGCCCTTTTTCTGGAAATGGAATGGAAAAGTGTTATCTTATCTGAAAGAAATGGAGCTTTGTCCTGTTAATGTTGCTTAAAAGGAAAGGTCAAGGAGTCACCAATAGTTAAGGTGAATCCTCTGAGGATCACATATATCCGCAAGAAATTTAATGGTAAAGTTGGCAGCAGTTCTTTCTTTACAGTCTCTTTCTGTTCATCTCTCTCCAGCTTCTCCTGTGTCAGAGGACGCAGAGGGTCGGCGAGGACCTGCCTGACCGCCAGCGTGGACCTGCCTGACCGCCGGCATGGACCTGGAGGGCGTGGCTGGGGACGGAGCGATGTAAGTGCAGCACACGACCACAGCACAGTGTTTGGTGGCGTGACGTGTGCAGAGGATCCCCTGCACCTCCTCACCTGGACCTTATGAATGAACGAGTGTTTCATGTGGAAATTGTTATTCTAACCACATACATAAGTGTTTCAGGGCTGTTATGGAAAAGTAATTGGCGCAATTACAGAGGAGGGGGACATCTGTCAGAGGGTCGGGGGCTTTCCCACAACACAAACTTTCCCCGTGCACGGCGCAGAAACATGGAAACACAGAGCGACACACATTCTCTCTCCATTTAACCAAACACAGAGAATGAAACCGTGGAAAACAAAGACGCATGAGTGACTCTCATCATGTATGTGTGTGTGTGTGTGTGTGTGTGTGCAACTGGCATGGAAGGCCTGAGACTCATTTTTACATCAAAAGCCTGATTTAATTACAGCTAAAAGTGCAGAAAACTTACTGACAGGACTGTGAGTCAACTTGGTCTCTGTCTCTCTCTGTCTCTCTCTCTCTTTCTCTTTCTCTCTCTGTCTCTGTCTTTCTCGCTCTCTCTCTGTCTCTCCCTCTCTCAGTCTCTCAGTTCTCTCTCTCTTTTTTCTCTCTCTCTCTGTCTGTTTGTCTCTCTATCCCTCTCTCTCAGTCTTTCTCTCACTCTCACTCTCTCTCTTTGCCCCTCTCTCTCTCTCTCTTGCATGCAATGTCCCTACCTTTACTCAACTACTGTTTCGAGTTACTTCATCGTCCAACACTTGAGTAAAAGTACTTGTTTGGCTCCCTCATGAGTTTTCTTGGAACACGTCCTGCAGGTCCTGACTCAGTGGATCCAAACATCATTAACAGAGTCCATTATCTCACTGCAGCCTGGATGGATTTGGACCCCTGATTGGTTTTCCATGCACTCGCTGCTTAACCTCGCCCGGCCAGCATATGTGTGGGTATAAGCCTCATAAACTGACCTTTGACCCCACCACGGTCTAAAAATAAACCTGACAAACTAAAATAAACATCTGCGCTGCAGGTCCGGATTTGGCACGTTTTACTGCGTGTGTGCCACTCGTGGGAACGTGCAGGACCAACAGGCACGAAGGTGTTTTTCTCCAGAGGCCAGAGCTCTGTGCCAGGCATGGAGCAGATGGAAGTCAGACATTCAGGCGGGCAAAGTGTCCCAGATCCTGATGGTTACGCTCCATTATCTGGAAGAGAGACGACTCATTAGTAATATTGGTGGATGGATGAATGTCTAATTTGAAAAGAGGTTAGTAAAGATTATACAGCACTAAATAACCTCCATGGTGGAGGTTGAGATGTTTTCCTGCCACATTTAACCTCACTGCTTCCACTTTTGTTCTTTGTTATGGCCGTCCTCTTCCAGCCTTCTGTGCCCTGCACACACAGGACTATAGTGTTGTTTCCTGCTCTGATAATGATGGTGTGCTTCTTTCTGCCCTGTAAGTGACATGGTAATTGAATTTTCCTAATTGCTCCATCCGGATGATTCTAATTATCACCTATTAATCTAACTGCCCTGT
The DNA here is from genome assembly GCF_046128005.1 of Genypterus blacodes. Lineage (NCBI taxonomy): Eukaryota > Metazoa > Chordata > Actinopteri > Ophidiiformes > Ophidiidae > Genypterus > Genypterus blacodes. Next base: position 1,551,618 of record NW_027466903.1, on the reverse strand, counting down.
AGGCTTGTACAGTAAGTGTGTGATGGCTAATGATTTCCACAGGCCACACTTATCATCCTGCTGTACATCTGGAGACTGAATCTGCCCTCAGATAATCCAGGAAAATCACTCTTGATTTTGTATGTTTTATCTGGATTCCCATCCATGCACTGTCCCAGCGGTGCATCCAGGTGCCAGGTGAAGCTCTCCTGAACCAAACAGAAGGTATTTATATATAACACACTATCCAAGTCCACTATCAATGTTTTCATTCATATTCACATTTATAGTGAACAAACCATTTATGAAAGTTTTCATTTGTTGTTATGTTTGTGTCATTGTGTAGATTTTAGTAGTTTATGCTTCTCTTCAGGTCTGTAGGTCTTTGGATGGACCCTTATGAATCCATGAACACATGATCAAGTCATGTGTTCCTCTTCCTTATAGCTCCTCTTCCTGAAGCTATAAGTTTAGTTAGATACTAATATATACAGTGTGTCCAAACTGTGTGACGGTAAAGTTTGTGAAACAAGTGAAAATCTTATTTTATGCTTGTAAATCGGAGTGTGATTTCCGACTTTGTACGGTCAGAATATCCAGGTTTGTGGTTTTACCTACATGGGGGGGAAATGAACTCCTCTGCAGCGTAAATATCGCTTTAAACAAGGAGTTATTCTCCTGTGGAAAAAAGACTCCATAGATTGTTTTACACCTTAACTACCACATGTGGGGACTCTCTCTGTATCCACATATTGGCTTTGATTACTGTAATTGGCACTGGGGCCCGGCAGAAAGCAGCAGGTCTCAGGACCCATGAGGACCTGTAAAAAGTACCCACTCACTAAAGCCATTAACCCTGTCATAACTAAAGGTTGGGTGAGGGGGGGGGGGGGGGCTAAAGTGCTTCACTTAGAGACAAACCTCCCAATTAGCTGGATGAGAGGCGGCAGAAGAAAAGCGAGCGGCGAGCGGTGAGTGGCCTCTTAGCGTCCATGTTAAAGGAAATAAAAGTGGAGAGGACAAGGCTGGAGCTTTTTCACTGCACAAAAGAGCGTCTGTGACAGGAAACTGAGCGGCCTCGGCTTCCAACCAAAACACTTTGCCTCACGGCCAAATCAGAAACACATGCAGGTGGAAAGAAAACAAGAGGAGCTGTAATAATCAGGAGGTTCTACTTCCTGTCTGCTGATTGGGGGGCGGCCATGGGGAATTGACGCAACTAAAGGTTGGGCAGCCAATAAGGACGCTATTAGAGTTGCACTAATGAGCCAATCAAATTAAGTTATGTGATGGAATCTTGATGCCAGGAACCAAGGGTGACCATTCCGCTGCATGAAATGGTGAATTTTGAAGTATTTGTTTATTGAATAAATGAATATTTATTCATTCGTAAAAAACAAAAATGAAAGAGCTTACTATACGACTGATAATGGATATGAACTCTATCTATGGTTCATGAGCTTTAATGGACCAGATGAAGCAACATGCTGGACCTGGTTCACACATTGTGATCTCCCAGACCTCACACGTATGTGATCTGAAGCCAGAACTCACGCATGAGATAGAATCTTACACAAAATACACTTATATCATTGTAAATGTACAGTACAATTATCTCATATTTGTCTTGCTATGGATTATTTTTCTACGATGGCATTGTTACTTTTACTTAAGTAAATATTTGAGTATTTCTTCCCTCTGTGGTCCTGCTGTCAGACTGGAGGTCATGTCTCATGTCAGGCTAAATTTAGCTCTTTGTTGATTAATGAGCTTCATATGGGGACTTCTCCTCTAAAAATACCCCTCCAGGTGTGTTTTGCGAGAAACCACATGGGAGGGAAGATCTGCCCATTGTTGGTGGTGGATTCATCTTGAAGACGGGTCAGGGTCACAAAGTTGAGGTCGACCCCCCTCACAGCTGTTTTTTGTGTTGAGAGGACTAACCCGCCGAGCCTTCCGCTCTCAGGAACACTGGAACGCGTTTAAGACAAATAACCAGCTCAGAGACGGCATGTGCCCACACACAGACGGCCGGCCAAAGAGGGAGCGTCTGGTCCTCCACCAGCAGCTTGTCTGACCTTCCCAGACCGGCTGTAGCTCATCAGTCTGTGCACAAGCTGGACGACATGGAGGGAAAAACAATCTATCCTTGCACACTTTCATCCTGCTGCCTCACAGCTGGCCACACACACAGACAAAGGCTGCGAGGACGGAGCGAAGAAAACTCCAAAATGTGGCTGACATGCTTTGGACATGAATTATGTGCTGGTCTGTTTCTCAACCACACCAAGGGAAAGATATGTGACAATAACATAAACTGAATGTGCTATTTTGACCTATTTGTCACATGAAAAGGTTAACAAAAGGTCCAATAAAACAATGTTGTTAAGGTTAAGGATAAAATTAGCCATGTGAGGATTTATTGTTGGAGGTGGTGAAGGGATCCTGCCAAGAAGAAGGGAAAACTCAGCAGGAGCAAGATTTTAAAAACAAAATACTGGAATGAAATACACAGAAGGAAAACAGATCCAGACATTTTACTCTAAGAAGAAACTGTTTGTTTGTTAAAGGTTGTACTGATTACATTATGCGTCATGTATATGTATTATAGTATGGATATATATTATTATCCCTATTACTCCATCATCTACCATTATTGATGTATTTCACTATTATGTTATGTACCGTTTTGTATTTCATTTCTTTTTTTAATGCCATATTTTATATTGTTGTAAACCCCGTATATATGTCTTGTAAACGGAAGGAAGCGCCCTCTTGTGGCGTCTCTGCAGGCTTACCAGTCAGCCGATGAAGTTCACCTGTAACAGGTACTTCCTTTTGGTAAATATGTACACATTTATAGATTGTTGGCAGTCAAGTAACATATAATCTTAAATAGAATAATAATGTAGGGTAATAATGTAACAAAATATTTAGGTAAGTCTTTTTTTTTGCTAACTAGTAGTTGCTTATGTCACCCTGTGTACTGTAATGGAGGCTGAAGCTAACACAGCTAGCAATCTGTTCGCTAGCTTGTTGAGTAGCGTGCTGTTCAGTAGGCTAGCCCGACATGTAGCATGACTTAGGAAATAACACGTACAAACGTCTGTTATGCTAACTAGAATTTAACTGAATTGTTTCTCTTTTTCTAGTGTTACAGTAGAGTTGGATGCTAATAAAGCTAGTTGAGAGAGGCTTCATGCTGTTCCTGCTGTTACCGGGTTTGTGTAACATTTCGAACTAAGAATATATGTACATACAACATACACATAATTTAACAGATACACACAATTAAAACAATAGTAGTTATTCATTGGCCTTAGGTTATTGTTGAATCAAAGTAACTTGAACATCTCCTGACTCACATGCTGCCTAAACTCTCTGTGGTTCAGTTTGTTGATTAGTTTATAGTTTATTAGTCTAAATCACCACTGATATCATATTTTTATGTACTGCTTTCTAGATTATATTTGACCAACACAGGTGTTTTAACTCTCTTATAATGTAAAGGAGTTGTTAAGTGTTCTGTAATTGAGCTTCATTCATTTGTTGTAGCCCTAGTCTTATTGTGTTAGTGTCTTGTTGTGTCACCTGTTCCTCAGGCTGACGCTGCTCCCGTGCTGCTCCTGCTGCGTCCCGTGTGGATGAACAGAAAGAGGAATCTGCATGGAGCCAAGGCGAGCAGATTTCTTGCCTCATTGATCGCACAAGGCAACGGATGAGTTGACCGAAGCTACACTGAGCACTTGACACCGAAAAGGTAAATAATCCCAGAATGCCCTGAGATCCAGAGCAGAGTTTATGGTCCATGGCTGACGCTTCAGCAGACCAAACTATTACAAACCTGTGGAATTAAACTAAGGCAGGAGAGAGCGGAAGATGAAGGACCTGCAGCACAGATGGACCTCTCTGTAGCAGCAGGTGATCAACTACCTGACAGCTGATAATCATAACTCATGTAGCGCAAAAATGCAAAGCTTTATCAAGTTGGATGGAGTCCTGGAGACCTCAAACTTTATTACTTTTAAAAACTCTGTTCATACTGTTACATCTTAAATCTTAGTAATATTACAACTAGCTCAAAAAAAAAGCTCCAACCACAAGCAAATTATCAATCAGGTTTGATACTGTGAAAGGCCAACATTTCATACAGTTAGTACAAGTGTCTTAGTGTGTAAGTACAAGCATCAACATTTATGGCTCATTGAATCAGTTTCGGGAAATTGTGTTTTTTTGGGGGGAATTTTGACGGTCAGACATATTATATAAAGTCCAATGTGGAGCAGTGAAAGTTACTGAGGATCCATGGCCTGGAAGAACAAATTGAAAAGAAAATCACCCTGAGTTCTTTTGAGGCTAATCTGACCCCAGATGGGCTTCACACTTGTGAGATCCACCTCTTGGTTCATAGTAACCGCCAGAAAAGAGAGAAATGTTCACTATTTATGTTCTGCAGTGATACATACAGCAGAGTCTGTCTCACATTGTGGGATTGTCTGTATTCAGAGGAGAAGAAGATGAGGAGCCTGATGGGAAAAGCAGCTCTGTGGGTGGATTTACAGTAGACGGCTCGGACTCGCCCAGGGCCAGAATTAAAGAGGTACCACAGTTCATCAGCAGATCCTGGGGAGTGTCAACTCACACTTACTTATTGGCTCCAGTGACAGCAAAGACACTGCATCTCCCTGATCTGGCTACCTGTCCGAGTCCACATTCCACATATTCACCATATGAAGTCACGGAGGACAGGAAGGAGCAGACCAGGCCAGGATGGCTCCGAGCCGTCTGCCTGGGCTCTAGATGAGGTATTTAGAAACGCTGCGGATTAAGAAGCAGACAATTGATAAGCCGCCGGGGAATCTTCTCAGGATGTCCAACAGTCGATCGTCTTACGCGAGCCTGAGCAGATGAAGAGGCCTGGGGAAGGTTCGGAAGAACAGTCGGGCATACTGAGAGTTTTGTTTGTGGTTCTCCTCTGAGTGAGATTATGGACATCTGGACGAGTTGGGATGTACCCAGTGTGTGGAGTCGTGCCGAGACCATTGTTCTGGTAAAGCCAAAGAAAAAGTTACAGGAGAGGTAATTGGAAGTCCTGCCTGGGAGGAGCTAGAGGGTGTGACCAGGCAGATGGACATCTGAGCCTAAATCCTAGCCAAACAACATCTGGGAGACACCAACTCCTAATCAAGGGAACACACCTGGTTTAGCTGCTCAGGTGTGGGTGGAGTGGGGAGAGTTGGGAAATATGCAGGATTGAGACAAATACCTGGAAAAGAGACTTAGAGACGGATGGTGAAATGAGCAGCAGCCTCACGGTCCCAAAGTGTCGTCCCCTCCTCCATGTCTCTGTCCCATCATTCAGCAGCCCTCGCAGTCTCTCTGAAACAGTAGAATCTCAGAAGCAAAATCAGGCCTGGAATAAGAACTTTAGCGTGTACCGTCATGAAATCTGAGCTGTTAATTTCAGCAGTACAAAGCAATGAAGTGGAACATTAATACAGCCCTCAGCCCTCACACATGAGCCCGCCCCAACAAATCTGTCTTTGCTCCTTCTCTGGCCTGGATCAGACACTGCAAAAACAATTGCCATTATAGCACACATAACATATCAGTGAATCCAGAAGATGGGTTTAGCTTTTATTGCGGAGGTCAGAACTTCTATCTTTGTGCTGTAGAATAAATACCATGGATCCATAAGGGTCCACTCAAAGACCTACAGACCTGGAAGAGAAGCACAAACATCTACACAATGACTTATAACTTTCAGAGGAACATCAGGGACCTGCTTTGGATGTAATCATCAAACTTTACACGCTGCTTGTCCCTCCAGAATAAAAATCTCTTGGCATGGGAGATATTTCACTCAACACATTTCTGCAGATAACTCTACAAACCTGCTTCCTGGATTAGCCCCTGACACAAACGCTCAAATTCATACGGCCATAAATTAAGGATTTGTGACTTTAAAAGGAGACTGTTGAATTTTCACAGTGTCTCAAATTGTTTTTCCAGTGTTAAACTGAGGCCAGAAGCAGCTTTGATGTTGCTCATCTGCGCGTGTCTCAAACTTTTCCCCCGCAGACGTCCAGCTTCAGACCTTCAATGAGGTGAGGAGTCCTCCAGCATTGGTCTGTAATGCTTTTATCAGCTGCTAACTGTGATTCCACGTGGGGCCAAATGATCTAACGTATCCTGAGCTGTTTCTCTACAGCAGTAATACATCAGAGTGCTTCTGTTTACTACACCACTTGTGACTGTTCTCAGTTAAGATGAAAAACACCATGTGAACATTTATTGCTCCTAGTGGAGAAATGATCTTTTCCACTGCCGTCTCAACCTCCCCCCCGCCCCCCCACACTCAACCACTCTGCAACCGTTAAAGCACAATGTTAAGGCACTTCAGCATCGTTATTTATGCAGTGGAGTTTACAGCTTTGCTTAACATTTCACAGGGAAATAACTGTACTTTCAGGGTCTCTGCAGTCATGAAAACACTGGAAAAGTTTGAAAATGTGTTGGAAAATGGTGTAATATCCCCAAAGTTATGGAACATTCATTGAAGTCTTGTTCTTCATCCTGATTACCTGAGTTTGGCTGTGCTCAGCGACATCGTCAGTTGTAAAACTGAACGTCCCTGGTAGCAGTTTGTGCTGGGTTTAGTAAATGTGCATATTTTATTGAAACTTCTTCAGGGTGAATGACCCTGTGACCCTCCGCACTCTCATACCTCATTATTTAGCTCCACCGCAGGTAAGACTGATTTCAGTTCAGATGTCATCCTGTAGGGGGCGCTAGCATGGCTTCAATCGTTTAGTCTTGTTTTGCACATGACCTCTGTACTCATCTTGTCATACACAACATCCTCTTAAGCCTTAAAAGTTTTCCAATATAGTGTTGAATGGAACAAAGTGGTGGAGTTGACAGTGGCTTCATTGTGTGAATGAAAGCATTAAGCTGCTGCTGGCAGGATTATATCCTTTATCTCACAGAAAAAGTAAATATTGCCCAATGAAGGATCAAACCAGTTTCATGGTTCCCTTTTTTCCAGCATTCCCTGTCTTTTCCACTCACTTCCAAATGTCATTTGGCTATTAGCTGCAGGAGTGGGAGTCAGCCTGGCATGGCAGCAGGACTGAAGGGCTCTGTGTGAGTAACGCTTCTAAAATACTCAACGCTCACATGTTGGCCGTCCTGGGCCGCGCAAACCCTCTTGAAATGCAGCTGGGGTTCATTTTCTGTCTCTTCAAAATAGAAAATGTCACAAGAATTTTTTTCTTAATATAATCTATCACAGAGCCCGGTGACCTCAGAGCCAGAATGTGCTCAAGAATTACAAAGTGGCAAACCAGTAGGATGTAGAAATGCAGCGATGCTGCTGATAGTCTGAACATATCTTTGTTATTTACGTACCACTGACTTTGTCCTTTATTTGTCAATGAAACGCTCCAGTGCTCGGGGCCGACTGGGACACAAACACAGACTGGTTGAACTAACGTGTACAGGTGGAGACAGGCTTGTGCAGCAATCTTGGGTTAGGGGTCAGGGGTTAAGGTTGGGGTTCAGAAGGTCTGGCCCAGGGCACAAATCTTTGACCCTTGAAGACCTCTAATGCCAGCATGTCTCTGAAATGAAGGACACAGACATAGCTTAAGAAAGAATATGTCAGATGTGCTGTGGTGATGCTGAGTCTGAGCATTAGTCATTTTGTGGAGGCTGAGTCCTCCAAGGACATCAGGGAAATGGGCCATAATTAACTTCAACCATAACTGGGGCATATCTCCAGCACAAACAGATTTACAGAGAAGCTTACAAGTGAAGATACATTGATTTGAGTTAACAATTAAAATAAGAAGGAATCTGAACCTGATATTGTATCAGAGTAGAAAATCCTCTGAAGCTACACTGCCTCTTATGGGGTTAAGTTACACAATGTTTAGGACTCCTACATGCACTTCTTGCTCCAGGCCAAGTTACTTAGTCTACAAAAAAGTAACTGTGCCTTTGAGTCATGGTAACAAACAGAGTGTCCAGCCCCAGGTTTAGGGTTAGGAATCATGTTCCATTTTAGCTTTGTGTTGTTGAAGAGGCAAAGCTGGTGGCATTTCAGTTTCCTGCCCTTAGACTGCAGTAATGTGTCATCTGGATTGTATATGTATAGAGTCTATCTGATCAGATCTCCAGCGTCTCATTTCCTGATGGATCAGGTCTCCACACAGACGGCAGCGTTGATGCTTTCACCTTCTACCAATCAGAGGTGACGGCGGGTTCGTTTCTCAGCTGCTAACGGCGGCCCGCCATGAAAAGGCCAGTGTTTACTTCCTCCACCGAGCCCCCCTGCTGTCAAACAGTCATGACATTTACTGACAGAGATGAAGTCTGGACACCAACAAACCATTTGGGTTTAATTTAGGCTCAGCAGCAGCAAAGGAGATCAGGTGAAATCTGTCACAGAGGAAACGTGAAGGGCCGAGGTCTCCAGGTCACTGATGAATAGCTATATTTTTCTGACCTGCCAGCACTTTCTCCTATAAATGACCACCAGGAAAGTCACAATCCACTGATTTGCTGTTCCTACAAAGGTAGTTGGTTGTATTCCCTTTTTGTTTTGGTGGCCTAGGGTTCACTTATTTGGTGCTCACCTGGGTGAACGTCAGTCTTTATACCTGCCGAGACCCAACTGTGAACAGCGTTAGCTCACATCAAACAAGGTGGATTTGAAAACAGCGAGTCCCTGCTGTTTGACATCACATCAAAATATTCAGACTTGATTAACTGTTTGAGGATGATGGATCAGCGGTTGACAGCTCGTTAAATTCAGCCTCAGCAGCTTCCAGGAAGTCAAACTGTGACTTATCAGCCGGCCACAAGGCATTTAGACTGATCATGGGAGGCTCGCCCTACTGAGTGCTAATTTGTCCCCGCGGGGACGTTCGAAGCCTTGATGGAAATGTGCTATGAAAAGCCGTTTACATGAGAGTGGATAACAGAGGCGGCTGTGCCCAGGAGGAGGCACAAGACCAATGATGCCTGATGGCTTTTATGTAAACATTGTCAGTGCCAGAAACCGTCTAGTTGACCTGGTCTGCAGAATCTACAGCTCATTACAAAGCTGCATTCACATCCTAGGCCTTAAAGTGAGACGCTGGCAACTGGACAAGAGTTACCATCGTCAAATCGTCTTTTTCAATTCATGTTAACACCTTAAATAACCTTGATTATGCAATTGTAAATGGATTTATTCAGGCGTGTAAGTATCCTAATTGGAGTTTGTTGCCTCTATGTGGATTTCCTCCATGTGCAGACTCGCCTCATACTGCGATTATGCAATACGTCATGTAGACTGGGGGGATGGCGGAATCCTGTCGGGTCCATGGACATATATGGCTGACTTGCAATTACCGCCTTTAATTGCAATAAGGAGAAATGCTTATTGGCTGCATGTAAACATACTGATTGGTAGCCGCCTGTGTGCGAAAACAACCAGGTTCGTTCACAGTGATCAGAAGAAACTGTGCCATGTGGAGGACAATAATCAGGCCACTTCAGTCAGTAAGGTGAACGTAGCGCAAGACTTTTGAAGGACGTGCGGATGCTGGGAATTGACTCTGAGCGATCAGGTGCAACCTGATCCCCCTTTTCCTTTGGTCCGAGTGTTATCTGGCTGTTTGTTGTTGGAGGCCCGGCGCAGGACTCTCTGCACCTGTGGCCACTCAGCCCGCAGCCTGTTATTATTCCGAAGACCCGTGGGAGACTGGCAGCGGCCGTACCAGTCCCACCCAGCCGGCCCTTCTACCGGACTGCGCTGATCCAGATGTCAGCGCATACCAGGACAACAAGAAAGAAACCAGGATTTGATTGAATCCTCTGACCTGTTGACAGTAGCTGCCAGTGCTACTGTGGGAACCTGCTTTGTAATGCTGTGACCCTCCATCAACCTCTGGAGCCCCCATCATGTTCAATTTCTCTGCGTTCCTCTCTCTAGTTTGATCGGTAAGTTCTGTGCCTGACATTGAACTTGTATTCCTAGTCGGAGTAATCGACTTCTCTGTGGACGTGTCACAGTGAAGAGTAACCCATTTCACTTCACAGTTGCATTTTGTAGCAGATGAAAGTTGCTTTAACTGAATATGTAGCTTAGTTCTTTAGTAGGCGTTGTAGTTTATATTTGACCCGTAATTCAGTTGAGATGAGCCGAACAGGTGATGCCTTTTTAGCGACAATGTCTCTTTCTTGAGACATGCAATGAGTAAAGAGTTTACAGTATCACTACTGAAGTCTACAGAGAAGCTTTGCAGTTGCTTGATTGGGCATGGGACAGGTAGCCTCCACTTGGGTGGGGTGGGGAGGGGAGGGGTGGGGGGTTGATGAGTGCCTGTAGACTCCACGATATGAAAGATTCTGCTTACTGTAGGTTTATTTCCCTATGTGTGCAGATGCATGTGTGTCCCTGCAGGTGTACGGTGGATGAGGGTGAGGGAGGTGTGTGTGTTTATGTTCAGGGCTCGGGCTGGCATGGGAAGGTTTGCAGGAGTTGATCCGTCCAATCTGTGATACACTGACTCACTGTCCTGGGAAGGGAACTCCAGGCAGTGATCAGTGAGCTTTAGGGCTTAGATCCTCTAATGCGCTCCAGACCACCACGACCCCGCCCTTCTCTTCCTACGGGAGGGAGGGAGGCCGAGAGGCTCCCAGAAAATGCCCCATCAGCACATCCACCGGCTGGCTGCTGTCCAGCTCCGGCATACACTCCAGCTCCGGTTATTTTCACAAGAGTGGAATCATACACAGCAGTGTCCTGGCCGCTCACAGGAGGGCTGCACCAATATAAGACTCCACCTGTCATTTAAATCAGGACACTGGCTCATCGTCACATGCTTCATCCCATGACGTTTGTCTGATCGGGTGGAAAATTGTATAATGGATAAATATTCAAGTTTCTGAGAGGCCCTCAACTGTAAAGCTGTTAACACCAGGCAACCACAAACACAAACTTAATAATGTTTTCTGAGGTTGTTAAATCTCCGGGTTTAGCGATGTTGGACCTTATTCAGTCAGCGGATGATCTCTGCACGTACTGAAGAGTTTAAGTCTTTGTTTTTCATTGATGGACCCAGTAGACTTAAATAACACATAACTATATTGATAAGTAATGTCAGGTGAAAGCACTCATAGTCCTGGACTTTCATCTGCTGTCCCTGGAGCTTCCACAGGTGTAAAATTGGCAACCATGTCTTTTTCATTGTTTTCCTTTACAATATTAAGTCCATGATTAAATACTTCCATGACATTTCTAAATCCTTTTGGATATTTGAACACTTTCAGGTTTGCAAAAGACATTTTCAAATTGGACAACTGTCCCAGGATTATAAGGGCCATAGAGACTCTGAACTTCTTGATGTAGGAGTGTGTGTGTGTGTCTGTCTGAGAGAGAGAGAGAAAGAGTGTTGCTGTGTCATGGGGTCAGTGGTGTGTTTTGAAGCATACTGAGTGGATTTCCTGCCCCTCAGGGGAAGCGATGAACCAACTCTTGACGTCTGGATGTGTTACACTCACTGCTCGGAAGTTGCTCGCTATTTTAAGAAGTGATAAAACACGCAGAGAGGACACAAGGCTGTTATCCCTCATTGAGTTAAGTTTTGATGGTTAAGACTGTTGTCAGATTCTCCTGCGCTGTTCAGTTTGTTCAGAGTGTATTTTACTTCCTCTGCTCTGCTCTGAAGCTTGCACATTTTATTAACCAAGCTCTATAATTATGAACCCAATGAGGAAATGGTTCAGTAATGTAACCTTGACAAGGCATCAGTGCCCTTTTCAAGCGTCTCCACACTGTTAAAGTCTATCAGCAGGGGGTCTGGGGTGACATTTCATTCACCCAGCAGACTAAAGTGAATGATGGTGGGTGGTCTCGTCTCACACAGCCAAACAAATGCAGGGATGAGTCACCGTTCAGTCACCCTGCTCATAGACATTCATCTCTTCCCAAACACGTAAAAAAAGTTTGAGCTGGAAGCCGGTCATCCTCAGACGATGATGTCATATCAGCTTTGCATTAAACTTAAGGTTGTGTTACTATATCATGCAACATGTGAAACACTCATTAGCAGTGTTCAAGATGATCCAAGTTCTGTTCATTAAAATCACTCAGAGGTTATGAATTATAATTAGAAAGACAAAATAGGATAAAGTGTGTGTGTGTGTATGTGTGTGAGAGAGTGTGTGAAGCGTCAGAGCTCAGATCCACTCCACTCCCACTTGTTTGTAACTCAGCATCTGTATTGAAGCCATCTGTTCTTCAGCCAGAAATGATGATGAGGAGCTTTGTGCTGCTGCCAGTCAGCTGGCTGCTCGCTTATGCAAATCTGAGAAGCTGACAGGCGTTCCTGAGCATCAAGAAATAACCCCAAACATTAATCCCTGGAGCTGGATGCCCGCTCAGAGAGCGACGAGGCCGCTCTGCACTCAGGATAATAACTCGGCTGCATTTTTACAGCGTGAGGGGAGAGTCTGGGAGATGGACTCGCTCAGACACACGGCGGTTTGGGGTAGAAAATGATTTTACATTGCTGGTTAACCACAGCATGAATTCTGCACATGTATAATTTACTCAGGGCAAACACAACTGAGTTTTACAACATGTACTCCTGACGGGAAAGTAACCGCCAGCTGAATTACTGGAGGCGGCACGACCAAACGTGACAGATGATGACAACCCCGGGTGCTGACACCCGACGAGACGGAGGGCAGCGACACGCGGATAGACGGGATCAGTGATTAATGTGAACGTCACTCCGACCTGTCAGAGCCCAAAACAATGACGTGCACACTGATTGTTGTTAGAACCTGAGGGACAAAATTGCCGGTGTCGGTTTCAGGGTGAAAAAGTGAACAAAATGCAAGAGTCCACTTACATTAAGAGTAGAGATGGATTAAGATTAATTCAGCAGCTCGAAGGACATTTACCGTTCCAAATGTTTCTCTATTCCAACTGCTGAGAGAATTGAAACCACAGAACCTCTTCACACGGCGAAAACTCCCTGCCTCGTGTCGTGGACGCCACAAGTAAACGTGAGATCTCATTTAACTGCTTTATGCTCATGTTCCAAAATGTCCTCACGGGCTCAAACCTTCACTCCTCCTTTTCCTCGCTCCTATTCCAGCTGCTCTCGCCTGAAATCACTGTTTTGGAGGAATGCTCAACTTTACTGGTCACAACTTTCCCAGACTTAATTGCCTCTTGGCCAAGGATGCAAAGGACGTATGGATGCGTGTTCTACTGTTGAGATACAGAAGAGCAAGCTGTGTTGGATGCTGAATGCACACACACACACGTTAATCACCTGCTGAAACTCAAGCATGTGTGTGTAGATGGGTCCCTGTGCCCTGATCTCTAGCAGAGGTCCTGAGTCGGAAGATTTATTATAAAGAGTTTATCAAAGTTTCCGTCATTCAGGTTTCCAAAGCGTGTATGGGGGGATATGAGCGTGATGTCAGCCTGTGGTGCCTCACTGCCATGACTAATTTGGATAATGTGCTGAGAGTCTGAACTCCACAGGAAGGTGTGTGGGCGTGTGCAGTGATGATCTGTGTGTGGATCACAGGCCTCAGTGTCCTGGACCTATCAGACTGATGAAGGCTTGGCCTCCACACCTCAGCCCTGCGCTGTTTATTGGCTTTGGAGATCTTCCCTCCAGTCCTTGAAGCCGCTCTGTGTACTTCGATCCACTCGGACTGAGAACCGGAGAGCTGCAGGCTGAGAAACTGATGACACAGCTGAGGCTCTGCCGAGACTTCAAGGAGGAGCGATGTTCAGCAGAGAGTGACATGTGTTGAAAATACGCCTTTCTGATTGGCTGGCAGGAACTGTATAAATCATCAACCAGGACAACTACTATATGTTGCTATGTTCTGCTCAGTTTAGCCAACCACATCTGTCATAAGTTTATATTTCAGTAAACTTGTCTCACTGTGTAGATGTTTGTGCTTGATCTGTGGTATTTGCATTAATTTAGTGTGTAAGCTGCTACACAGATGTGTTCTTTGTGATGAAGTCGTCTCTGAACTGAGGGTGGTGGATGTTGGGAGCATCGCCCCCCCGGCTGTGTTTAAATGGTTAATTATGAGCAGCACAAAAGGCTGAACTCCCTCAGCCTGATGGGTTGAGTTACTCCATCAATACCTCTTTGATTCAGACAGTGGCTCTTTCTACAGCGAACTCACATCAGCAGATACTGTTCCTCAATAAAGGAAATGTTTGCCTTGGCCTTGATGGAAAAGGCTGACTCCTGCCTCTGTCTCCCTCTTCCTCCTCTGACAGCCTCCCAGGGAAACGTAGCTTCAGTTTACATGACACAAGCACAGCTCCTGCTCCGGCTCCTGCTCGTGGAGCCGGATCATAAACCGGATACAGAGAATGTTCCTCTGTGGAAGGAAAAGGGGCTTCAAAGAGCGATTTATACGTGAAGTATTATAAAGTGCACAGAAAATGACCACACGCAGCTGAGAACTGCTGAACAAACAGTAAATGCAGAGAGAAAGCAAAGAATTACTTAATTCTCCACTTAAAACATAAACCGTGAAATGGAGTTTTACACACAAAGAAGAGCTAAATTACACAGGTATCAGGTCACATCAGTGCTTTCACACAGCTGCTGTGCCGCTCGTCCAGCCAGCTGACAATTTACACTGTACTCTATATATTTACACTGTATATGTTTCTCTGTAATGGTTCCCATGCAGCTTCAAGTCAAAGAGAGACTTGTGGAGGAGTCAGAACGCCTGCGCCTCAAATTCCCCAAAAGTGTTGTTCAACAGAACTCTGTGGCCTTATCTGAAATCTGCTGGTTGAACTCTAACATGGCTGAGGGGCTGAGGGTAATTTAGCAGAAAGAACAAATATTGGCTGAAGTTATTCCACTATAATCCAATTTCATGTTCATGTGCACTGTGCTCACCACCAGGCTGCTTCTCTCCTGCACATTCTCCTCTGTGCTCTTTCCACTGGATATTGGAAGGTTGTAATGCTATGATGGATCAAAATCTATCAATCTTTAACCCCTTACATACCGCTCAGGTCACATTTGACATTCCATCTGATGTCCAAATGGAATGTAAATGTTTTCAAATTTAATATAGCTGTAAAAACATTTTCGGAGTCTGAGCAAGCCTGACATCATAGCAAGGAAGGTGGCGCTACAACAGTGACAGTTACATCTTGTCAATAGGCTTGCAGTTGTCTTTACAGATCAAACATGGGAGGCAGTGGCTCAGTGGGTAGTGCTTCCGCTTGGGAACCGGAGGGTCGCCGGTTCGAGCCCCTGCCGAGGTGCCCCTGAGCAAGGCACCGAACCCTCAATTGCTCCCCCCTCTGCGAAGGGTGGTAATGTAATGTAAGTCGCTTTGGATAAAAGCGTCTGCCAAATGATCGTAATGTAATGTAATGTAATGTAACATGTCGTTCTGAGGATGAGAGCAAAACCAGGGCTAGTATATAAACCCGCATACAAAACGTGATGCAGATGGTGAAGTTGTGCATCAAGCAGGCCAAACTCCATCCAATGACTAACTGTGCCTCACCTGGCCTCTTTCCTGAGCTCCTGGTCCTGATGATCCAGCGCAGCCGACTGTGTCAAAGGCTGCGGAGAAAACACAACGTCCAAACACTGAAACCCGACCTGAGGGTGTTTGGCAGCGTTTGGCACTCACCTCCACTGTGACCTACCTTTACTTCTACATGCTCCCAAAGCTACAGCTTATCTTTGGCTCTACAAATACCTTTGCTGTTGGTGAAATATATAGTGAGGGCGTTGCAGCACCCTGGCGCAGCACGGGCCAATACAACAAAGGATTGTGCTGAGAGAGCGCCGTGCACCTGCAAGCGTCAAACAGCTGACATGTTGGTTTGACCGCCGTGGGTTCCTTTCGCTCAAGAAATACAAATTTCACTTGGAAGTGTTGGACGGCTTTTAACTGAACTGACCTCAGTGTAAATACACATGAGAGGAGCCAGAACGTTTCCAAGCTTCACTTTTTGAAGCTCTATAGATTCATTACACTTTTAAAATGGAAACTGACTGAGTTTAAGTATCAAAAGGTTCTTGATTCGCTCATGTGCATCTTTCCAGGTTGATATGGAGGAATATTTAAAGAAGCTGACCTGAAGATACGATTTATGTTCTGTATGTTATAGTGATGCTGTAGGGCGCATCTGAGCATCTGAGGCTCCTTTCTTATTTGAAATTATGGAAATGTTTTGCGCAAACTTAAAAATTGTTTGATGTGAAGGCTTCACTCTGCATGATTTTACAGAATTAAATGTTTTATTTATAATCTATTTAATCTACTTTTTTCACTTTGACTTCATATTTCATAATGTATGCATAATGTATTCCTTTATTAAACTTTTTTTGCCTTCTTAATTTGTAAACTTCAAAAATCTTACTGTATTTGTTATTTGTTTATCTTTATGTATAATTTTCCTTCCTTTGTTAAATAAATGTTTAGACCCATATTGTGCCACATACAGGGAGGACATGTCTGATTGAAATCTGCTCTATAGGTTAAGGATTGATTCTTTGATAGGAAGCTGAGTAGTTGAGGCGAACGAGCCGGGCTTCCTCACTGTAAGAAAATGACGCATAGACTTTGAAGAATAAATACAGGAAGACGCTGGCGGTGCTGAAGGTGAAACCAAAGCGTGTTTCTGCGCCGTGCGTCTCCGTGCATCAATGTTTCTACTGTTCTCCTGTGTCACTTTGGAACAGCGAGGCCACCAGCGACTCGCCAATTTACTGACATCACTGGCAAAATAATAGCACTTATGAGGACACAAGCCCCGCCCTGAAGCTGGACCCCAGCTTCCCTGAGCTTAATTTAGCGCCGGTCCTCCTTCCCTCTGAATCAGTGCGTCCATTATGAAAACCTCTCAAAAGTGTATTCATGCGTTGCTCCCCTCCAGCACGTTACTGCCTTTTTCCACAGGACTCCTCGCTCCCCCGGCCCTGCTGAGACTACACATCATTACCACTGCACCCAACCACAACAGTGCGGCGGCCTGCAGAGGGCCCTCGCTGGCAGGCACGCCGGCCGCCACGCATCCACCACTCACAATTACGTTTTCATTTAGTCAGATGAAACGGAGTGGACTTAGATCCTGGCAGCAGACGACAACAAAGCCCAGAGCAGGCACCCGAAGAGTCGTAAAGCCAAGACGGGGGACGCAACGTGACCGAGAGGGCATAGTTAAGGGAACCGAGGAGCTGCTGGGTCAAAGTGAATTGTGAACAATCTGAGCAATACATCACCACTGAAGTGTGATTGAAGGTGTCCACCAGGTGTTTTACCAGAAAGGTTAGCTGAGTCAAACCATGAGAGATGCCGCAGCACCGCAGAGTAACACATTGTTATGACGTGAAACCAAAATGGAAGCAGATGCATGTACCTATTGTGTCCAGAGCAAACAAGTCTCCAAGTCTCTCTGCCCGCCGGCGTGGTGACAACTCTCACTTTGACACTCTGCCAGTATGACGTGGAGCTCGGAGGGAGACCACACAGGCCGAGGAGCGTTTAGAGAGGGAGCAGAGGAATGTCAGACATCTTTCATCCACTGATGGAAAGTCGGAGCCAGTTAAAGGAGGAGGAGGAGGAGGAGGAGAATAAATAAAAGTATGAGGCCAGACTGCAGCTTCTCCCGTGGGATGCTGGGATATGGAAGACTGATTCATGCTTTGGATTGTGTGGAGGTCTCACCGAGGGCTTTGATGTGACGCTCTGCTCATTTCTCTACACTCACTTTGCTGACAGTGATGATCCTGTTATTTGCCATGTTTTTCTGGTTGTCCTGCCCGTGCTCCTTTTTCTTCTTGTCTTGTGTGTATTGTCTCTGTGTGTTGACAGTGTTGTTTATTAATGTGTGTGCTGGCCATTCTGCCTGGATGTGCATTGATCCTGTAAACTCTAAAGTGGTCAAATGGGACCCATAAAAGTTGTAATTTCTCCATCTTGTACAAATATGGACGTGTAAATAAATTCCAGTTACATAAACCTGCACCGAACCATATCCCTACAATTTAAGTGTTCTAAAATAACAACACATACTTTAGTCCTCCACATGAACATAACGTCATCTTTCAGAAACACAACAAGGTAAAACTGCATAGATGTCGGAAATTAAAGTAAATCCCAAATTAAATATTTTGACTTGGAAGGTCTTAATTTGAATTTGAAGGATTTAATGATCAGTGGTTTTATTAATACATTTGGTTTGCCCACAGAAAACGTATGTCAGGATTATGATCCCAGTATGACAGTATGTATGCTGGCATTAGTGATATTATATAAGTTTTTCAGGAGACTGAATCGTGTGAGAGCAGCTCGCAGGATCAGACGCATCTTTGGAACATATGTGGCCTGCAGGTCTGAGCAGGAGCTCTGGGGAATATGAAGGTGAATGGAAAGGAACATTCTTGGAAATCACAAACTAAAAAGGTGTGAGAGCAAAGCCCCTGCTTCTGCCGCAGCCACAGCAGTGGCATGGTGGGTAAAGCCAGTGTGTTTAGACTGGGTGTGTAGGCCATCACATACCAACTGTGCCTCCTAGCATGGAACATCTCATCCAGCAGTTGACATGTACGAGCTGCTCCTCAGCGCTCTACACAGCAATTTAGGATTGATGAGGATTTATCCACTATACAATACACTGTTAAAGACCCACTCCTGTTTTACAGACAATAAATCATCAAGTTGTTAATTAGTCCATTATGTTTGGTGTTATATAAGTGTTGGCAAATATCTTCCTGCTTTTGAAAACTGCATGAAAATGACCTTGATTGGCTCACATGTTGGTCTGGAAACGCGTGGCTTCCCTCCTGCTGGTGTGCAGGTGACAGTCGGGTCTAAAATGGCAGATTCAGTGAATCAGGTAGCCAGAGCCTGACTCACGTCAGCGTTCTAGAAGATTTCTACTTCTCCATCTACACTAAAACCATGAGGTGTCGTCTCCTGATTGAGCTACTCTGGAGGGTGTTTTCCCAAAAGCTGCATTTACGGGGTTAAAAGGCTGTGTTAGTGTGGATGGAAAATCATAGAAGAAGAAGTGTATGTGTTAGTGTAGACGAGGCCTCAGTTTCTTGATTTCCAATATTCTCTGCCTTTACTTCCAATTATCAGTCTGTCAGTTGTTACTTGTCCTGTGAATAATCATAATCCCATAATGTTTGGAATCCTTTCAGAGGAGAATCACAAATTTGCCGACTGCAGAGAGTCCAGAGCGTCTTTGATGTTGGGAAATAACACTCAGCACTGCATTTACATCTTCCACAGCCTGTCGTTTATTTATCTTTTCATTGCATTAATCCTGAGCCTTTTTTCATCTCTAATCCTTGCGACAACATCAGCTATGAGAACCAATAAATGGAAGGGTTTGATTTCCGCGGGCGATGCCAAACACCACAGGCTCACCTTCAGGGCGCAGAGGTCAGGACGGATTCGGTCGGGTCCGAGCGGGGCCGGGGGAATGTTTACCCACGGGGCGTTCCCTTATTGATCTTATATCTCAGCGTGCCCATGGAGCACCAGGCCGGGCGGGGAACCATAACAGATAAGCACACGGCGAGTATAATCACACGGATCATATCAAAGGAGCTTTTTACTCTTTCCTGCTTTTTTCCTTCTCGGCTATGATCCAGAATCAGGACTCAGGACTCAGGGAGACGGTGGGAAATGGTTTCTTGCTTGTTTTCACCTTTGTTAAGTGGCTGAAATCTACAGTTCATTGTCTTTAAGGTGCAGCTCATCGTTCATCAGTGAATCTCCTGATAAAGGTCTTATTATTTATTCTAAAATATTGATAGAAATAGTTTGAATCAGTCTCATTCTTCTGGGAAAATGTGTTCATATGAACAGTAAATGATTGACAGTTCCATGGGCTGTATCTGGATGAGATGGATGTTTTGTCTGCCGTATTCTAACACGAACTCCGGTCCACGTTTCATTTTTCAACTTGCAGAAGCTTTTGAAAACCACACAGTGGAAGTTTAAACTCACGGAAAAGTGGAAATTCATGGATGAAATTCTCTATGAACTCTGTTGAGGACATTCAGACACATCAGCTGGGTCTTGTAGTATCTGTCAGTAGAGTACTTGTTATGTGTTCTGTAACTAAATGGTGTGAGTATTTGTTCCACCTCTGTAGCTGAGCATAAATCATAAAAACAAACACTGATGGGTTTGTTGCTTAGGTGAAGCTTATCTGACCAAAGTCTTTGTGAATTCCTTCCTGCTCAGCTGTTTTCTTTCCCTTCAACCTGCTTTATTTTCCAACATGGGAACATCAACAGTGGTGAAAGTTGCTCACATCACTTTCTGCCATCTGCCAACGGGAACGTTGCACAACGGCCAGAGAGAGAGGCGGAGTCATAAGTGGAGACTGGGGACATAACTGGAGGTCTTCTTGGCAGAGGTGTGGGCTTCTACCTGCCTTCTGGTGTTGGAAGCTGGAGCATTTAGAAGAAGACGAAAAAAGAAGAAACTTCATTCGTCAAATCACATGCAAACACGTCATCTCAAATTTGTCTTGCGCCCCTGGCTTTAGGCTCATTGCTCCATTTAATATGTCAACATGGACAAAGAGACAGTGGGATGGACACAGGAGACACAGCTCCTGTCTGACACACCTTTCTGCATTCATTCCATGAGTGGTTGAGATGTTTCACTCTGGACCAAAGTCTGTGGCTGACTCAGTCCAGGGTCACGCCTCTAATGCTGCTTACAAGAAGGAGAATTTTCCTCTGACAAATATTCCAGGCACTCATCTTCATGTCTGGTATTTAGTGGAGTCCCAGGTGCTGACTGGTTCTTCTACTGGGTGGCATAATAAACATGGACACACCTTCCTGTGTGAGTGTGTGTGTAAGAGAGAGAGAGAGCGTGTTTCTGTCCTCGCATAGACCTCAGACGGACACAAACATCCACCTACAGACACCCAGTCATCTGGAATCTTCAGGCCGTCCACACCGGGTCGGATCCCACAAAGAACCCGATTTAGATTTACAATCTTTGGCTTTGTTTAGAGTCTCTCTTCCTGATGTGTCTTTTCCAAATAAACAGGCCCACGATCAGCCGGAAAGCACCAACCGGAATGGGAAAATTCTCCAGAAAGACTGGATTGTTTTGGCTCTTTGTAGACAGGTTTTATTTTTTAGCAGATGTGGAAGGAGACGGTGATACTGTCCACAGCGTGTAGCCGTCTAGGAGAGTTCACCGTGTCCATCAAGCACACGCAAGACAAACTGCCCTCATCCTTCAATCATAAAACCCAAAGGTTTCCCCTTCACACAGACAAGGACAATCCTCTAATGTGGAAAGGTGAAGAGACCGCAGCGTTATTTCAGGACATATCGGTCAGAAACGTACTTTAGTGATGGAAACATAATCTGAATTTACAACTCTGCAGCACAAGGTTCATGTGATGGATCACATGAACCTTTCCCCCTGCTCACCTATTAAATAACATTTGTTGACTCTACTTGGAGGCAGACAGGTTGTCCTGTTATGTACATTTTGGTGAGTGAATCGAATAAATTATGTTAAAACGCAGGACAATCGAATTCCCACTATAGTTTTGAGTCGAGCTTTAACAAACAACCAGTAGCTAACAGAGGCCAGAGTGTTTTACCTCCCAGAGCGGCAGTGAGCAACAAACCACAAGCGCTTACAGTAAAGCAACACCTCTTT
This sequence comes from Genypterus blacodes, assembly GCF_046128005.1. Taxonomy (NCBI): domain Eukaryota; kingdom Metazoa; phylum Chordata; class Actinopteri; order Ophidiiformes; family Ophidiidae; genus Genypterus; species Genypterus blacodes. Next base: position 1,529,910 of record NW_027466903.1, on the reverse strand, counting down.
CATGAGGAGAGAGAGGTCCTTCTTCTCTTGAGCGTCTGTGTCGCATTAAGGGGGAACCTCACGTTGTGTTATGGTTCCTCAGCGGACACAGTCGGGCATTTCCTGTAACCTGCTGCCGTTGGGAAGAGTCACCACTGCTCATTAAACACTTCAAACGATCCTCCACCATAGAGCTGTCAGGACACACACACGCTTCTTCAGAGAAAGCTTCTATTTTTAGTATTTACCCCTGAGAAAGTGAGGTGAAGGGTCGTTGTGTCCAGATGTGTTTCCTCTCCAGAGTCTGACTCTGATGTCCACACACGACTTCACCTCATCCTGTTTTCTATTTAAAGCTCCGATTCCAGGAATACACAGTGCAACTTCACTTCACACACCTGTTTGTTTACCCAGAAGCCCCCAGGACCCACACGGGTACAACACAAAGAAGAAAGACAGAGGGATCATGGATCACATGGATCATCAGTTTGATTGATACATACATGTCAGAAACCACACAATCGTGTTTCCATCCATTAGCTTGTTAAAGGTTTCATACCAATATGCCACTGAGGACGGGTGAACCTGTCAACCACCAGCTCTGTGGTGGTGTCATCATTACCTCTCTATCAGAGAGATCTGCGGGGGCTCACTGTAATCCTTCAGCTCGCGTCTGTCTGTCCACACCTACCTTTCAACAAGAATCACAAATTACACTTTGCAATCAAATGTCTGTGCAGCGCTCCGGTTCAAGATAAACATGCGGTCACTCAGACAGCTGTGTGCTTCAGGCTTTGGACCAGATATCGGCCAATTATCAGCCATCTGCAGAGGAGCGCGCCCGTCTCTGCTGAAATAATTATAACAGAGCGGAGCTGCGGTGGACGCTCGCTCAAACCTGCATATGTAACAGAACCGCGGCTTCAGAAAGAGAAAGAGGCTGTGGAATGAAAACAATAATCCCACAAAAAAACCATTTGGCTTGAAAAAGCAGCCACTATTTCCTCTTCCTGCTATTACTGCATTTCTATTAGCATTCCGTGTGATTTCTGTCCTGTGAAGTCTCAGCGGTCGTGCCCACGCCGCTTCATTAGCAGACTGGGATTGTGTTGCATGTTAAGGTCGGAGCGGTTTCACGGGTCTGTGGAGGTCACGTTGGTTTCGCGTGGCGAGGGCGAGGTCCGGTCGGGTCGCGAGTGTTTGGTTAGAGACGGCAGCAGAAACACAGAGACGTCAGAACTTATCCAAGTATCACCGTCAGCTGAACTGTGATTGGTGCAGTTACGCACAAATGAGAGTGTTGTGGAGACGGTTGGTAGCCTCATCTCACGCCAGAGACTCAGCTCCTGCTTGCGTTTCTCTAAATGAAGACCACATTTCCCATAAAACCCAATACTCAATAATACGACTGGATGAGTGTCGGCCTTTAGATATGTGGATCTGAAAAGCCAGATGAGCCAATGATCAGATTGAGCAGACTGTGATGGTGTTCAGGTTGGAGACATTATGGTCTGTGTTGGGTCAAGACGCTCTCTTGTTGCTATGCTGCTGCTGCTATGGTTGGTATGGCTTGAATTGGGGCATACCAACCATACCGAGTGAGGAAATGAACCCATTTATGTGTTTTCTGATGTGTTAAGGGTTCCAGTGAGTGTTCCAGTTGAGTCTTGAGTCAGATAAATGTCACCCTGACGCCCATTTGGACTGAAATTATTGAAAAAAAACGTACATTATATCCCTCATTGAGCACATTTTCACTCTCCTACATCCTCTATCAGGTAACCCACAGCATTAGAAAGGTGAATCAAAGTGTAGGAAAATGGTTCATTTCATCTGCATCATTAATCCAAAGTTCAGCACTTAACTGTGGTTTGAAGCCATCGATCATGTTGTTCTCAGCGATAAAGAATAGAAGTGTTCCTCATATTTCCTTCCCCCCCTGGCTCCCATACAGTCTGGCTGCAGGTTGGATTATAAAGCTGTCAGAGGTCTTGGACTTGAAGCCGGGAAAGACTCTGGCTGGATTCTGGGTGCCCTCGACCTGGAGCGGGGCGCACATTTATAAAGCACAAATACCGGGCTGTCTGCACACACTTACGGGCTGGATGTATACGTCTGTGATGTGGATTGGCAGGCGGCATGGGCTCAGAGTTAGAGTCTGGCTGCGTCTGCTGAGCTGCCTGCATTCAGAGGAAAGCTTCGTCATAAACCAGAAATACCCCACTGATTCAGTCCACGGGAACAGTCAACGTACTCTCACCCAATGTGCAGGTTTTAGTTTTATTAATTGTTTTTATGAACTTTACATTGAGATTACAGACACATTTGATGTCAGGCAAACCTATGAAAGATGTTTTATTGTTTTCCAAAGATAACTAGTCAACAAAAGATGAATTTCCAGGTGTGAAACTGAAACAAAGTTATCCTACTGCTCACAGAATCTCACGGAAATGTATTTCCACAAGGGGGCGCAGTGAATCACCTCGATCCATTTTGTGCCATTGGCATTACAAAATGTAAGCATTTTTAGGATGAATGCTGTTTTAGTTTTTTGAAAGTTACATAACAATGATAACACTTAATCAGCTTAAGTTACACACAAGACTGAATCCATTATAGATCAAACTTATATCTTAATGTAGAGGAGCTTTAGAGACTTTAACACATGTTCATGAACCAATAAAGACCTCAGACCAGAAGAGAACAACATCTACACAATGACGCAACTTATAGAGGAACAACAGACCTAAATGACCTGAAAGTCACAACATTTTGAATATATATATATCACTTGAATTTGTGTTCTTTCCTGTACATGAAGAGTTAATTTAACTGGATGGTTCTGCCCACAGGGAGCAGTGCAGCAGCGGTTTTCAGCCCTCTGTGTCTCATACGTGTGGTTTTGTGAAGCCTGCAGGTATCTTGCTTTCACACTCATTCATCATGTGTGCGGTGGCTCACAAAGCGTGAGGATCCATTTCAGGGATGAGGCAGGAAAACGGGTGAAGACAGAGAAAAGTGTGTGTGTGTGTGTGTGTGTGTGGATACCTTTACATGCGCTGCAGGTCTGATTCTATTGTTTCTGTGCTCCATGGTCCCGTCTGAGCCCAGTCTTCAGTCCCCTCTTTGGAAACCACAGAGTCTAAACACACTTAGCCCCATGGCAGCCCACAAAAGCTCGCTGTTCACCTCCGCCTGACCAACATGCACCCGACATGTTTAGAAAATAACCCCGCCGTCCAAAACACACAGCCCACTTCACCGCTGAAATAAATCTCAATTTCCCCCGGCCACTTTCTTCATTTAGCAGTTATGTAATGAATTAACCAATCAAAACTTGTGTCTGAGGAACCATCCAGATGATCCCACCGAAACACGGAACTGCCTTTACATCAAACTCTGCGGGTGGAGATGTTAGAAAGGTGGATAATTGAGAGTGACATCCTCTGGTAGTAACGGCGAGCTGTGCGGCACACAGCACACCCACGTCACATTTAATGGGCCTGTCAGAGGAGGCCAAGGTGTGGTCAGCAGCCATTTTCCAAATAATTACCCCTCACAACAGAGAGCTTATTGTGTGTAACTGCAAGGCTCAGAAAGTAGGTGAAGCACAGCGGAGCCTGAACACAACACGGCCAACAGCTACAGCGTCCATGCCCTCCGACTCATGGAGCCGCGGCTCCTAATGTAACCTGCACATTACCATCACCTCAGAGAGACCGGACGCTTCCTGTGTCCCGACCCCCCGCCACAGCGGGGGTCAGGCCTGATTGAAGCTCTACCAGCGTTGTCTTCATTTGCAGCATTGTTTCTTGTGTCACTGAATACGCAGTCGCCTAAGGGTCGAGCAGATTGTTGAGGGAGTTTGCATGGTCGACTTGTAACAAGTCCAGGTCGACTTGTCACCGTCCAGACAGGCTGAGCGTCACCATCCCATCGTACAGCAGCTCTTGACCTCACACTCACTACCTGTCTGTGTGTGTGTGTGTGTGTCATTTGCCAGACAGGAAATAGCTCCCTGTGGTCAACCTACACAAAGAAAGATGAGACACAGACTCTGAACTCTGAGTCACAGCTGCTTGTTTGAGAGGAGAATAGCTGAGCTGCTCTACTTTGTCCTTTATACTCTCCAACCAAAGGCAGACAAGCCTTCAGATGTCAGGGGTCAGAGGTTAGCAGAGGATTCACACTTGCTCAAAATCTACAGCACACTGAAGTAGAACCAGCTTCAGTGTCTCTGAAACATCTCCTGTCTTTCTGATGACATCATGGGGAGTCAAACCTAGCGGAGACAGTGACTCGTCACTGGGGCCAGTCCAGTCACACTGTCCTGACTAACCCCATCCGTCCGTCCTCTGTGCTGCTCGTCATCGGCTAGAGACTCTCCCAGCATTCATTGGGTGTGAGGCTGGGGGTCGTGGTCCATCGGACGGCCAACTGGTGCCCCACTCTCTTCAAGTTAGGTGAATTCATCCTGATCGTGACACCAATACAGAGAGAGAGATAATTAGCATCCACAATGAAGGAAAATCAGTCCCGTAAAGTTTGAATGTAAAATGAAGTTTTCATATAAAGAATAATGGAGGGCGGCGGCAACAGTATGAAGGCCCGATGAGGTCATGTCAGGTCACTTCTCATTGGTCATGATGCAGTGGCAGGGTTCAGACACAGTTCAGTGCCTAGATGTGTGTGTGTGTGTGTGCTCTTCTGTCTGTGCGTGCCTGCGCGCGTGTGCGGGTGCGTGTGTGTGTGTGGGCTGTAAAGGAACACTCCCTGACTGGTCCTGCTAAGGTCCTGCTAAGAGGAGGCCCCTCTGCCAGCTCAGACAACTTCCAGAAGTTTCCATGGACGCCCGGCCTGCTCTTTGTGCCTGTTAACAGGTTCAGCCCACCTATGAGGACCATCATCTTCACCGTCCAAAGACCCCAAACCGCTGAGGAAGACCATGCTGCATGTCTGCCACAGAACAAGAAGGAAACAAAGCAGATCAGCATCATTCAAACTTCAGTCAGCTCAGCTCTACCACGATGACAAAGGAAGAAAAGAACAAAAACACAATGATGATAAGAATCTTTCAGTCAATGAAAACACAATGAAAAGAAAGCAAGCTGTGCAGGAACTCTGAACGTATACACATGTAACATGGTAAGAATCAGCCTGATGTCTTTGGGGCTGTTTGTTTATCTGTTGTTGTTTGTTGTCGTGTTCAGAACAGAGAGCAAAGCTTGCGTGGAGCTAAAGGAGGGGATGGAGATCATGGTCAGCTGGAGGTGTGGGCCAAATGTCGGCCCCCGCCCATCAGGGGTGTGGAACCAGAGCTGAAGGTGTAACACGAGCTGTGACACGGCGGAGGAAGCAGAACACCTTCATGCCTCCTCCTCCTCTTCCTCTCTGCTGTGGCAGAAGCTGTTCATCATGCAGGCGGCGGAGGTGCACAGAGACCTTCTGTCCTCCAGAACCCCACATGAAACACTCCCACGAAAGGATGTCGATGTCTGCTGTTCACGTTTCATTTCTCAGTCTGGAACTCAGGCAGGGGTCAGACTCCATGTTTGGGTTCAGCTGAGCCAAATAAGCTCCTTGTGTCCCCTCGTGTGACATGGTGTGTGCGCGTGCTGGGTATCCCCACGCCACCAGGAGGCGGAGTTTCCTTTTATCATTGTATCTTCTTTACTTATTCAGTTCTAAACGGTCACCAGCATCCACGTCTTTGTCAGAAACTGTGTGAGGCTGTTGAGGTTATTATTAACTGAAGTTATGTTATTATTATGAACATGAGTGTCAGACTGTTGGGTTACAGGTTGGCGTTGGTTTCAAAGTGTTTTCACACACTGATGGATCTGTGTGTGTCTGTCTGATGTGTTGTTTATTCAACACACAGAGCTGCTTGTGGTTCCAATGATGTCATCCTGATCATCATACAGTCTCATTGTCTTCTTCAAACAGAGACGCATTCAGCACGAACATCAATCAGACCACGACAACAAATATCTGTTTGGATCTGCAGTCCGTCGCCAAAATGGTTTGTGTAATGAGCCTCATTTAGATCCATCAGGTTTAAGGTCGACATCACGCTTCTGTTCTTGTGTTAAAATGTCTCTTCATCTTCTTTATCTGCGTTTTCTTTGTTTTAGTGTTTGGTATTAGCTGAATATTAAAAGTAGAAATGTTGATGTACTGAACTGTAGTAAAGAAGAGTCAAGTGAAGGGAGGGAGGGAGGGAGGGAGGGAGTGAGGAAGGAGGGAAGGAAGGGAAGAGACGAGGACGGTAAAGTGACAGATTGACTTAATAAGACATGTAGTTTTTCACACACACACACACGCACACACACACACACAGTTGTTATCAAAGAAACAACAGCAGCCCTGCAGACAGGTATGCACCACATGAAAGCTGTGGCCTTTACCAGCAGCAGGGTAATTAAAAGTCACCCTCAGGCGCACACACACACACACACACACAGGCTGCAGACATGAAGTAGAAAATATTTACAAGAGGAAACTGCAGCGACGCTCCTGTGTGGTCTGAATAATACACCACACACACGCTGACACACAGTAATATGTGTTTATGGTGTCTCAGTGTCACCGCAGTGTAGAACCAATCAGATATCAGTAAAAGTACTAACAGCACAGTGCCAAAGTACTGTGGGGAGAGCGGTGCTCAGTGTGATCTGTGGTGAAGCAGCTCTGTGTGGAGTATTTTCTTAGATTATTGTGGGATGTTTCCTTCATGCTTCTCCTGGTCTTCATGTGTTCCGCTCCTCCTGTCAGCTGAGGAAACTTTCTGTGCTTCTAGTTTGAGATCGGAGCACAGGTGACCTCCCACTCTCCCGGTGCTCCAGAGCTCAATATTTAGATTCTGTTTCCAAGGAATTGATTGAGTTTTAGTCTCCGTGCATTGTTCTGTTGGCCCATCATTACTTTCCTGTTGATGCTTCCGTCACAGCTGTTCAGTTCATCTTCAGGTGAGCGTCACGGGCAGTTCTGCATCTTGAAATGAGCTCTGGCACGTGTTTGTCATGAAGCACACTTGGACGCTGTGTTGCCTTCAGGTACACGGAAACATAAGGAGGTAAAGACGTAAATATAGATAAGCAGGAATGAATCAGCAGATCAGAAATTGTGGAGTCAGGCTCGTCACATTTGTCAGGTTAAAGTGCAGGCTGAGCTCCGGGCAGCTGTTCGGGTCCTCACGCGTGTTTAGTTTGGAGTTTCCTGCCATAAAAAGCATGTTGGAACGTGTTTGTGGGAGCTGTGTCAGTGCTGTGGATGATGAAGAATGGAGAGTAAGTGGAGGAAGACAGCGAGTGACCACAGGCACACCGCCGCAGACCGACATGACAGACGCCATAAAACGCCTCCATGTCAGGACACAAGAGGCTGCTGCTGCCTGTACTGCCTGTACTGTGTAACGGCTTTACTCACTAAATTACTGCCTGAGCACTTTATGTGTTTTTCCAGGTCCAGAGGTCTCCTCATATTTACTGCTGTCAGAACAAAAGATGAACTTCTTACTCAGGTTTAGTGCAAGAATCAGCTTCAAAATTGTAACACCACAGAAGAAGAATACAAAATTACATCGATTTAAGCAGTAAAACGTCAAATTTAAGGAAAGTATCTTTTGTACTTTCTCAGTTTAGCAGCACACAAAGAGAAACAAGATGTGACCTCACTACTGATGAAAACTGATGAGTCATGAATCCACCTGATTGGCCGATCAATAAACTGTTAGATTGAATCATTGAGAGACAGAGTCATGATTAACAGCCTTTGGGCCTTGGCAGAGGTATGAACTGTATGTCCCACATGTCCTGTAAATGGAGCTCAGAGCTGTGTGTGTGTGTGTTTGGTCCCCACAGGCGGAGCAGCAGAGCCAGAGAACAGACACATTTAATAGATCCATAAAGTACGACGTCCTCTCGGCTTTTGCCAAACTCACTCATTCATAATCTGAGCCTGATTGTGAAGAAACCTCTGTGAGCAACACTGTGCTCATTAACACTGATCCCAAAGCTGCAGCACACACAGTCTCTATCTCTCTCTCTCTCTCTCTCTCTCTCTCTCTCTCTCTCTCTCTCTCTCTCTCTCTCTCTCTCTCTCACACACACACACACACACAACCTGAGGTGTGCTTGAATCATGGCTCATGAATGTGGGTTGTGTGTTTGCTCTCGGTGTGGTCTGAGTCCATTTGTTATCTTGATGACAAATCCCAGTAGGTCTGTGTGAGATGATCTCATTGATGTTTAAGACTCATTAATCCGTTCACATACGTACTTCACCAACGAACATGGTGAATGAAGTATTTTGACTTTATTAGTGCAGTGATTGGTGGCTTCTTCTGTCGTCTTCCTCACACTCATGTTGGTTGATATTGGATATAGGCTGAAACCGTCTCACTGCACCGACTTTTAGGGCCAAACTGCCTTAATAAGACCGAGATTGTTTGAAAAAGAACATTGTGCCAGTCAGACTCGTATGGTGAGTTTCGACAAATCCTTGGCCCAGCGACAGAATCCCGCTGTCAGGATTTCACTGCATCATGGGTTTCGTCTGAGTGATTGTGTGGAAACTCCCAGTGTGCCGCAGAGAGAGTCTGAAAGTCTAAAAACAGATTCATGTTTTGACACAAATAGACAAATAGAAATAGAAAATCACCAAAAAGCAGAAAACATGGCCAAAGGAAACACTGATAAAGTCTCAGGGGAAGAGTTTACATTTCATCACGAGTCAGGATTTCCCCCAGCCGCAGTCAGAGAGGGGAAGGAATGAAGTAGGTGTTTGTTTGTGTCACTGCGAGGCCATCTATTAATCTGTTGATGGATCCGGGGAGCAGAGAGGGTTCCACCTGCGATTTTACCACCTTGAAAGGAAATCAGAGTAAGTTTGGAGCATTTATAGAGATATTTGGACCTACAGACTTGGAAGAGAAGCACAAACATCTACACAATGAGGAACATTTAGTAAAGCCGACCTTACATTACATTACATTACGATCTTTTGGCAGACGCTTTTATCCAAAGAGACTTTCATTACATTACCACCCTTCGCAGAGGGGGGAGCAACTGAGGGCTCGGTGCCTTGCTCGGGGGCACCTCGGCAGGGACTCGAACCAGCGATCCTCCAATTCCCAAGCAGAAGCTCTACCCACTGAGCTAGTACCTTCATTTGAACATGAGATTAACTCCTAAATGATGAAGATGAAAATGACTCAACATAACCTACAGTCTTAGAGTCAAATGCTGCTGCAGTTGTGCTGAGTCATTTTCTGTAAAGAGAATAGAGAGGCTGAATAAAAAATTCCCAATTATTCTGATGTCATTTAGTTAGCAAAATAACGTCATGGCAACAGCAGGATGTCACTTTGATAAGATTGCGGCGCAGGAAGAGCAGGAGACAGCTGATGACATTAGATGTTAAGACGTCCATCTGCTGGTTTCAGATGAAAGGATGAAACAGCTGATGGTTGCTCTGTTTCCTGCCAGAGCATCAGACGCTGTAATGTGGCTCTGACAGGTTGAATGAGGACTCAGCTGATGGCCCCTGAACTCTGATGGCTGCAGGCTTGACGCATGAAGACCTGAGTCACCATGGACACATTCCTCAGAGTGATTCATTCCATTTTCATTATGGAAATAAACAGATATGGCAAGAAAAAATTTAATATTAAGTGTTATTCTGTAGGTGTGGTGGCACAGGTGAGACTTTTTTTGATTTCCTCAGTTTAAATTCTAAATCCCATGACTCCACACCTGTGAAGAGAATAACACCGATGTCTTTATTGTGACACTTCAAGTAAATAACACGTTCTATGCCGTCACTCCTGTGGAGAAAGAATCATGGCGAGTGAAAGGATCTCCCTCAGCCTGGAGCCGGGAGCACAAACAAATCCTTGCATTTCTGTCAGAGCCATTGATTGATCTGCAGGTCATGGTTCATCATTCCCCTCCTCTCTGTGTTCCCTCCCCGTATTCCTTACTCCGGCCGTGGCAGCGAGCCAGAGGGTTTTAGGCTTCATTCTGTCTTAAAATATTCCAGACTCGATGGACCCATGGCTTCCAAGCGTAAATATCATGGGAACATTTCAGCCTTTCCAAAGACTCTACATCTGCTTGATGTCCGACTTCACAAATTGACCAAAGACGGCAGCAGCATTAGGAGGAATTTCTGATCATTATTCCACTGCAAATGTTTAGCACGGAAATACTTTAGAACGTTCCTCTCTGTCCTTTTATGACGACTTCCAGGGAAATTATTCCGTCGTTGTTTTCTAAGTTGGAGCATTTTTGGTTCACTTCCCAGCTCTCAACAAAACTTTTCCCAGAGATGTGCAGATGTTGCTGCTGAAGTGCTCATGAAGGGCACCTGAAGATCTAGAACATTCTTAAAACAAGCAGATTTGTCTTAAAGATGTGTTGACATGAGGCAGATTTCTTCAGACTTGCAGTTTTTACAGTGAGACAGAATGAAAACAAAGTGGACTGAGCCGAGGTTGGCGGTCGGTTGGTCGGTAATCCTGATGACCACAGAGAGTAAAGACCCACACGACGGTGGCTGCTGTCCAAACCCTGCCTGGGAATCTGGAAGGAGTTTCCCCCCGCCAAATGCGTCAGCCTCCCTCCAACACACCCTCCTCCCGCCACGGTTGCATCACCGCCACAAACATGAAACGAGACGCCGCATGCCCGTCGAGGCCGCGTGACACATCCAGAATATCCACTCGCTCCACATTCCAGCGCCGGAAATAACAGGACGCACGCCATGCAGGGAATCCACAGGCCGCAGAGCAAACAACGTTTGACATTTTCACGTTTCTTACGCTTTGTTTCAGCCACGAGGACTCACAGAGTCAAAGCTGCTGTATATTTAGAACGCAGCACATTAAAGATAGATGACACTGCTGACACACTTCTGCCTGCGGATACACACAAACACCAAAATACTACAGTGTTATGCGTCACGATACACACACACAGAAGGATAAAGTAGTTTTCTTCTATTGAAATATTTTGAATATGGGCTTTGAATTGTATTTCCAGCGTGGTTGTCCGTACTCTACAGATACTGTGGACGCTCTTTAGCCTTTGAGCTGTAGCGTTTGAGAGAACAGAGGTGTGAGTGCTGATTGATTCCATCAGGCTGAGCCGTTAAGCTTCAGTCTAACTATCAGCCCAGTGGGCAAAGTGAGGGAGCCATTACACAAACATGTCCGCCTGCCTGTAAACCTGCCAGATGGCTTTGATCCGCCTTTATGTGCCTCACCTTCCCTGATCCTCCTAGAGTCCGGTCACCAGGTTTTCCTGCCAGCCGTCCTCCATCTTCTTCCAACGCTCCACGCCGCCATCCTTCACCAATTATTCATAAACACACACAGGTTTCATGTGGAAGATTTCACTGTAAAATATTTGATCTGTTAATAATGAAGTATAAATATATAATTAAAAAGTGCCAATATGGACCCTGAGTTGAATAGAGTATGCTGTTTAGCCACATCAGATGACTTCTTTACATCTCAGCGTTTTGATGGTTTGTGGTCAGAGTGAAGAATGAAGTATTGTCTCAGTATGATAGCTGCTGCTTGTCTTTGATGTGTGTGTGCTGGAGCTCTGTGAAGGTGGATCCTTTATGGAGACGTTTCAAAGCCAAGAGTCCTTTCAGTGTTTGGGAGCGGCAGTCTTTGCCGTGGCGTAATTTTTCTCTGTGGCAGTCGTATGAATCTGTGGGGCGTCGGCGCTGCTTTCACCCTCCCGATCAAACACAAAGAGAAGTGCTTCATAAAGCCTCCGTCCAAAGGCTTATGCTCCTTTATTTGCCATCCCAATTTGTTTTGAGGCCGCTATGGCATGTCTTAGGTTGGCCTCAGTGAGGCTGTTAACACACAGCAGATTTTTACACGCTGCCATTAAAAGCCACACTCTGTAAAAGGAAAAAAATCCCCTCTTTATTTTTAGCATGTCTCTGCTCAAGAAGGCAAAGGAAAAGTGGCTCTGGATCCCATTCAGAAAATTCCATCAGTAAAATCTCCTTAGAGATGCTGCCAGAGGTCCAATAAGGACTACAAGGAGCCAAAAGCCCACTTAACAGGACCATTAGCTGCCCTCCTCATTCTGTTACACCAGGCTGCATCTGATCAGCCGCTTTGTAACACCGGGCTGCATCTGATCAGCTGCTTTGTAACACCGGGCTGCATCTGATCAGCCGCTCTGTAACACCGGGCTGCATCTGATCAGCCGCTCTGTAACACCGGGCTGCATCTGATCAGCTGCTTTGTAACACCGGGCTGCATCTGATCAGCCGCTCTGTAACACCGGCTGCATCTGATCAGCTGCTTTGTAACACCGGGCTGCATCTGATCAGCTGCTTTGTAACACCGGGCTGCAATCAATTGAATACATTTGATGTCCAGAGGTCAATTCATACAGTCATACAAAATCAGCTTTGTATGACTTTAATTTTTTTTACAGTGGAGGTTCTGCTGCCCACCCACCTCCCCCAATTACCCCATCACCCCCCCAGCCCCCCCGCCCCCCTCCAGCCCCCGCCTGACGAGACAACGTAATTATGAGAAAATGCTTCGCTAGATCTTAAAGCAGAACCAGCTGATCCCAAACAGATCCACCCACAGCCCAGAAACCCACCCAGGACCCTCATCTAACACCCACCCTGCTGAGCCAATGGGTGACAGTCGCCCTAAGCACTAACAGGTGGGCAGTGTATGTGTGTGCGTGTGTGTGTGAGGTGACAGATTGACGTATTTGTCTGTTTAACTTGTGACAGCAGAGCATAAACAGTAGAGAGGCTCTGGATGAATCTGTTTACTTTGTTTCTCTCACATTTAACTTGTCAATGCGTTCTGCTGTGTTTTATGTTTCGCAGCACTAAAATGAACAAAGATTACACAATCATAACAACCGTCACACTCAAACTAAATAAGAGAAAGCCATAAAACCTGCTTATAGGTATTACAATTACAAGGGTTAGATTATAAACGAAGTAGAATTAAACCTGTAATAAAGCAATAAAACTTAATAAAGAGAAAAAGAGAGAGACAGAGAGAGAGAGGGAGAGGTCTTGAGACAGTGAAGTCCAATCCTGATAACTACAGTAAGAGAAAGTCAAGAAGAAGAAAGCAGGAGAAAGACCTCCAGGCATCAGATAATGGGGTGTAGGAAAACAAGAATGTCCCCAAAGTGGAAATACTGAAGTACCTAATACTTGTACTTAAGTACTGTGTCTGAGTCACTTGTGAAGTTGACTGATAAAAGCTTTTTGTGGAAGGAAAATAAGACCCAGAGAAAGTTTTCCTGCTGAGCTGCAGGTCGAGTGTGACGGAGACAATCGTCCATTTATTGATGAGAAAACCATCAACAAGCCTCGGTCTGTAAGAACGCTTTAGACCGGCATGGCAGCAGCACTTTGAGTGACTCATGGAAATAAGCCGGAGTACTGATGGGAAAATGAGACAACAAAGGGACGGATTCACAATAGAGGAAAGAAGGGAAAACACACAACAGATGGAGGCTGTAATCAATACTGCTGCTGCACATCTGTGCTCGCCCCAAGCTGCTCTCCATGGGAGCCACCAGGACCAGACCAGACTGGGACCGGGACCAGACCAGACCAGGACCACGACGAGACCAGACCAGGGTAGGACTGGGACCAGACCAAACAAGGACAAGCACCAGGCTAGGAATGGGACCAGACCAGAGTAGGACCGGGACTAGGACCAGCAGCAGCACCAGGACCAGACCTGGACCAGGACCAGTCTTGGACTGGAGCCAGGACCAACCCAGACTAGGATCAGGAGAAGGACCAAACATCAAAGACCAGAACCAGGACCAGTGCCAGAACCACTCCCTAGACCAGACCAGACGACCGGGACCAGGGCCAGGTGGAGGAGATCACATATGAAAGTAAAGAGCCAAAGCTTCAAAGTGTTCTTCGGTGGGCTCAGGACTTATCAATCAACCCTGTAGAAACATCCCCTCTCCATGTTTGGACATATGGAGAAAAGCTGAAAAAGCTTCACCTTTCAGACGTTGGACTGCCGTCTTCCTCATTTTAAAACAATTTACAACCACAGAGTCACAACAGGGACAGAAGTGTGTAGCTGCTCCCAGGGATCTGTTACACACGGCGCTCTGCATGGGAACGCCATCAGGACGGACCTGCACCTCCACACAGGAAGCTACTGCAGTATATTTACTCAAGTACTCCTACTTACGTTGAGGGACGGCCTGTGGCTCTGCCATTACATTGCAGATCTATCTATCTTATACACGTGGGTGCAGTCACTGGTTACGCTCTGACAGTACTTGCAGTGGAGCGTGGGTGGCGCTGTTTTGCTGGTGTCAGGTGAGTGTGTGTGTTCAGTGTGTGAGCCTGCAGGCTGCACAGAGAAACTTTGACTTCCACTCAGGAAATAATTAGTCTCATTTCCTTCTTTATTGGCATGTGAATGTGCCAGGATGGTAATGGAAGTTCTGTGTCAGTGTGAAAGAAAAGGAGCTCAGAGAGGATTTAGTGATGCTCCTCCTCAACTCCACGAGGAGAAGGAGCTGGAGGCTACACCACAACACAACCTCCAACAACCTCCATATGAATAACATCTGCAAATATTCACACACTCTGGCAGAGACGGTCCACCACTTGGTCATCTTTAAAGGGATCCAAAGGTTCATGATTTTATCTTTATGTCATTTATGTCCAAACTCGCTCTCTGATGTTGTTCCTCTGTAAGTTGTGTCATTGTGTAGATGTTCCTTCTTCTCTTCAGGTCTGTAGGTCTTTGAATGGACCCTTATGGATCCATGAACACGTTTTAAAGCTTCTAAAAGCTCCTCTACATAAAGCTAGAAGTTTAGTTACATACAAATATGTTGACCTCTGACCTTTGGCCCTGATCCCTCTGTATGTTGTCATGGATCTCTAGCCTATAGTCACTGCCTTTCTGATTTGCATACAGTCAACAGCCAAAGAGGTGTAGCTTGTTGTGGGAAATGACAAAGTGAGGGGTTGGAAAGGCTGCAAAAGCTGAATTTGACTTCATAAACCCTTTCCAGAGCAAATTGAACTATGCTAACTTAGTAATCGGGCACGAAAACTATGGCTCCTCTGATTCACAAAGACACGTACGCTGTGTGCTTACGTTGATTTACATTCGGAGTGAGTTTGTGCAGTAACAGAGGTTCATTCTGTCCCTTGAAAGTGATTTTTTACAGGATTTTCCTGCATGCATTGCCCTCATGAGGACTTGCGGGGATTTCTCTCTGTTTGGCACAGGACGCCGCCTGTCAACACGCCCCATCAACAAAACCCTGTTTCCATAGAGACTCCCAAATAAGGGAAAAAAGAGATGCAAACGGCCGAGGCCAAATTGCATTTTCTTCTCCTCTCCAGTCAATTGGTATGAACAAGGGAGTTAGGTTAAAGGAGTTGATACTTTAAACATGTCATATAGAGTTAAAGAAGAATGCAGAGTGTGTTTTCTCTCTCTGCAGAGGAAAAGGCCTGTTAGAGCGTCCAATCAAAAACATCAACAACTGGAACGCTTTGTCGCTCAGTCACATGTGCTAAAGCCATCAGTCTAATCGCATCAATTGTCTCAGATCTGCAGCCGGAGGGGTGGAGAGCCAGAGAATCTTCCAGAATCCTCAGAAGGTGGATTTCTAAATGGACGTCCCACTTGTCGGCTTTGGACCTTGAGACTAATTCATTTAAAGGATGGATGGAGCAGGTATGCGAGACATCCACACTGGAAACATTCCACCGCATCGCTGCACTGTGGTCGTCCACGTCTAAATAGAATTCACAGTTTTAATGGTTGATAAAAGCTAAATAGTGTTTCAGGACGCAGACGGCACGCTTGTGTCTCTGCCTCTTTTATTTAACGTCGAATGTGAGGCTGTTATTTCATGAGAAAGTTCAAATTATGGTAGTGAAACTTTTTAGAGCGACTTCACCGTCTAAATTCATCCAGACTCAGCCAACATCTGGATGTGGTCCAGCAGCAGCAGGCTTGTAACCGTACAGTAGGTGCTACTGTAAGCCCCTCCCCCCTCCAACACTTATTAGGCCTTGTCTTGTTCCTGCGTGGGCTCGGATCGAGTTACTCCACCGCACAGTAAAAAGAGAAAAGGAGTAATCGTCTCTGAAAATCCCCTGGCAGACGGCGGTCTGGTGGCAGACGTGTCGACTTCTTAGTCTCAAACTACAAAAACACTCCAATGCTGAACCGCAGTCAAACTCGCCATTTGTGCCAACAGACGAAAATGATGATAAAAGTAACATAATATGAGATAACAGGAACAACTCATCAGCTGTCACTACCTCTTTCTTTCTTTCTTTCTTTGGCCTGCATCAGAAGAAGAGAAGACAAAGAGAGTTCTTACCTCTGCAGTGTTAACGTGTTGACCGCTCTGGTCTCTCGTCCCGTTCATTTTATGTCTCCTAACGCTCCTTTCACTTCTGTTTCTGTCTGAACCTCTGGAGCTGAAGCAGACAGGATTTTGAGCCATTTTTATGGGAATAAACAGAAAGATAAAAGGGGACTTACAGGTCCTGCACCTCAAACCCAATTTGTGGAGAATTGTAAAGTAAAAGTAGTTTTTTGCATTAGATTGTATTGATTTCGCTGTGATCAGGCCGAGTGCTCACACACTCACACAGCCTGTGACATCTTTGCAAACAGGCCAGAGCTCAGCACAGCTCAGCAGGGTCCATCCAGGGTCTGTGTGTGTGTGTGTGTGTGTGTGTGTGCGCGTGTGTGTGTGTGTGTGTGTGTTTGTGTGTGTCTATGTGGACATGTATTAGACGTATCACGTCACCGCCACCCATGCCAAGTGTCCTGGCCTCCCTGCAGCAGACTGCAGGCCCGTGTCTGCACTCTGTTCCATACCTACGCCGCTCTGATTCACTTGTGACATAATTGCTGTGACCTTTGCAGGTTTTCCTGCCGTGCTTCAAAGTACGCAGCCCCACATTTGGAGGATTTAGAGAAAACAGGCAGTAATTAAGCCGAGTATCAAAGCTCTTTGCCTTCAGCACTCATCATGGTTTACTTGAGCTAATTTGTCTGCACTTTTTTCTCGCGCATATGTGGGTTAGTGTGAGTGTGTGTAGTCACAACAATTCTTCTGGATTTGCTCTCTTAGGTTGTTTCACACGTGTAGATTATTGTCTTCATAACTTCTGTAAAGCCATAATCAGTTGATCAGCAAATAAGCTGCATTCATTGGACTCACATGTCTCTGTCCCCAGCAGAGTGCAGTCTGTGCGTGCGTGCGTGCGTGCGTGCGTGCATGCGTGCTTGCCCCTAACAAAAAGAAGCTGAGCTTTACTGTAGATGTCTCACAGTGTGAGGAGTTCAGCATCCTGGTGGCGGTGGTATATTGGTGTAATTACAGGAATCCAATTCTCCAAAAGGCAGCATGTTTTTGCAATATAGTTTTGCGATATTTTCTTCAAAAAGCACAGTTTGATTTTTTTTAACGCTTCCTAGTGTGTGGGGAGCAAAATGGAGGTGATGATAAAAATGAAAGTTTCAGATGTGAGAAGAATTCGTGGTGAAAGCAGCAGCTCTGCACTCTGTTCACCAGAGGGGATTTCACCGCCAATCCTCTCATCACATTTTGGCTAATAAGGTGACAAACGGGCCAAAACTCTCAAAGAAGTGCAGTGCTTGAGACCTTTACACATTCCAAATTCATGATTATGGAAAAAAACCCAAATCATTCCTTTAGCCTTGTCCCTTCAGAGGACTTCAATTTTTCTTTTCCATATTTCAAACATGGCTCGGGGCCTGCGTGCTCTCCTGTCGGCCAGTATTGGAGCCTGCAGGTTGTGAGCTCACTTTATATTCACTTACTCACAACCTCCATCTTTCTGAGGTCGCGTGTGGACGTGAAGGTGAAGAGGTCACCTTCAACCGCAAACCTGCCGTCTCATAGGGCGGGATGAGGGAGGAGGCATCCCAACACTTCACTGTAGATCATTTTGCTCAGTGTAAGAATCTGAAAAGTTTCTGTCATGAACCCCCAGACGGGGGATGAACGCAGACAGATGGATTTGGAAGCTTGCGGAGAGGAGCAAGATGTTCTTCAGGAGAATGTGTCCAGCAGGAGAATGTGTTGTCTATTATAAAACCACCTCCTGTAATTTGGCTCTTCTCTGGATTCCTCTCAGGGCGCAGAGTCGTTAGTGAAAATCACGGTGAATATTTCATCACCCACATCCCCCCCAGAACATTAATCCCAAACCAAACCTGGATTTCCTCTCATCCTTTGCCTCATTTCCATCCTCTTGCTTTACCGCTCTGGAATGATGTCATACATGTGAAAGCGCTCGTGTTGGGATGTTCAAAGAAGGAACATCATAGTCTGAGAGAGACGACAGTTCTTAGCCCACACAGATTTCTCATTTCCCACTTTTCATCGACGCGTTATAAACTTTACAGGCGTAAATAAAATGCAGCAACAATCAAACACAGAGCTTCATAAAAGCTTTTCAGTGTTTACGAGATTACACAGCGTCTCACATCTATATCTGAATGACATTCTGGGGGATGATAACCAAACAGGGCCAGACTCAGGGGGGCAGCAGGCAAGTTCTGAGATCCAAGCTTACCAGTGTGTGAATCCCTGAAACATTAGCACATCATTTAATTAAGCAAAATGTAAATTCCTGGTAGCCTCTGAATGCAGAGAACAACATATACATACAGGTTGAAACACGAGAGTGTCACTGAATGTAAGGAAGATTGAAGCCTGTAGGGGCCGCCACAATAGTTTTCATTTCCACTCTTGTTAAATGTAAACACGTTTGCCTCAGTAATTCTCACCAAATTGAACAAATGAGAGTTTGTGGACTGTTTATTGAAATGACTCGTTAACAATGAGCGACTTTACGACGCATTCCTGGCGTGTGGTTCATTTAAAGCTGACAGCTGCGGTCGGCTCGTCTGCTCGCCCTCGCCTCGCTTCACTCCTACAATCACGCCCCAGCTGATCACTGATGTCAGCTCAACACGGCCGTAAACAGTGAAAACACGCTGCCCACGCCCGTCCTGCAGTAATCAGGTCAAATGTAGACGTCAGCTAATCAGTGGTGAGCTGAATCACCTCAGACAGCCAATCAGGGACGAGTGTCATGGCGAGCTCTGCCCTGCTGGCACCGCCCGTCACTGTTTCCAAGCTATCACTGAAACCAGCAGATGAAGGACAAATAAACACAAAAAAACATTTACATTTACTCAAATACTGCATGGGAGTTTGTGTACTTGTACTTCCTCCATGCCGTTTTTTAACGTCAGTTTGTGTCGTGCCCCCTGTGATACTAGTACATGTAAGGCCTTGAGTACTTCTTGCAGTGGCCCAGGTGTGTGGTATAAACAGTAAAGATGTACCTGAGCTGAAACCTCTTTTAGGCCTGTGCTGCTCGTTCATTCAGCTCTGGAAATGTTGGATCACTGAGGGTGCTGACTAACGCTCTGTTTACATACCACAGAGTGCCGCCGGCAGGCCAGAAGCTTATGTTGGAGTATGGATACTTAGTAGAAGTAACTGCAGCTGTTGGATGGCTGTAGTGAAGTATTTCCCTCTGAAATGTATTGGAGGAGGTTTGGTTTGTCCTGCAGTTACTTGGAGTATTTGAGTAAATGGTCTCACCTGTGATGTGTTGATGCTTCTGTCCTGTAGGGGGCACAGCATCAGCAGCAAGTCGGATTGGTCCTCTTCATTAAAAAGCGCTTTGGTGTTGGACATATTTAGAAATCCACCGCAGACTGTGTGACTGTGGTCGACACCTTAAAGCCCAGGATGATAAATCGCTTTTTAATTGCTCGTAAATGTGTAAGTGTGGCTGGCGAGCTGGCGAGCCGCCGGCCGCGTTGATTGCTGGTTGGAGAGCTGAAGCTGCAGGTCAGCGTATAAAGTGAAATAAAACCATGTCACTCACACGTACGTACAGGCTGAACCACGTCTGATGGTGTCTGTGGGGGTTTTATGACAACTTAATAAGAACTCCATTTGTTGAACATTGCATTTCCCTAACGCCCACAATCCTGATTATGTTATTCTACAGCTTCATTATTTCATAAAACACCACGACTCCAACAAAATCCTGTTTTGTACCACACAAACCACACCCAGAGCTGTAGAAACGTCCCTGCTAAAGGCTAAAAATAACTACAGGAAAACAACGCATGCAGGCAGAACGTACTGTAATGTGGTACACTCCACCTGAAGGACCCCCGAGTTTACTGTGACCCAACTCATGATAGACCTGAGAGAAGCAACTGGAGGACGGTCGGATCTGTCCTGAAAGAGAAGTGAGGATGAGGACCAGAGCCAGACAGAGTAAGGACAGCAGCTCTGTCCTCCAGCAGCTTTGCGTTCTGCTCGTCCCTTCTCCTGCTCTTCCTCATGCTGGCAGCCTCACCTTAGCAGTGTCCGTAGCGGAGTCTCCGTTCAAAGGAACCCAGCTGACCCATAAGGACTTCTGATTGCCTGTTGCTTGTAGCTTGTTGCATTTCAGCTACATACACGTAAAGAAAAGCTTTATGATGTTGGTATTGAATGTAAAATAATGAGCAATGAAGGGTTGAGGAGGTTCACCACAGGAGTCCAGCTGTATGAACGTCCTGACTCCTGCCTTCCTTCATCCCGTCCTTTCTCCCTGTTCCTCACAGTAGCAGTCGGCGGTTTGTTAGCCTCAGCTCGTTTAGTGTTTTACACACTGTTTAAATGAGTCGAAGCCTGCCTGGTTTCTTGAAACAGGCCAAACACGCCCATGGAGGCGACAGCTTCGCCCTGAGCCTGTAACCACAACACCACAGCAGCTCAGTGACTCACGCTGAGGCTGCTCGTATGGATCCAGCTTCATATGTGGGCCACAAATTAGATGACATGGAGTAATTACAAGAGCCGACAGGATATGAAAGTGAAGAACCACAGCCTGGTACATGGGGTCACTAATATGTCTGCATGATGCATTCTGAGTTCCTTTGCCTTTTTTAACTTTGGATCTGCTGACATCCATTGTCCGCTGCTGATGTGTTGCCCAGTTCCTACCAACCAAGAACTGGTTCCGTTGGGGTTTGCGACCAAATCATAACCTTTGAATGCTCTTCCCCTCCAGAACTTCACTGCCTCAGTCCATTTTGGTGTCTGGTACTGTGCAGTTTCCTGTTCAAAGCACGGGGTCTTTGAGTGACCACCAGGGAGGCTCCTCACTCCCAGGCCCACCAAGGCCACTGGTCCCTGGAGGCTCACGTCTCTCCTGCATCGTGCCCAGCTGCTAATTACATCTGATCACACACAAGTTACACTTTCTCTCAGCTCACAAGCAGCTGAGTGTTTACACCTTTAGCTCTCACACTGAGCTGCAGAAGACCTGCCAAGTCAAGCCTGAGGGGGGTCCCGATGCAGGTCTGACCGGGGGACAGGTCCAGCTCGGTCCTCATGGATGGACATGAGGAATGAAGAGGAACAAATATCTCTAAAAACACCGTTGGAACTCACCTGTAACCTCTGGTGTTCCATGTAATTTCATTGCTGTTCTGTGTCCTAGTGATTGTTTATGAATGGTCGATTGATAAGTGCTGAGCCTGAGCCATAACATGTTAAGCAGGAGTCTCAGAGACTTAGTGAATGTGGACCTGCTGGCTGTTTGACCTTGTTTGACCCTTCAGACTCTTTGCCTCTTCTCAAAACATGAACAAGGTTTTAGCAGGAAGCTCTGCCTCACATGATGATGTCATCCCAGCCATGGAGGATTCTCATCAAATATCTCCGGCGTTGTTGGAGTTCTTCAGCTGAGCTCACTACTTCTCAGTCGACCCCGGTGTGAGCAGCCTGGCTATGAGTGCAGAGCGTTATGATTTCACTGCAGGTGCGCTGGTGTGCTGTTTGTCTCGCCGGGGCCGTGTGGGGGAAATGCCCCATTTGTAAAGTGACCATCAGTCATCGTGACAGGCCTGAGATCAGCGTGCCGCCAGCTGAGCGTGAGTGAGTGAGCGCATTCAGGTCGCCGTGACAACGCCGAGGCAGAGCCCGCCGTCACAGACTGCCCATTCAGCCATCGCTGTCTGAAGCAGTTAAATATAAACGGCTCAGGACCTTCACCACTTCAGACCTCACACACTCACCAGGCAAACACACACACACACCGCACGGACCAAGACCTACACAAACACACACAACACACACAGAACACACACAGAGTACCACACACAACACACACAGAGTACCACACACAACACACATGGACTACCACAGCAATACACACAACACACATAGAGTACCACAAAACACACACAGAGAACCACAAAAACACACATTTTCAAATTTAAGGGAAAAGCCTTGTATCTCCAATTTGGCATTTTAATTTCTTTTGATTGTATAGTAACTAGGCATCCTAACTGAATTACATAAGTATGTACTAAGTATTCTTTGAGTAAATGTACTAGTGTGCACTGTTGAGTAAGTTAAGGAGTTAAATGAAGGGAAAGTCTTAGTATCTCTCCAGTACGTTCACTTCACCTTTTACCCTCCAGTACTGACAAGTACATAAAAAGCACCAAATATGAAACCATGAAACTTGATGCTGAAACACATTAAATTATAGTTAATATTTAAATATACTAATGTAGTGTGAGATGTGGTGACCTCTCTGAAGTACTTAAGTATGAGTACTTGTTACTGCATGGCGCGTTGCCAGGTTTGCTGCCGTGGCTCGTGGCGCTCTCGGCCTCTTCATCACGCGCCGTGCCGCCGGCTCATTAAGCTGTCAGCTGTGATGAGTGTGTGGTCACACACTGAGGGCGCCTTCACACACTCTGACCCCGCTGGCCCCGGGGCCGCCGCTCTACTGACTGACGGTGGTCCCTCAGACCAGACCCCAAGCCACAGCAGCTTCAAACCCACAACCTCCTCCTCTGACGGGAATCGGCCAGCACCTGCCACCACCAATACAAATACCCAGCATGCCCTGTGTGTAAACATCAACAAGTACACACAGTACACAGGCAGACAGTCAGGTGGGCTGAGGAGGAAAGTAACTAAATACATTTACTCTACTGAGTGATACATTCTGTGATTTTAGTCTAATTTACATTCAAACTCTCTCTCTCATGTTGTTCCTCTGTAAGTTGTTTCATCGTGTAGATGTTCATGGTCTGTAGGTGTTTGAGTGGACACCATGATTTACTCATGACCTTTGACTCTGAAACCCTGAGAAGTTTAGCTTTTATTATGAATAGCAGCACTTTGACCTTTGTGCTGTGGAAGAAAGAACAACATGAATCCATGATAATCCACTCAAAGACCTACACACCTGGAAGAGAAGCACCAACACAATACAAAACATCACAACATTCAGAGGAACATTCAGAGTTCAGACACAAGATGATGAAGATCTTTACATTTTGTAAAATGGCTGGTGTGTCCTTTTCAGTAAGTATGCAAATGTGTAAGTACGTTTACTTACTGCTTATTTTCCCACTGTGGTACTGTTACTAGTACAGGATGTGAGTAGCTGAATGTAATACAGTCTTGACTGGCATGTTTCCTTCAGTGCAGAGTGTAAGATGATCCTATTAAGAGTTAGTTTGACCCACTCAGGACGCAGTAATGGTAATCTGCAGTAAATCGCACCGTGTGGACTTTCAGCCTTGAATGTGAGTATCACTTTATGCGTCTCAGCAGCTACTTTCCTGGGCGGAGCCTCGTCCCGGCACAGGAAATAGGCTAACAGGATCCAATCACACACCGCAGCCAATCCAATTATGTAGTTAGCCCAAGTTCAGGTGTAACTGGCAGCACGAAACGAGCAGCGACTCGTCTGCGTTTGGACCAGGAGGGGAACATGCAGCGCAGAGAGAAGCTCTGTGGTTTTTCCATGAGAATGAGCTGCAGCAGAGCTTTAATGTGGCCCTGACTGGATCCACCTCTGCTGCACGTTCATGCTCCTTCAACAAACAGACAAGAGTTTGAGGAAACGCACTCTGCCTTCAATTCAAAGGAGCAGTTTAGCACGTTTACATGCTACGGGCTGTAATCATGTGAAGCCACCTGGTCATTTGCTTTTGAATTGGATTAATTGTTGAGCTCTACGTGATACGCAATAACCTAAGCTGCATGTTGAAACCCTTTCTACAGTTACAGTTAATGATCCTGCAGTGATTATCTAGAAGAAAAGCAGAGAACGATTTGCAGAAACACGTTTTGGCTCTGAGGCAAAGCTGCATTGTGTCCCTGTGTGAATTGACACTGTGACCTTTCTGTGCAGAGGGATGACGTGTGTGCAGCACCTCAGGCAGGAAGAGGCTCCATCTCCTCTTCAGTGGAAAGATAATAGAACGTTACAGATGATGTTGTGGTTTGATTTTAGGATGCTGGCTGATGATTTGAGGGAGGATTAGATTAGTTTAAAATAGGATTATGAATAAATATGTATGAAACTGATGTTGGGAAAGAGTCTTTGACCCGTGAACAACCTCCAGCTCCTGCAGGTTTCGGTCAGGGCGCTGAAAGTTTTCCCCTTGGCTCCTTTGTGAGGTTTGGATAATGATTCTCCGCATCATTCCAGTGGGCAGCAGCAGATACGGGGAGAGTGCAAGACTTCGCCCAAAAAACACGTCCTAATCTTATCTGCTCCGCTTCATAGCAGAGTTAACAACTGGACGGCAAACAGAAGAACCGCAGCTAACCTACACACGTGTGTGTCCCAGCTGGGAAAGAAGGAAAGTATGTCACTGTTACAAGTTGTGGTTAATATTCATATTTACTCCACCGCATTCCTGAGGGAAATACGCTGATTTTATTTGATGGATACAGGACAAGGATGTGACAAGGAGTTGGCACCATTACAGCATAACACAGTTCTATTAGTGAATCCAGGAGATATGTTCAGCTTTTATTGTGGAGGGCTTAACCTCTATCTTTGTGCTGTGGAAGAAACAACAACATTGATTCATAAAGGTCTATTCAAAGAACTTCAGACCTAAAAAGAAAAGCACAAACATCTACACTATGACATAACTTACAGAGGAACAAACAGAGTTCACACGTCATTTCCCCCCAAATCATCACATTTTGTTAAAGACTTTTATTTACATTCTCACTCTGCTCTTATGTGAATTACAGATGTTGAGATGTTATGATTTAGGGTTTGTTTAAGGGGCTTGTCTCCTTGGTTTGTAATGTTGAAGGAGATTTTGGAGACTGTAGGTCTGTGAGTTCATATTAATGGGTTTGTGCAGAGATTAAGAGACATTTATGGCATTTAAGGGATGTTTCAAGGCTGTGTAGGCAGAGAAATGTGGTATAATAAGAATAACTGAGCGCTGGAAGCAGAATAACATAAAATAATAATCAGGGAGTGAACGCAGTCTAACCGCTCAACACACGCCGACCTGGAGAGGCTTTCAATCACTCGTTGAAAATGGGCTCTGTGGGCGAGAGACAGAGGCAGAGAGCAGGAGAGAGAGACAGACAGAAAACAGGCGACTGGCTGCAGATCAATTGTAACATCATTCAGCGAGGACGCAGTGTTGAAAGGAGGAAAACGTGCGGTTTTGTGGCTCTCTTTTAAGATAAGCAATTTAAACATTAGACAGAATGGCTGCAGTCTGTATTATCCTCGTTTTCAGGAATGTCTGCGCAGCCAAAACACCAAAACACTTGCACGCACTGTCGTTAGCACTCACTCGCCGCTCAGAGCCCGACCTTGAGATCTTTCCAGAACTCTGGAATGCATTATTGTCGTGGACGGGATCAAGGCGGTTTTAATAAAACGTGACGTTTAACCAAGTTTTTACTTAACCAGAAAAAACGTGAAAAATGATGAGGAAATATCTCCTTCATCCCCTCTGTTAGAGAGAGAACGAGGTCAGAGTAAGTCAGCAATGTTTACTTTTGTTTCATGACGTGAAACATATTTTCAGGCATGTAAAGGTTTTTATGTACAGTGGAAAAGAATGAATGAATGAAAGAGCCCCACTACTCAAATACTGCAGTACAAGGAGAAGAGAACAAGGAGGAAGGAAGGAAGGAAGGAAGGAAGGAAGGAAAAAAGGAACAAAACAAGGATATAAGAAATAGTAAACAAATATAAGGAGAAAGTGAAGGAAAGGATAGAAGATAAGGAGGGGAGAAGGGAAGGATGGAAGGTAAGGAGGGAAGAAGGAAATGAAGGAAGGAGAGAAAGGGACTCTCATTCTTAGTATGAATCTGATGAATGGAGTGAGAGTAGAGAGTGTGTGATGATGTAAATACTGCAGGAAAGTGGCAGACCTTCCCTCAGTGAAGGTGTGACTCTGTTCTTTCTGCTCAAAGTGTTCTGGCTCCACATGAGCTGCCGTAAAACTACAACCTGCAAACAATCTGTGTAATGGTCAGCCATGCTGCACGGCGACGTTGCACGGCGGTGCTGTGTGGGTCCTTTTTGTTCCTTTTGGACTTGAGCAGAGTCTGAGCGCCAAACCCAAAATGTTTTAGGCCAGGGCACACACCCACACACACATGTGAGAAGCCACAGTGTGATCTCTAAGTAAATGCTTTATTTTGAGGGGTCAAGCCTGTACTGAGAGTTGGAGGTGGGGCCAGAGTCATGAGGTTGCTGCGCCTGCATGCATTGGTCATCGCGTGTGTGTGTGTGTGTGTGTGTGTGTCACTGTCTGCATGTCTCCTGCTGTACTGAGTTTGCTCCCTTCACTCTAACCACATTGACCTGAACATGATTGCTGAGGATTGAGGTTCCACCTGGTCCTGACCTCAGCACCATGTTGTGCTTGATGCAGAGCGACAGGATGAGTTTAGGGTAACAACACTCATGTAGGTTGAGTCTGTGAGATCACAAGAGTTTAACTCTATTTTGGTAAACATTGTAAATCACAGTGTACTTATGTGAAACAGTCCCTTCAAATAATTGCCCAATTTCTGTAAAATACAGTTTTGAGTTTGTTGGATTGTCTCCAAAGCAAAATGCTCCAGCTTGTATATGCTGAGTAACAGAAGCTCACAAGTGCGACGGGCAGAAAAGCAAAAGTACCTAAAAGTACAACTGTCAAGGAAATAAACAGCAGATTATATTTTATGAGCTTTTTCTGCATGTTACAGATTTTATTGTGCGGTTTGTAAAGGCCACAGTTCATTTTCCAAATGCTGCAGTTGCCACAGAGCGGCGAGGAGGCGGCGCTTGTACCTCAGCTGACCAGAGGAGAAAATGGAGGCAATTAGGTTAATTAGTCACAGATACCAAGATACAGAGCAGCACGTTAATGCCAGACTCCAGAGGAAACACTTTGCGCCCACTTGCTGTTACTGGAGTCAAGCAAGAACTGTATGTCTGAAACAACATCCAGCGGAACGATTTACTGAAGGAAAACCAAAAAAACAGAGTCACTTATTGGAGGAATGCAAAAAGTGAAGTATATAGTTAATCTCTCTCTCTCTCTCTCGCTCTCTCTCTCCCTGTCTGGTGTTCTGGACTTCTGAGTACATGTGAGTGTTAATCCAGCATTTCCTCAAAGTTAGAGCTGTTTGTTGCCGCATGGGGTCGTGGCCAGGCTGTAACTAACCTGGTGTTTTGATGTCAGCACAGGAGTGTGATGAAAGAGTGAAAGTTTTCGAAGTGAAAGTGAAATTAAAGTTGTCTAGGGCCAGATGTTGATCAAACGCTGTCAGCTGTGACTGCATGATCGCCCAGCTGCCACTCCCACTGAGGCGTCTGAGGGTGGAGCTCATCATCCTATATCCCATGATCCAATGGGAGTTATCAGTGTTTGATCAAATGATGTTTGTGAATACATTTTGAGATTAAGATGAGGAGCAAACATGGAACAGCTTGAGTGTTTCCACATTTATCCATTTTTCAACTTACAACTTCAAATTGCAAAACTCACAGTTCAGTAGAAACCTCAGTAGCTTCAGATGTGCTGTAATTTGTTTGTTAAACACTGGGATCTGGTGCTCATGTTACCAAAAAGCCCTTCAGCATTTCTAATTAAATTCATTGAACCAAATGCAGAATGAAGCATTCGTAACCTGAGCTGCACACACACACACACACAGTTTGTTGACTGTTAGAAAAACAAAGTCACGCCCGCCGGGTCTCCAGGCAGCGATGCACCCGCAGATATTACAGCAGCCTGAGGGGACGCGGCAGGACTGAGTGGACAGGACAGGCGGGACAGAAGTGTCTCCAGTCTGTCAGAGCGCTGGACACTGGGACGCCTCCTGAAGGCCTGAATGAAGTCCAGCTGCAGGGCTGCCAGCAGACGCTCCCTGCTGCGTCCTGGGGGGTCCAGATGCTACCACTAACTTCACACCAACACACAGCATCGGGGCGCTAATAGCAGAATGAGCAATCCATTTCTGGGTAAGAGGAGCTTGATGCTCCGGGTAAGGACAGTAACTACCCACCTTCCTGTTGTCTACATTACAATGTATGTCTTGCAGATGCTCATGTAAACATAGTGACTGATTCTTTACAGGCCTGTGAAATACCACTTGGCCGCTCCAGCTGTGGTGCAGATGATGAGTGGATGATGCGTTGCTGAGCGTTATGGTGAGAGTGTGTGGCGGTGGCTGGTAAGCCCTGACTCGCTCTGACGTCTTCTTATCATAACAAGTGAAGCTCTCTGCTTTTAGAGCCACACCACAGACTTTATCCACAACACAGCGCCGCCCACTGCTACTTTTAATAGCTCTGTCTGTCACATGTGTAAACTTACCCCGCACCCCCCACTCACCACGACTTTAGGGACGATCGGGGACATTCAGCAAGACAAGCGAAATTAATGTGATCAAGACTGAGAATAATTCAGCTAAATGAGAGGGAGACGCTCTGTGCTTTGGAGACGATCAACAACATCCAAGCTGGCACACAAACACACACAGAGAGAGCGAGACACGGCAGAGTGTCTCCTCCGGTGTCTGTTATTAATGAAGACGGGTCTTATTTCCTGTTGACTACTGAACTAATCAGTGCAGGGAAAATTTCAGCCTGTCAGCCAGGATTCGCCCTTACCCGCTCCTCTTCATCACTGCATGCTTAAGGGACTTAGAGAGGCACGTGACCCCACCCCCCTGCTGGCCCATTTTCCTGCGAGCGTCAGGTGAACAGGGGCTGAGGCAAGCGGGAACTGGTCTGCAGTCACGCCAACTGACCAGTAGGAGTCAGTAATGAGTTTGACCTGTTTGAAATAGATAAATTAAAAGAATAATAATCAGATACAACTTTTATTAGGACCGCTGCTGGAAAACCCTTTTAGAAAGCAGAGATTTTGTGAATAATGCTACCAACGTTATTCTTGAAATTCCAATACTTTTTGTAACTTTATTCATCCCTCTTTAATCCCTGTTTTAGGACTGGACAGCAGACACAATCAGTTGTTCAGGTGGATTTTTGCAGCCTAATTCTAGTGATACATAATGGTGATGAGTTGGACGGATGCAACTTTGTCCTTCATGCAGCGTTCCCATGCAGGCCCGGGCCTCAACCCAGAGTCATGACATCACGGCCTACGCAGGACCTGGACGCCGTTAATGGGCCTATCGCCGCGTCCGAGCCCGTGGTCTGACACTCCGCTCCGCAGACAGCCTGATGACATCACAGCTGCCTCAAAAACAGAAAAAGCGGGCTGGATTTAGTAACGTGTGGAATCCCGCCTTGGTCCAAACGTGGTGCCGCCCCCGCCGGCTTTACAACTGAGCTGCAGTGTGTTTACAGGGCGAGAATGTGAGCTCAGACCCAGAGTTTGTACTGTGTGTTTGTTGGCAGGGATGTCGGCCATTTGTGGCCGTGGTTGAGGTTTAGCGAGCTACGCTGCACTGCAAAAAGTCTCCCTCTCATCAAGTGACTCAGTCTGTCAACCAGGCAGGGACGCTTTGTTGTTGTTTATTCTCTGTCTGTGCGTTTGTGGTCCTGTTTATCTGTTTAATAGACTCAGGACTTAGGGGAGAAGAATCACTTCACTTTTGTGACTTGATTTGTTTTACAGTGTAGTAGAGAGACGTGTGGGTTGTCTTGTCTGTGTGGGGCCTTCACTTCTCTCCAGCTGGCTCGGGCCCCCAGCACCCCAGGAGAGCACAGAAGAACTCAGGAGGACCAGGGCAGCACCTGATACCTGGCCCCGCCCACTGCCCTAAAGGTGCCACCCACAAACCTTTACTGCTCCCAAAACCATTTTTACCCAGGAGTACTGCTTCATGTACTCCAGGAACACTGTCAGCTGAAAGAGGAGAAGCTTGTTTCCATCCAGTCTGTATCTCCAGAGGCTCCTGGTCATTATGTAACACACCTGCATGTCAACCTTTCACAGGAGAGGAGCGAATGTTCAGCGGACCACAGTGCTCACCGCTGCCGTGGAAACGCCTTCACAGGGCTTGTTGATTACTTCTCATTGATGGTTGTTTGATTCCACTGGACTGTTACATCATCAAAACACAGCTGTAAAGGGTTAAATTAAGTCAACAGAAACAACTTCATTATGCTTTGTATCCCGGTCATGGATAAATATTTTATTGTTTTGGAGTCTTGGATACAAATCCCAGATCTCCCTGACGTCTCTCTGCACTACATAAATGTCACCTTACTTCCTGTTTTGGCATAAACCTGTGATCCATTGTGCTCTGAAATCGGAAAGTTCCAAGTCAGTTCTTCCGAATTCTGATCAAAAAGTGTTCCAGGGGCTTCTGCGTGGAAAAACATGGACACAACTTTTTGCAATCATATTTGCCATCATGTAAACTATCAACATGACTACTAAGGTTACAGTTACTATTCCCCGTGATGTGACGTGTCTGATAAGTCGTGTGAGATGGACGAAATACCGCTACATCCTGTTTTACAGACACGATGGATCAATGTTTGTCCAAAGTCTGTGGAAATCTGACCAGTGTTTTTCTCACAGAAGAAGCTTTGGTCAACCCCACGGTGCCACTCCTGGAAAGGTCAGGGGTCACTGAAGGTCACCCAGTCTCACTGACATGTGGCCGGTACTTGTTGAGATGTTTTGCTCTGGATTCTGTCACTGAAAATAACCCAAAAGTTCAGAATTCCAGAGACGTGGAAACTCGACATTCATGTAAACATTACGGAAAAGTTTCAACCCTCACAGCTCTGACACACTGACAAGATCCAATAATAGCAAGTGTGTTCTAACTTTGGATGTGTTTGACATTTGGGGTTCCTTTCAGGCGGAGGCTCGGGTCAGAGGCAGGACCGTGCGTCAGTGTGGGGGGGCACCGGCGGGAAAACATCAACCAGAGACGGAACAAGGACTGAAACACTCCATTACCAGCAAAGGTCCTGCAGTAAATAAGTCCTGCAGTCAATGTGAGTATCCAAAGTAGGCAGTATCATCATCATCATCATCATCATCATCATCATCATCATCATCATCATCATCATCATCATTGTTATTGTCGTCTGGGAGCAGAGGAGAGTTTATTTTCACTGATAATATTTTCGGTTTGGAAGATTTTGGAAGGTTTGCAGATCAACACAAGGAGGAAAGGAAGCACCTTAGGAAAGAATAAGCGAGGAAGGAAGGACGGAAGGAAGGAAGGAAGCAAAAAGTCTTATTACTACATTTACTACATCATCAACGCAGTCAAGTTAGAAATAAGTAACGATCACTCACCAGGCTTAACAGGATCTGTTGTGTGTCATTTCTTCTTCTACAATGCAAAGATAGAAGTAATACACGCCACAATAAATTGTGTGGATTTTCAAACAGAGCAGTTATAGGCTATAATGAGGCTGGTTAATGGTGCAGCCCTGGTTCCATTCTGTGTTGGTGTGAAGGACTCATAAATGGATGGTAGTGGACGTTCTGGAGTTAGGTGTCACCTTCCTGGTAGCCAGGCAGGGATCTGTGATGTTTTCAGATCCTGATGCTGTCTTGATGATAATCATAATAATGTGTCAGCTTTGTTGGGCTTTACAGGAGCGACTGACTCATTAGGGTCCAAGTGTTCTGCTGTGTGAACAGACAAAGCCACAGTGCAGATGGAGCTAGTCCACAGATGAGTGTGACTGCGGCGCTGTGGTGTCTCCTCACGCCGCTGTGTTATTATAACATTATCCAATCAGCCGCGTCTGGCCCGCAGGGATTCCCCTAGTTTAACAGCTTGTTCAGCTCCCCCACATCACAGGAGGTCAGCGTGTGAGACGAGCTAACAGGGCGGAACGTCAAAGTGCAGCCTATTAATGAGGCGGACACTCAACTTTCCACTGGAGAGATGTGTCACTAATGACAAGGTAGCAGAGTCTTTATGGAGAGCAAATGCTTGTGGTGAAAGTATTGATTTGTGGTACCAATTTGTGAAACCTAAGACTTGTTTTCAAACCCTGCAGATCTGCTGTGCTATGAATAGAAAAAGAGTGAAAATAGCCCAAAATGGTCGGCGGTGCGAACATAGCAGCGCTTCTCTCCATCATCCAGGCCATCGTCACTCAGGCCAAAGACACCCAGATACCCCTCTAGTCAGCCCAAGTGTCCCTCCAGTTGGATCATCTAGTTCTTCTGCAGCTCATTGCTCCTGTATTCTCCTCTGGAAGGCCCAGGTGCTCCTCCATACGGTTCAAATGCCTCCAACTTGGGCCCAAATGCCCCTCAAGTGAGCTCTGTGGGCCCTCTGCCTGCTCTGATTGTTGGCCCAGGTGCCCTTTACCCAATCCCCGGGCCCCTCTGGTGTGTTGAGATGGGACGGGGGGGGTTTTCACATTCAGCATTTCTCTATGAAATATTTACTGTGTGTGTGATGAGCTGTTTTTCTTGTGGTTGGTTTACAGTAGTTTCCATGTGCAAAGGTGTCCTCAGAGATTAGTCTTGCATAAGAATCTGTAATTCCAGCCGCTTTCCTTCCACTGCAACACGCCGACAGCCAAGCCGGGAGGACGGCGCCAGCCAGGATCCCATTTTTCCAGTTAAAAAATGAGGCTGATGAAGGCCACTGGATGCACACATGTAGGCGATTGTGAACACCAAAACACAAATATGTATTCATGAGGCCGAGCAAAGCTACGTGGGAGCCAGGAGGTGATCACAGGAGCCCTGTTGATGTCAACATCGCAGATGAATCATGACTGTGAGTGAGGGACAGCAGAGCAGCCAAATGTAGACTGCACTGCACTGAGCCCAGCGCCTGGCTGCACTTCACTTAGCTTCCATTTAAAAGTTGACTTTCCGCCACACGAAGCAAATCAGACAGCTACTAAAAATAGCTCTGTGAATAACTAATAACACGGAGCGAGCACACATATGTAGATATAAGTGTGTGTGTGTGTGTGTGTGTGTGTGTGTGTGTGTGTTTCATATAGCGTGCTGCATCAGAGCTTCATCTGTGACATTCACACACACTTAAAGCCTGTGGTGTGTTTAAGTGTGTGTGGAACCATCATCACAAAGGAGAAATTGTACAGAAAGTTGCTTTGTCCTCCATTGATCCTCCTTGAGGCATTCAGACGTTATATAATCAGGAAACTAAATATCTGCAGCTCTTTATAAGCTTAAGAGCATCTAAGGTTTGTCGCCTCTGCACTCCTGCTTTATCTATTATTCTATTATGGAAACATTAGAAGCAACTAAGTTCCTTTGGTAAGTTTTTCAGATATTTAACAGAGTGGACTCTTATGGATCCTCTGAACTTGTGATCAAAGTCTTTATTAATAATGTTCCTCTGCATGAGATCCTGTATGACCCCAGACACAAGGGCTGCCTGATGCTCTGGATGCTCTGGCTGGTGGAGAAGGTTTACTTCAGGAGCGACGGTGGCGTTTGGCTGTGACTTTGTTCCAGTCTCGGGTTTGTATATTGAAAGATGAGCAGTGATCTGAATATTCAGACGTAAAGGAGGACCCCACACCACGCAGAGCTTCATTACTGTAACTCTATCATGAAACAAACGTCCCTCCTTCAGTCCTGCTGGATGATCAAAGGATGTCAAATGTAGCGTGATATGAACATCAGCATTTATGTCAACTTTGACTTTTTAAAGATCTCCTCTGCTGCCCTGTGTTTTCATTCCGATGCCGTCCCTCTATATTCTGCATGAAATGTAACTGAATCAAATTATGCTTTCAAAGTGAAACCATGTTTGGAAACATATGAGAGCTGACAGAGGGGATCAGGGCGCTAATATATGCTCAGTGACTCAGGGGGAAAAAGGGATTCTTGGAATTCATCAGCAGCCGTCAGAAGAGAGAAGAACACAAGGCTGCTGCTCTG
Organism: Genypterus blacodes; assembly: GCF_046128005.1. NCBI lineage: Eukaryota > Metazoa > Chordata > Actinopteri > Ophidiiformes > Ophidiidae > Genypterus > Genypterus blacodes. The sequence goes on along the minus strand of NW_027466903.1, from coordinate 1,495,694 downwards.
TGAGGCGGACTGGTTCTGATCCCACTCTAATGCCCCACACTCACTCCAACCACTTCTATGGGTAAACATGTTTTTATTGTCAAGGAGATGAAAATAAGAGATGGTCTTCATGTTTCTCTCCGTTCAGAAGAAGGATCCACCCGTCAGTGATCACATGAGGCGTATCTGTAGGAGGCTCATCTGTGTTCATACTTCCATGTTTATGTTCGGTCATTTGAAGAGAGCAAGCTCACAGCTGCCTCAGTGACCTGTAGTGCTTACTCGAGGGTGGTGGAAACCTCCTCAAGGACCCTTAGAACCTGCTCATGCAAACCTAGAACCTACTGGTAGACTCCTGAAACCCCTGAAGAGCTCTTATCTTCTACAATAAAGCCACCCTAGGAGTTTAATCTCCTATGGGGAGATTAAACTCAAACAGACTTTATATGAAGTTTATATTCATCACACATGTTTGAAACCTCATTAGTTAGTTAACGATGTAACTTCAAAACAAGCTTTACTGGAGGAAGATAAACAAACCGTCTGTGTGCGACTTCCTCAACTTTACGTCTCCACAAGAAAGAAGCCACGTCCGCGGAGACGCTTTACAGGCTGGTGTCACAGTGTCTCCACACTAATGGACCCATGCTGAGCTCTGATGATGATTAGTGTCTTTGTTTCTATCTATAGCTCAGCGTTTGATAATAACGCCGTCAGACATCAGCCGGACATTTGATTATGACTCATGTGGTCTCATCTGTTACTTCTAAGAAAGAATCAGGATCATGGCAAAGACAACCTGGAGACAACCTATTTTAGTCCCACTGTAATGTACGCTTGTTTATATATGTATATATATACTGTATATATGTGTACGTTAAGGTGATACTGCAACTACAAGTTTGTATCCACATACAGAGAACACGGGAAGATGGCGATTAAACACGCAGGGAGATGAAGATGATGCGATCTCACAACCTGCTCACCATGGAAACACGGCGGGGGAAAGGTCCTCTGAGATCACATGTGGTGAGTTGGCTCTCCTGGAAGGGAATCATGGGTAAAGTTCAGGATGTAAAGGTTGTTTGGATGATGAAGTGACTCCAGTAGGATGATGGAATGTGTTGGAGATGAGAAGCAGACTTCTCACTCAAATGGTCCCTGCTTTGGATCCCTGAGCTAACAGAGCGATGCCCTGGCCTCCTGGTCAGAGACTGAGCATGTTCCCTGAGGACATGATGACGCAGCGTGATAAGTTTGATCAATTTAGATTTCACATCCTCATTCAGCTTCTGTAACAATGCACTCAGAGAAATGTTTGTTTTGACTTATTCTTAAGGCTTTCATCCCCCCAGCAGTACGGAAAGAAGCTTGGCGTTAGGTAGGACCTCCAACCCATGACCCCTGGCTAAACACACACAAACTCAGAGTGGAAACTAAAGAGCTCTGCTTGGGTGTGGGAGGTCAGGAGGAGGACGGGACCACAAAACCGGCACGTCTGCCAGCAGGGGGTCATTACTTAATGCAGCCAAATTAGATAGAGACAGAAACAGAGACATTCAGAGAGACAAAGACACAGAGGACAGTGTTTTCATCCTGGTGACATGAACCTCAGGAAGCTGCTGTAGGTGTTTAACCTCAGTAATCACTGTGATCTTTAGCTCGGCTTTAACCATCAGTACACGCAGCCAAGACGCCACGTCTCAGGGCCACGTCTCACGTCACACACACACACACTCTGGTGTGTGTACCCTCCCTTGTGTTATGAACAGGGAGGACCAAAGCAGCTCCGTGGGAGGGAGGGAGCACCGATGTGAGTAAGTCCATCCATCTAATTACACATGCAGCTCCATAGCTTCTTCTTCAACCATGAGGCGGTGATGATGATGGTGATGATGATGATGATGAACAGCCAGTGATGTCAGCAGCAGGGCTCAACCTTATTTATAAAGCTTTTTGAACCTTCTCCTCAAAGCAAAGCAAGTGCAGAGGAGCACGAGCTTCCGAACATCTGACAGAGGAGCGAAGGATTGCTAAACATCAGAGGAGGACAGAGCTGTGACGAAGGTGAGTAGAAGCTGCAGCGTGGAGCCCTGAGACCTGCTGGAAGCTCAGCAGGTGGAGAGGAGCATCTGGGCTGGGGGAGGAGGTGCTTTATTTATTCTCAGATGGTGCAGGTGTATTTGATGGGGGGCGTTGGATAGAGGAGGACTGGGGTTTGAGGGAGATCAGGAGCAGTTGAGCTAAGATCTACATATTGAGCCACGTCTGTATATGGATCTTCAAATACACGACTAATGCTATAATACTGCTCCAGATCCAAATGTTGATCCAGATACTGGTGCAGATCGACCTATTGATCTTCATCCATGAATTGATCCAGATCTAGATATTGATCTGTAATATAGTGAAGCATTCCGGGATGTTCCACGCATTTCCCAGCGCGTTCAGGCTCAGGAATGTGGAGGACTCAGATTCTTCACTATAATATTTTATGCCAAGCAGCTTTTGGTGTCAAAGTAAAGTAAAATATATCACATATCTTTATTAAATAGTGCTGAAATGAAGTAAACCCTGAAGGCTCCAGAGTTTAGTGTTTGTAACCATAATCAGAGCTAATGGAGCTCAGGATCCACCAGCAGATGATGAACATCTGGTGACATCTGTTAAAGTCGCCCCGGAGACAGAGGGGTGGACGGACAGGGAGACAGAGAGACAGACAGGCAGGCAGAAAGCAGGCGCCTGTCTCTTTCCTCTCTCTGCCCAGTGCGAACACGCCCTGCATGCAGAGGAGGTGAGACGCTGCCAAATGGCTCCAGAGTCCATGAATCTGACTCCATTTCTGTTACTTATGCTGACGCCTGATGTTTTATTTATAACTCGCTGTGTCTCTGAATAGGATTCAGTCAGAAATCAATGAAAACCTACAGATTTGCTCTGATGCACGTTCAGGATCAACATGCACTTCTGAGTCATTTCTAGTTAATATGAGCTCATGAAAGTTCTACAACACACTTTTGTTGTATTATCTTCACACAATTCTGCTTTTCATTGACTTTGTCTTTCTTTTGAGAAATGGAAGCAGAAACACAACTTGAGTCGCAAATGCCTCAGAAATGCAAGAGTGATGCAACTTTGCTCTCCTGCTCTTATAATGAAGAAGAGGTGTCGTGGCGGCGTGTGTGAACAGGCAGACTGAATTCTGGGTAATGCGTCCACATGGTTGTGATTCTTCGGTGGCGATTAGAGGTCATGGGGTAATGACCAGCAGGTAAACGTGAGTATGTGTGTGTGGATGACGTGAAGGAGAGTGGAACAACATGGAGGGGGAGGAGCTTGTATTTGGCACTTATAGAGGAAGAGGAGGGGGACTGTACATTCTTCACTTCCAATGTTAAAATATGTTGCTGGGGCCACAGCGAGGTCAGCCAGAGGTCAAAGATGAGAGAAAGTCTATCATCCCTCACTCATCATCATCCATCATCACTCCCTCCCTCCACTCTTCCTCCTGCGTGCTCACACACCTGTGGATCATTGAGTCTGCTGGAATTCACCCATCAATCATTCTCTCTCGTCCCACGCAAAAGCTCCTTTCTGATTGGCTTGCCGGCTGGATCCCCATCAGGACGCCTCAACCTGTCCATCAGTAGTTTAACTCCGGCTGATTGATCCCATGAATCCTAACCGGGCTTAAGTCTCAAAGCCATGACAGGATTTTGATCTCAAACATAAACGATGATGAATCGCTGTAACAGAAAGAAACAAATGTGCTTAGACTAACCTGAGTTACCCCTCTGACCTTTGACCTCTGCCAGTAACCCCCTTACACCTGCAAACATTGATGTCTTTCTGTTTATTGTGTATGAGAGTAAAACAACATAAATATCTCACTTTGCCCCTTGAAGTAGCTCATTTGTAGCAAGCTACTTTTTCTGTAGTGTAGCTAACTAATGAGTAGCTTGGCTCTGATGGTTACATACATTACAGTCATTAGACCCCCTGCAGTGTGTGAGTGGGGGGTGGGGCTGGGGGGTGTTCAGGCGGAGACGTGAACAGTGTGAGTGTGTGTGTGAGGGGAATTGTTTTCAAAGGGGCGGGAGGGGGGGGGGTTCTGAAAGATTAAAAGCGGACGTTTGTTTTGTATTCTGCGCTCGCTGCCAAAACGCAGCAATTTGGTGTGAATGTAAAGCAGCTTTCCTGGCCGGGACCCCCAGGCGGCACAGAGCTGCCAGGAAAAGAGCCTTTACCTGTTTATGTGCAGGTACGGAGCTCCCACATATGAGCTCTTTGTTTCCAGCTACATGTCAGCGCGCCGCCCACCTTCCTCCTCCTCCTCCTCCTCATCACCTCTCACCCCTCCTTTTGTTTTTCCGGATTAAAAAAAGACGACGTTCCTGAAACTCCTCCAAAACAGATGAGCTCGTAAAGCAAAAGGAACTTTCATAATGTGATTCTCTCTGATTTCAAACGCTCACCAGAAAATCGCTCGGGAAAGTCACGGAAACGATTTGGAAATCGATGCGACGTCCCGAAACGCTTAGGAAAATCATGGAAATTTGTAATAATGGACAGAATCTGGACCAGTCGAATGGGAACCTGAGAGGTGTGTGTGGATCTTATAGGTTTGATTCCCACGTTGTGTTTACAGTGTAACAGTAAAAGTGTATGAATGAGTGTAACCCTGAATCGGAAACCTTCATATGAAGGTCAAAGGTCAGGTGAGGTCTGTGGTTGGTCTTATCTGCTCTCCTCCCCTCAGTCGACCTCTTTTGGTCCGCATCTCTGACTGACGCGTGACCAAACACGAGCGATGTGTTCCAGCTGTCGCCTCTTCTAATCAGAACCAGATCTTATCTATCAGGACACACAGTCTACAACATCTACAGATCCAGTGTGGGGTTCCCGTCTTTGCCGCTGAGAATTGTACACGTTGATGCTTTTCTCTATCTCAGTGGTTTAGAGGTCCATCTGGTTCCATCTGGCCGTTTCTACCAGCCTGTCCGTGCACGTCCCAATCCTGCTGACCTCCGTCGCTCGGAGAGTTTGCATTGCCGCCAGAGGCCTGACGTGAAACGCAGGAATCTGTCTCCGTGGGGTCAGCATGGCGTCAGCGCGGGGTCAGCGCGGGGTCAGCGTGGGGTCAGCGGCGGGCGACTTCAGTGGCCCGGAAACACAGGCCGGGTCTCCATCTGTAGTTCAGACTTAAGTCTCAAAAAAGTGGACAAAGCTGAGCAATGAGTGGTCAGTGTGCATGAAAGGGTGTCTGGGAATAAGTAGAGTGATGAAGAGGAGAAGCAAACAAGGAGTTCTGAAGTTTGTATGAAGATGTAAAGATGATTACACATCTTCTAAACTAAAGTAATCCTGCTGCCGGTCAAAGTGATTCAGCTGCATGTTGAAGTCATTTTTTACAGTGTGGACCTGAGTGTGGTGCTGATGTGTTCCTGGCACCGATCAGCCCTCATATCTCCTCCTGCAGTGATCTCAGAGGGACTTTGTGTTCTTGGGCGCCACCTTCCTGCCACTCTTCATCAGTCCTCACCCTCTTTTCGCTGCCTTGCTCCTTCTGAGACTCCTCTGCACTGAGGGGATGGGGGGCGGGGCCGTTGATGTGACCCCGCCCCTTCTGCTGGATAAATCCTCCCCTTTCCTCCGGCTGTGACCTGCACAGGCAGACAGGCAGCATGCAACAAAGTTTGCCATCAGTGCGAGCAGCAGCCGAGCCGCTCACAACGCTGCCTGTCCTCGCCTCGGCCACACCTGCAGCGCCCACACCTTTGCTCTCCAGCGCCGCCAGGACCTCCTGCTCAGCCTCTCACTGTTGGGGAGTGTTCTCTGTCCTTGCCGTCGTTTTGACAAAGGTGTCATCACCTGGATTGACCTGCTAGACGTTTTATTCCTGGGAAGTTTGAGTGGAAAAGAAAGAGTTTTCTGCGTCTTTGTGAGTGTGAGGACTCGAGCTCACACTGTTTTTCTTCCTGTTTGTGTTTGAGGACGGACGCTGCTGTGGGAAAGTAAGTCTTCCCCCCCACCCCCGCCCACCCATCCAGTGGAATTCTGCTGATGTGTGATTTGAGCTCTGTTGTGGTAGATGATGGCTCTGGATCTGTGTTTGTGCTCTCCGGCATGCTGGGAGACTCTCAGGGTTCCAGCAGGGACTTGACTCACCGACTGGAGCTCAGACGTTTCAGTTCTCCTGACGTTCTTGTTGTTTTTCCACAGATGTTGTGCTGTGGCAGAGTCCTACAGCAGTGGTGCTTGGCTCTCTTCCTGCTCTGCTCTCCTGTGCCGCACTATGGACGGCCCATCGACGCCCTGAGCAGCAGAATGTAAGTCTCACTTTTCACTTCACGCACTTTCACAAGTTTGTTTCCTCCGTTTCACCTGAAATCTACTCAGGAAAGATGAAAGTCCGTCGACAACTCTCACCGTTTTCCAGCATTTGGTTTTGATTTTTCGTTTATTTATTTACACGTCGTTGCCGCTCAGTGGGATCGGCAGTGTGAAACGTGACTCGGACCTCACACACCTGACAGAGAGAAGAGAGAGAGAGAGAGAGAGAGAAATACTGACTTTACTGCAATAATTGATTAATACTTTAGGCTGTTTGTCGGCCAATAATCTCGTATCTCCAAAACGTTTCAGTTGAGATGTTCACTTTGAGATGTTTGAGAAGATTTCACTCTTTTTCTTCCTTCCTTTCCTTCTGCAACCCAGTCCAAGTCCTCCAAACTTGAGATAGGAGGTTTACACCCTACACTCATTTGTCCTTCTCTCCCTCCTTCCTCACTTAACTCCTTCTTTCCTTGTCATTTCTTCCTCTCCCTCTTCAGCTGATCATTGAAGCTGGAGGTAGAAGGTTTGGTCCATTGTGCCCGAGTTGGAGACGTCCACTTTGGTACTTTTAAAAGTACTGCAAGAAAATCGGGGAAAACCCAAATCTATGGAGATTACAAGCAGCAGCAGTTGAAAGATTGACCTGAAAGTGAAATGTGTTGTGCAGGATGTTGGCAATGACGTCGTTTGTTTACTTCACGCGTCTTTGTGCCGTAACTTGTTCCATACTTGTGTAAATGTAAAAGTTACTGAGATGTAACGTGAGCTTGAGAGTCCTGAAAGTCGCCTAGAAATAAAACGTATTAGAAGTAGTTGTAGTGTTGCACTCGCCTGTAGTCGCTCTGCCGGTGATGAAGAATTATTTGAGTATTTTTCAGGCGAGTGAAAGTGAAAAACACTGCTATTTACAAATATTTGAGCTCTGAGGAATAAATTTAAAACCGTGAAGAAACTCTCGAAGATGCAGTTTGTCTTGAAGCACTGCATTATGGGTAAAGGTGATTTTCATCCTCTCCTCAGTCTTTCCTCTCTGCACTTTCTGCCTCTCATCTCTTTTTTCTCTCTCCATTTTCGCGAGCATGTCCTGTGGATACTCGAGTATTTCTACCTTCAGTTACTTCCTGTGGTACTCTGCTGCTTCTTCCTGGAGCTCTGGTTGGGCTCGTATGAAACAGATTTTGGAGGCTTTGCTGTTGGTCGTCTGATTGAAAAACCACGTACACACACACACACGTCCTGTGTGCTATGCTTATGTCAAGGGAAACACTCGTCCGTGTGTGATTTGCTCTTAATAAGATTTGAGCAGCGAGTTTCAGGCACCTGAGCGGAAAGAAAAACATGGAGCCGATGAAAACGACGCGATTTAACACAAATACAAACGACAGAAAGCTTTGAGTCTGACCTTTGACCTGTGGGGTCTCCTGAGGCCATTGTGTTCACACAGACACACAGCTGGAAGAAGAACTCAGATCCTTTACTCAAGCAAAAGAACTGCAAGCTGAAAAAAGTAGTAAAGGTAGAAAAATAAACAAGTACCCAAAGTAAACATAGTGCAAAGACGAGTTTGCTGTCAGATAAAAAGCTTGTTTCTTTGCTTTTTCACATCACTCAAGGATGGCAACCACATATCTCCAGTCATCAGTCGTAAAGGAGGCAGGGAATTAGGGCAGAGGGAAGTACAGAGGGAAAGGCTTGAGTACTGAGTCGTACTTCCATGCAGTACTTGAGTTGGATCCTGTAGTATTAAAGCAAAGAAGCTCCAGGTTTTGTTCCCGCTGTGTCAGACTTTACGTCCTGATTTCGACCAGATGGACCTGTTGTCCTTTGGGATCCTGCAGGAGCGGAGCGGCGGGTCGGAGCTTTGCTTTGCTGCGGTGTCGCATTACTCAGGACTTTAATTCTTGGGAAAACACGGAGCGAGAGGGCAAAGCTGTCCGAACCCTGGGAAAGACAGCGAGCGACTGCCCGGCTCAAACAGCCCGTCAGCCTCAGGTGTCTGAGCACACAAACAGCTCCGCTTCAATAGAACGCCGGCTGTTCCCACGCAGGCCGCTGGCTGTAGCGCTCCCGCTCGCCACCAGGGGGCTCTGATGCCTCGTCAGAACTGTCAAACGCTGAGTAAAAAGCTACGTTTCACGCCTTTAGATTAGTACTTTAGCCTGATCGATACTGGAGTCAATACAGGAGAGCAGCAACATATTGACGTTGTGTTTGTGATTCATCATAGTCTGATACAAGCTGAATACAGTTCATACTTCCACCAAGGCCCACAGGCATCCAATTAGGTCTCTGGCGTTAATTCTCCTGAAAAAGGATACAGACAGAGGTTTCCTTCAATCTTTCTGTCTTTCTTTCTTTTTTCTTTCTTCCCTCCACTGATGTGAAAGAGGGAAAGCATTTATTTCTGTTGTATTTAGTTTCAAAGTTCTCTGCAGTAATTCAAGCCTTTGTCATTGTTGCCCCTGATAAACACAGATGCAGATGTTGAGATTCTGCTCTCACGTGGGGCAAAAACACAGACCAAAGGAGACACGTCAGCGTGGTGTTTGTGTTGTTGACCTCTGACCCCTCTGAGTGGTACTGAGCCCCCTTATGCAGCTCCTGCATTGTAATTGGCTTGTGGTGTTTTCCTCCGTGGGATCCAGGACGTTAATGAGAAGTGAAGGTCCCGAGGTTTCACGCTGAACTATCAAAATAAAAGCTGGCGTCTTCCTGCGAGGGGAAAACTCATCTCAGCCTCTGTGTTTGGCAGAAGCGCCGTCCCGTGTATCAGTTTAACGAGCCTGGACCGGGCCGAGGACTCCCGCGGCCCCGTGAATCATGTGGCTGTAATCGATGCAGAAGCACAAATTCAGCAGCGTCTCCAGATATCTCAGTTTAACATGATTCCATCTGATCCTTTCTGCTCTGGGGGAAAATAATCTTATCAGAACCATCTGCTCCATTATGCCCACAACTGCTGCTGGTTTGTCTCCATGACGGTTTCAGTCTGTTGTAGAAACAGAAAGAGTCTGTGATGCTTCAGACGTTCATCCCACACCAACATGAAGTCATGAAAGTTTGATTCTCTCTTTAGAAGATAATTACAGCTCAACAATACACAAAAATGACTTGTTAAGAAAGTTATGACATCAATGGCTCACGTCTGAAAACAATCTGTAAATAAGAATTAAAGACAAAACAGCGTTGATTAGAAGAAGCGACCGACACATAGAAACTATTTAAAGAGTTAAATGTGTATAAATCATAAACACTTCCCTGCGTGTTCAGTCACTCTGCCTCCATTTCTGTGATCATACTGACCTCTAGCGGTGAGACAGCGTCACTTCATCTCAGTACTGACTATTCTGTGGTACATTAGATCTGTGAACTGTGATGTCATCGTGTGATTTTATGTATTACATGCATTAATGTTGATATGTTTCTCACCTCTAAGCTTCCTGTTTCCTGTGTTCCAGGAAGCGCTCTGTGACTCACGCTCAGCTGATGCACGACAAAGGCCGCACGCTGCAGGACTTCAAGCGCCGCATGTGGCTGCAAGAGCTGCTGGACGAAGTCCACACGGCAGAGATCCGGGACCTTCCCGTCAGAGCCACAGGTGGCCCACCGGGGGGCACCGTTAACATCAACCTGAGCACCACCGGTAGCACCCTGCACTCCAAACCGCCTGGAGGAACCAAACACCTGCCAGTCAGCTTCAGGCTGGAGGAGGAGGAAGGAACCAACCTGCCACAGGAGACCAACAAGTCCCAAACCTATAAGGACGGAGTCCTGAAGGTTTCTGGGAAAAAGAAGAAGAAAGGACGCTCTGGGAAGAGGCGGGAGGGCGAGAAGAGGAAGCGGCGGGCGCGTTCCCTCAGCTGGAGGCTGGACGACGAGACCGGTAGCGGCCTGCAGCTACAATGGAGGCCTGTGTTTGACCTGCCGGGGTTCCTCCAATAAAACGCTGTCACACTCTGACAAAGGTGAGAACACCTGTTTACCCACAATGCACTGCACAGCTTTGATCTCAACAACCTTCAGATTCACTTCATTCACTTGGCAGAGAAGATGTTTACTATTTCATATTCATCCTACAAGTTAGAAAAATCAAGTAAAGAAAACATGTGAGAGGTTTTCATGTTTAGACTATAGTGGAAATCATCTTTTTAGTGATGAACGTGCAAAGTAACCTTGTGTGTGTGCATGTGTGTGTTGCAGGATGCTGTGGACGTCTGCCTGCTGGACGCCTAAATGCTCCTGTTGCAGCCTCCTGCAGCAGCGATTGTTTGGACAGAAAGGGAAGATATTTATTGTGTGTAAATAAAAGCAGAATAGAGGCAGAATATGAAATTAAAAACAGATTTTAATCTTTGTGAATCTTTTTGCTTTTTTTTTTCTTTGGTTTTTATTCCGATTATAAATGTCAGATTTTTTTGCGGTAATTTATTTTGTCTGAATGGTGTATTTATTTTGTAAATGTATCGAGGTGCTGCTGACCTTCTATATTTTTGTACCATAATGCACTTTAGATATATAAATATAAATATCTATACCATTAATTTTGTCATGAATTGTTGTTTTTGTGGTTTCATTGAAATGAAGAAGCTCCCGTGGTTCCGAGTTTTTTGTTTCCTGGCTGCTGTTTGGGGTTTTTTTCCGGATGTTTCCTTCCTGTTCTGCTTCTTAAAGACAAAATTCATTTTTGTACATAAAAACAGAAACTTAACGGCTCCGTCTCGTTGTTGTTTTTTTGCCACTTGCACTGATTACCAGCCTGTACTGAACAGAATAAACATTTGACAGTAAACTCCTCTGTGTCTCTGTCCTTCATCCTGGTACTTTTACTGCACTACAGCTTAAATTGTATCATAAAACATAATATATCTCTTATTTATATCTATCTTGTTGTAAGGGGGTCATGGTCGAGTCAATAACCTGTTCAGCTTCATCACTGAGTCATAAATGGAGCTGCAATCAAGTACTTTCATTTGTGCTTTTACGGCGGACGGCCTGATGGTGGCGACAGTGAGCCCGCCGCGCTGAAGTCTCTGCGGAAATAGGACACAGAAGAAGAGTCCAGCACACGTGTGACAAGAGTACGTAACGTGTCAGTACCCTTAACATCGTTAACATGTCTCCTCCTGGAGGGAAGATCAACCGCCCGAAAACTGTAAGTAACTTTGTGTTCAGCTCAACGTTAGCGAGAACAAAGTGCAGGAGTTAAGACGCGGTTGGACCGAATGTTCCGCCATGTGTCTGTTCAGCTGAAGCTAACGCACAGCTAGCTGCTATCTAACGTAAACATGGGTCTCAGCCAGTCAGAAAAGTTACACTGTTGGTTTGTTTACGATTTATTCACGCGTGTTAAAAAATGAAACCACAGCGACATGTCGAGATGAAGTAATGTGTGTGACAGTGTTCTGTTCTGTTTGGTTCATCTGCTGCTGTGAAGTTTGATCGAGTTTCTGCTCTGTTTCAGGAGTTGGGGAGGAACCTGTTTAAGCGCCGCCGCGTGCTGAGCAGAGAGAAGAGAAAGAAGAGGCAGATCGTGGGCTTTGTGGCGGATGAAGACATCACCACCATCCATCACCTGAGGAAGAGGAAGTCAGTGATCAGTACAGACCGATCAGTCAATATCTTTACTGTGTGGCCTGGTGGCTGCTGGTCAGACCTGCTTGTTTTAACGTGTGTGTGTGTGTGTGTGTGTGTGTGTGTGTGTGTGTGTGTGTTTCAGCTCCAGCCCGAGAGCAAACATCACTCTGTCAGGAAAGAAGAGGAATAAGCTCCTTAAACAGCTGCACCACATGCAGGCGGAGAAACAGCGGATGAACGGTACGAGCATGTCTGACCCTTGTCACCCTCACACACACACACACACACACACACACACACACACACACACACACACACACACACACACACACACACACACACACACACACACACTGCTGCTTTGGCTCATTACAGCTCTGGTCTGTTTGTTTATGTGTAGTTGAAGAAGCTGTGCAGATACAGCCGACGCCGTCTGCACCGAGCAAGAAGAACAAGAACAAGAAGAAGAAGAAGAAGGCAGCAGCCTCTGAAGGGGACGTGGAGATGGCAGAGTAGATGGTTTGTGTCCATCCTGCATGTGACAGGACGGACGGACGGCTGGCAGGGACGTGGGGTCCCTGAATGCATCTCTGCAGGACTTAATGTGACGTGGTGTTTCAGCACGTTGACATGAACGCCACTATGACTTTAGTCTGGACTGAGATGGAGGCGATGGAGAGTAAAGACGTAAACATGGACAGAAGCAGAGCTCAGCAGGTGGAGACCTGCTGAACAAACCGATCATCCAAACATGCAACATGACACTGCTGTGTGTATCAGTGTCATTATGTCTGAAGGTGTTAATCAGCACATCAACACACACATGACATACATTAATTAAACAGCTACACTCTTTTTTTTGATATGTTCAGTTTGTGTTCAGAGGTTTATCATTTGATTAAAATGTGATGTTACAGGAAACAGAAGTGTCTTTAAGTCATTCAGCCTCTGTCACGAGTTGGTCCCTTAATGATGAGGCTTCATGTTCATGATACACACATGAACTTCAGACCTCACACAGGAAGGAATGTAAACATGACATTTTACTGTCATGTTTTAATTTGGACCTTTTTTACTTTATAGAAATATAAATGAGGTCATTTGTGGTCATTCTAATGAGACAACAAAAGCTAGAGAACAATATGTAACTAAAGCTGTTGTAACATCTCACCTGAACTTCCTGTTTGCGCTGAAATCATCAGTTCGATTTAATAATTTATAAACAAAGCCTAGGTAGAAATACTGAGAAGACTGAGAATGGCACGTTTGTGTCTTTACCCTTTACCATGTCAAGTTAAAATGTAGTTGTGAATATAGAATAATAATTCTTCCACATCAGGTCTCTAATGATGAAAATGACTCCAACTGAGTTTGATATCAAAATTTACGATTTTATTCAGGAGAACTTCCAAGTCATTTTCATCGAATTCGATAAATGAATGAATGAATGAGACAGTAAGAGCTGATAGAGAGATGATGGAGCCCCCCCCCTCCCAATCCAAAGTGGGTCAGTCAGACCAGAGCGGCTCCATCCTCCTCCTCTTCCTCCTCTTCCTCCTCCTCTGCTGCTGTACCGTCCCAACATGGCGCCTCCGCTCAGCGCGTCTCTCCGCCGCGTCTCGTCTCCGTGAGCTTCGTCTCTCTTTGTTTCCCTCTCAGTCTCTCATGTCTCCGCTGGGACTCGGCCGGTCGGCTTGAAGCTCCGCCGCCGCCGCTGGTTCCCGGTCTGTAGCAGCGACTCTCCCTGCCGCAGCTCGCCGGCGCACGGACTCTGTGTTGCGGCTCGTCGCGCGGCTCGTCGCGCTGCTCGGTGCGTTCAGCGGCTCCGGTGCGTCAGTTTGGGGGGAATGAAGGTGAAAGAATGAGCCGAGCGGATTCATCCCGGCCGACATTTTGTCTTTGTACGGCAGGTGGTCCATGGAACATCCCAGAAGAAGCGACATAAAGGTACAAGATGCATTCATCTGCTTCATCTCAGCAAACTGTTTAATCTGTAAACATCTGAGGGAAGATTTAATCTGATTAAACAGATTCTGCTGCGGTTTATCTGATATTGCAGTAAGCTAGCAGGCTAACTAACAAACCTACTATTGTTATTTATTTATTTGACATGTATTATTTATAAGCGTTATTGTTTTCTTTTAATATGATGATTTATATTGCCTACTATTGTCTTCATCTAAATATAACAATATACCGTCAACTCAGGGTATACACAAACTTTTTACAGTTTTAAATCAGTGGTTCTCAAACTGTGGAACGCGTGCCACTGGCTGGGATTTAAGCGCTGCCTGGTGGTGCGCTAGAAAATTAAAACAATCGACTTAAACAATGTGATTGTGGCCAGATATTCCTAAATGAATCAGTATTATAGTAGTATAGTGATTTAGTAAATGGGTTTTAGAATAAAGTAACAATAATTAAGACGCCAAATATCACCACAATACAGAGAATACAATTTAGGAATGAAAAGCTGTAAATCCAGATGATGCTGAAGGCAAATGAAGCATATTTGCCCAGTAAAAACAGAGTGAAGCTGGAGACGTGTGAGGCCTCCAGTGTGTAGATAGTGAGGCTGTTAAGGAGATAAAGCTGACGGAGACGCCGTGTCCCACACAGGAGGGCGAAGTCCAGACACCTGTGGACTGTGGACCCACACAGCCACCAAACATCTGATGGAGGTCTACACAAAGCACCAGACGGGTGAGTCTCTCCACAGAACGTTCAGAAATAACCTGTTTAGCTCAGGGCAGCAGATGAGTGAAGGTGTGTGTGAGTGTGAAGGTGCGAGTGTGAGCGATGCTTCATGTTCTGACGCGTCACCATGTTGGTATTGATCTAGACTGAACACGTGATGAGGGTTTGCATGTCGGACGGCGTGTGAGTGAATTTGTCTTGATTGTGGAGTAATTAACGGACCTTCTTCATCTTCTTCCTCAGTGAAAACAGACTTGAGGTTCATTTGACGTCGGGAACACAAATTTATAATCACCTACAAACTAACTGTTGCTGATAGTCAAAGAAGACAAAGTGCTCGGCTTTAGGTCAAAGTCTACACACCATGATCTGCAGGGTGTGTTTTCATCTTCATCTTCGTGTCGTGTATTGTTTACACCTGAACAGTTTCCTTGATTGTGTAATTTGGCATCTCGGTGTGGAGGAAACTGTAATGCTTGTAATGCTTCTAACTGGCCACACGATGGTGCTGTTGGTTTGACCTCGTTTCTCAAGGTGCCTTCACGTTTCAGCTCAGTGTGCACAGGGTTCATACGGTCGTGGATAATGTATTCATTGTTCTTATTCTGATGGAATATAGTGCTGATAAAAAGCATCTATAACACATAGTCTGTGTTTGGATGAGATTCAAACAGCCAATTCCTGGTGTGGATGTTGTCACCATAGTAACATAGTCTCAGACATTGAGACTTGCACACGTGAAGAAGACGATGCTCTCTGCACGAAGAGGCTGGCAGGGGAAACTTGCACGCAAATGTGTTGTAAAGGTGTAAAGATATGTGCAGATGTGGAGATAGATGATCCATACTTACACATACATAGTTTGAGTCCGTTCAGGGTATTTTATGGTATTTGTACTCAATTGTTCACGATGCTGAATCAAACCTTCTGTCTCTTCCTCTGCAGTTAGTTTCTGTGGATCTCTGCGTTTGTAAACTCGACCTGCTGCAGCCATGAGTCGCCCGGCGTCACTCACGCTGCTCCTTGTCGCTGCGCTGACGCTGACGGCGGCTTCGGAGCCTGAGACGTGTTTCTCCAGGCAGCATCACAATGCCATTGTCAATGTCAGACTGGCCTTGAACTTCACCGGGACGGTCATGGACACGCGTGTGATCCGGCTAGAGCGGGACTGTGTGCTGGCCTGCTGCTCAGAGGACGTAAAGACAGGTGGGACACATGAATCATGAATAACAGTCAAACCAAAACACACAGGAATGCAGGAAGAGACTGGAATGTCTGACCTTGTGTGCGTGTGTGTGTGTGTTTAGGTTACAAGTGCAACATGGTGGTGTTCAACTCTAACAAAGTGGCTGGTGAGGATAACTGCTTCCTGTTTCACTGTGTGACGGAGCAGGACTGTCCACTGATGAGGGCGCAGGACGGCATCAACACCTACGACATCTTCAAAGGTGAACACACACACACACACACACACACACACCAGGCCTCCCACCCCACTCAAGTGCTACAGGGGTCGATTGATAAGTTCTTTGCCTCTCAAACTGGGGGGTGTCAGAGCATCCAGAGGAGGACAAACACATGGGGGTTTCCTTTAACCCCAAACCTTTCCTGTTTCCCTCACAGGTTTGATTCATCCAGCCACACCCAAACCCATGGCAACGGCACAACAGACAGCAGCGACAGCAACGACAGCAACGACTATCGCACCCAGTACGGCAGCAACCACACAGGCAACCACCACCACCACCACTACACAAGGTACAACAACCACAAGCACACAGCCCAACACCGCCAACAGCACCAGCAGCACCAGCACCACCTCACAGCCCCCTAGCACCACCCTACAGCCCCCCAGAACAACCCTGCAGCCCCCCAGAACAACCCTACAGCCCCCCAGCACCACCCCACAGCCCCCCAGCACCACCTCACAGCCCCCCAGCACCACCTCACAGCCCCCCAGCACCACCCCACAGCCCCCCAGCACAACCCTACAGCCCCCCAGCTCCACCTCACAGCCTCCCAGCAGCCCCACCATCAACACAGCCACACACCACAACACCACTAAAAAGAACAAAACCAGCAAAAAGCAAAATAAAACCTCCAAGAAAGCAAAGCCTCACTCTGTTGCCATGACTACCACAGCCTCCACGCCGCCGCAGAGCGCCACAACACAACTTCCTGTTATCACAACCAGCAGAGAGGCTGCACGCAGAACTACCACCCAACCTCCAACCACCCCCGCACCTCCCACTGAACCTGCCACCCCGGTAACAACAACTACTACTACTACTACTACTCCTCCTCCTCCTCCCACCTCTATTACTACTACTACTCCTCCTCCTCCTCCTCCTTCTACTACTGCTACTATTAGAACTACTACTCCTATAATCACACCTGCACCTACTACTACCACTCCTGCTATGACTACTGCTCCTACTCTTCCTACTACTACTGCTCCTACAACTACTACCACAACTACTACCACAACTACTACCACAACTACTACCACTACTACGAGTACTTCTGCTGCTGCTTCCACTACCACAACCCCAGCTGCCCTTGAGCCAGACACACTAAGGACAAGTCCGGCAGCAGGAACAGCGTTGGTCATTGTACCCAAAGGGGCGGTCCAGTCCGACGGGCAGGCCAACGAGAGCCCCGCCCAGGAGAGCCGCTCCCACATGGTGATGAAGAGCGGCGCGGTGGCGTTCATGGTGCTCGGCATCGCCATCCTCACGCTGGCACTGGCCGTGGGCGGACGCAAAGCCATGGAGTCGTTCGACAGACGCCACTACACCAGACTGGAGCTCAATGACCTACACTACGAGGTGTGAGCGGGGACCCACAATGCAATGCAACACACGCAGGAAACACTTCCACAGACTTGCAGTAAGAATGATGAGCAAAGCCTAAAGAGTGTGTTTAACTTTAGTCTACCTGATTCCCTTTTTATTGGCGCTGCAGTGTGAAAGGGGCGTGGCTCCAGGGCTGCGTTCTGATTGGCTGGAGGGTGAGCATCATTAGTAGGCCTCCTCACTTTTAATATTACACAAAATGACTTCATTGTTTTTTAAACAATGTAATACGCAATTGTGAATCCCAAAAAATATCTCAGAAATTGGACTGATCTTTTTAAAAAGAAGTTGGAATAATTTTTTCTTTTTTATTTCATAAAAATGCCACTTTGGGATCAAATGCTCCAATTTGACCTCTGACTTGTTGGTGATGATCATCTCACCTGTGACCTGCTGAACGTCCACTTCCTGGAGACATAACACAGCGTCTGCATTTATCTGATTAGCTGCTGAATCTATGTAAGTGAAATGCAGTTTCAGAGTTTCATATTTTGATCTTATTCTCTGATACCAGCTCAGCTCCTGATCAGCTGGCAGGCTCACACATCTTTGGTGCCTCCTGCTGGTTGAAGGAGTAAAGGAACGTGATTAACTGGATCACAGTTCACGTCTTAATAGGATCAGAGTGCCTGTGTTGCGTTGATCCGCTCAGCGGCTTTGTCAGTACTTTTACATGCACATTAAAGTTTGGATTATACTCCAATTTAAGGTGAAACGTTGACTATAAATACCATAATGAGAATGAGATCGGCACAAATCTAACAGACCTAGATGATGTAATTGTAAATGGATTTACTGGGGCACCTTGATGTTCTAATGGGTTTACCACGGCTCAAGCTCAAGCTGATTATTGAACCAAACACATACTCCGCTCAGTTGTGTCCATGTGCTTATCGCTTATTGAGTAACAAACGGATCACTACACAAACGTCCTCATGAAGCCATCCCTGCAGATTCATCACGTTCACTTTATTTTACTTATGTCCTGATAAACTGTAGATAATCACTTCAGATGGCGAAGGAATACAAAGAGTAAACAGCAATATTTCATTTTCCCCAAACTCAGGAAGCCTCTGAAGTCCAGCTGATGTAGAGACGTGAAGGATTCTAATGACCGTAACGTAGGACGGAGTGTTCAGACCAGCAGACTCATGCTGAGGAGAGGCCTCATGATGAGATCAATAAAGCAGTTAAAGAGCAGTCCCGCTGAGTCGGCGCTCTGAGTACTCCGTCACACACAGCTCATGTACCTGGGGTTCACCTCTGTGTACACCTGCATGTTTTCTTACTCCTCACGCTTGGTGCCATATGAGCTCGTGATTGCTTCTTAATCACTATTTCACTGTGTAGTTTTTGTATTTTCTCCACATATTTCTTGTTTCACATGTTAATGAGGTTTTAATGATGGATGCAATTCCTTGAACTCGATGCACTATTGTATCCTGTGTTTTTGATAAAACGACTCACTGCTTTTTAAATATTGCGATTGTTTTTTGCAACTAAGCGTTCACTGGCCGCGCACTATTTTCTTATGAGTAGATTTGTACTGAATGTAAGTGTGCAGTGAACCACAGCTCCATTTCAGGAGTACTGAGGGCAGGTCCAGATGTGGGAGTAATGTGTCCACACACACACACACACACACACAGGTGGAATCTAAAAGTCGTTGCAGCAACTGTGCACACGAAGATATTTGATGTAATCTGCATAAGAAGAACAACATGTCTGCAATTCATTAAAGTTGTTTGCACTGGAAACGTTAGTAGGTACACGTGACGTTCACGAGTGGTCAGGCAGGTTTTAGAGACCCTGAGGCCACTGTGGAGTGACATGAGAGCAGGAATACAACTTGATACTAACTTTATCCTCAAGTTGGCTCATTCATTATTCTTCACGCGAGACAAAGAGAACACAAACATGTGGAGTCTAAGACGTCATGCTGCATCCTGGGCTGGTGTAGATCTGCAAACCATCTGCTCCTCATCTTGCACTGCAGATCACTAAAACAACTTTTACAGATATTATTTTGATCTGCAAATAGTTAGTTATTGATATTGAGTGAGTCGTTCACGAGTTCAGCTCTGCAAAACAGAAACCTGCACCGAGTTACACTACATGTCAGGAAAAAGACAGGAGGACCTGATCTCAGTATCCTGAGTGAGAGCTGCGGCCTGTCTGCCTGCCGGAGCATCTTTCTACCACCAGGGGGCAGAATCTGCCTAATTTCTCAGCCTTCAGATACATGAAGAGAGGAAGAGAGACAGTAGGGATGAACAGGCCTGTTAGTTGCACAGAAAAGCTCTCAGAGTTGTTTTTCACTTTTTAGTTTTCACTTAGTGTGATTTAGTCGATGGTGAAAGTTTGGTCTTGTTTTTGTGGAATTTGATGTTTGGGTCTTGTATGGATTAAAATGTGATTTTTCAATAAAGTGTTGTGGTTGTCAAACACAGAGGGTGGTTGTGTGAGTGAGGGATGTTTCCATGACAGCACACTGATATGATGGATGCTGACCTTCAGTGACCCCTGAGGCTTGGATGTTTCCTGTTTAACCAGCCTGAGGAAGGTGAGAACAACGAGGACAACAGAAGAGTTTGGAGCCAAATGTTACATTTCAGGAGATTATCACTGAGTTCTACATCTTTGTAATGTGACTTCCATTATCCATGTAAAGTAGCTGAAACAAGTACAAGACCAGTCGACACATAACAAGCTCTCAGATAGATGTAGTTTAGTAAAAAGTATATTTACCTGTGAAATGTAGTAGATAAGAAGATCAGAATATAGAGTAAAGTGGACTACAGGCTCAGACTGGTATACAAAGTAATCAGGAGGTAAATACTGCACTTTTTAACCAAACTAATATTGAAAGATGTTATTTGTTACCAGATTTACACAACTTACTTACACAAGTTTTGTTTCTGCTTTTTCTGGAGTAAAGGGTGTGATTATTTTGCAACAGTACATTTCCAAAGAACTTCAGCATAACATTTATTCAACCACTACACAAACAAACAGATTAAAGTACAAGGACTTACATCCGTTAATAGTTTACTATTGTTTCACAACAGTCTAAAGTACGGGCGTTTTCCTGCACTACGTGAATGTGTAGTTAAATGTTACTACACCGATATGAGCCTATGAAGTATTTGTATCTGTGCGTACCTGAGTAAAGCTCGTTACTGCAGGGGAGGAAGATAAAGAAGTAAACTCATGTACCCAAGCACTTCACTTCAAGCACACTGATAAAAGATCACATGTTAAAGTGAGTCGTTTGCAGGTTTTTGTGTGTTTTCCTGCAGTCGTCGATGTGTTTCCTCCACACGGTGTGTGTATGTATGTGTGTGTATGTGTGTGGCGTGAGAGAGAGAAAGTAGTCCCGCTGGAATGTGGATGTGAGCGCAGAACTGGCGCTTTGGCCGCAGTGCTTCGGCCCGTTCGGGTAGAGTTTGTTTCTTGTTTAAACGCACAGGCAGCACAGTAACTTTATGTTTAACTCGGGAGCACGAAATCACGCCAACATTAGCAAACATCGGAGCAGGAGGAGGTGAAGCAGGAGGAAGAGGAGCAGCAGGAGGAGGAAGGAGCAGCTTCCTCCTGGCGGAAGGAGACGCGCTGCAGTAGGACAATGTGAGCGAGCTGCGCCGCGGCAGCAGCAGCAGCAGCTACGAGACTAGCGAGCAGCGAAGCAGCAAGATGGAGGCGGCGGGGACCATCTGAGACGCCACAAAGCGCCACTTTTAGTCGCAGATCCTGCGGGAAAACCCGCGTTTGTGCAGAGGACCAGGCCGCGACAGGCAGCGATGGATGCGGCGCGCTGAGCGGAGAGCGGCGCGGGGCCACGAAGAGCCACAAACATGGGAGCCGAGCTGCTGCTGCGGACGCTCCTGTTGTGTAGTTTTTGTTTTCTCATACGAGGTGAGTTTCCTACATTTCTCTCTTTGCGCTTCGTCTTTCGACTCGTGTTCGCACGGACGCGTTGTTCCGGGCTGAAGGACGCGTCTTAAGCGGGGTTATGGTGAGCTCTCCGGCGGGCTGAGGGAGCGCGAGGCCCCGTCGGGTTTGATTTGTTCTGAGCAGCGAGCTAGCAGCGAGCTAACGTTAGCGGGCTGTTAGCTATTAGCCACCCGGGATAGTAGAGTAACGCCGCACACACAAACACACGCGCGCTTTACACTGTTCCACCACGTATATTCGCATGTTCTGGTTCGGAAACGAGCGAACGCGACGTGACAGAGTTCGGACGGAGTTCTTGTGAACTTGAGTGCCAGCAAACACGAGGAGAAGCGAGCTGGAGCAGAGTTCGTGTGGCGACGCAGCGAGGAGCAACAACAAGGAGCAGGAGCAACAACACGGAGCCGCAAGTCCGAGAAGACCTGAGAGGGTCACGAAGCGACATAGACACGCTGCTGTGCTCCGGGTGCAGTCCACGAGTGGAGAGCCCAGCTGTTTGGGGTGGACCGTGATGTTCCGGAGGAGGAGGAGGAGAGGACACATGTCGTTCATTGTCCTTAATTACGCTGAGATCAAAAGAACAAAACTCAAAGCAGCCAATCAAAGCTGATCAGACGCGCCAGGACTCTGAGACATGAAGCTCCAAGTCCCTCCGTGTCTGTCTGAAGAGTGTGTGAAGAAGCAGAAGAGTTCAAAACAACAAGTCGTTAAGATGAGCTTTATTATACTCGGAGTGTCCACAGAGACACACAGCTCAAGGTTAGAGGACAGGTGGACAAATTGTTTCCTTTTCTGTTAATCAGTGAAATCTGTAGTCCAGTTTAAAGCGTTAGTTCAGGTTGACCTCATGAAACGGTTTACAACTGGATTCAAAAACTGTGGTAACTCACTAACTAAATATATAAATAGTGCCGCCTTTCTCCTTAACGAGTTCTGTGTGTAAAGTGGGGGATCAGTCCTTCTGCTGTTGTGTGTGTTACTTCAGATGTGTGTGTGTGTCTGTGTGGTGCAGGCGTGGGGGTGTGTAGACTAAACAAAGGTGAAGCTGTGAGAAGGAAGTGATGAGCCGCACCGATACGTGAGCAAGACTGTATGTGTGTGTGCAGGAGGTAAACAAAAGTCTGAGAAATGACATGGAAACTGTGGGAATGGAGGTGTGTGTGCGGGAGAGAGTGTGTTCTGATGGTAAGCTGTGTGTCCGAGTCCCGTGAAGCAGCAGGTCTGTGGAGGAAGCAGCCTGGAAGCGTCTGAGTCCAGGAGTTTGATGTTGTGTGATTTTCTAAATATTTGGAGAAGGAAATTCCCCCTGAGTGCAGTGAGTGAAAACACACAGTGAGTGTGTGTGTGTTTGGAGGAGGGGGGGTGTCAGATGTGGAGGGGGGGGGGGGGGGGTGGGCAGTGAGCCAGAGGTCCAGCAGAGACGGAGCAGGACTCCCAGGCTGCTCGTCACCTCTGTGGCCTTCATCAACCCGTCACAAGTAAACCACTCTGAATAGTCACAGGATGAATCCGAATTAAAACCAGACGACCCAGCGAGTGTGTTTGGGGGTTAGATGGCAGTGTGCAGTGGGCAGCACATATACAGTATATGACCGTGAGAGGTTAAGGGCCGTGTTTGCTCTGTATTAGCATAGCTCCCTTTAGGAAAAACATGTGACGGCTCATCAGTTACTTTGTTTTGGTTTCCCGTCTCATTTCCCTGCAAGTGTGTCTAAGCTCTCAGTATTTCCTCATATGCAAATCTGCGTCACCCTTAACTGACTTTGCTTTTCTCTCAGGCGTTCCGCTGCTGTTGTATGCAAATCGGCGAGACCTACGGCTGGTGGACGCGGCGCACGAGAAGGCCAACGCCACCGTGGTGGTGGGCGGGCTGGAGGACGCCGCCGCTGTGGACTACGTGTACGCCAAGGGGCTCATCTACTGGAGCGACGTGAGCGAGGAGGCCATCAAACGCACCGTCTTCAACCAGTCGGGGGCCAGCGCGGTGCAGATTGTGGTGCCCGGCCTGGCCTCCCCGGACGGACTGGCCTGCGATTGGCTGGGGAGCAAACTGTACTGGACAGACTCGGAAACCAATCGGATCGAGGTGGCCGAACTCGACGGGACTCTGAGGAAAGTTCTGTTTTGGCAGCAGCTGGACCAGCCCAGAGCGATAGCCCTGGACCCAGCAAGAGGGTGAGTCTGTCTGTGTGTCCATTCATACAGCTGCGACTGTCTACTTCCCGGTTTGGTACAGTGTAGGTACCAAACTCCTGATCTCCTGGTTTGGCCTCCCACACGTTGCCTCGGTGTGTGTTGTGTGTATGAAACACTTATAACTCTCAGACGCAGTGAGGCTGAGTTTCATTGAATGCACCTTTAGAACAAGAGGAGATGCTGGGTGTGTGAGCGTCAGCTTTGTTTGCCGCTCTGGCCCAGCTTGGATTAGGTTGCACAGTGGCCCAGCAGTTTGAAGAAGCTCCCTTATAACGGAATGAGAGAAGGAGCAAGACTCAGTGACGAAGAGCTGTGGCTCATCTGAAGCTTAAGCAGCACAACGTCCTGTTTCCTCTCCACTAAGGAGCTGAAACTCAGCGTTAGTGTGATCATTGATTCATGTATCAATATGTAGAATAATAATAAATAGTCTAAACAGTGAGAAAGAGCAGATGTAAGGAGAAGGAACCAGCAGATATTTGCCATCATGACAAAATGACTTAATGACTGATTTCATTCCATCATGCAATGGTTAAAAAAAGTCCCTCATTGGCCTGTTGATGGATCGGCTGTGAAAGAGCTGATCATGAAGCATACATACAGGTTATAGCTGCTGCTGTTATGAGTGTTATGGCCTCAACATGTCTGTGCCCACCTGCTCATTTCCCGTGTGTGAGAGTGTGAAAGTGACAAGAAATGAGAATTGATCAGGAAATAATAAGGCAGGAAACTGAATCTGCGTCTGGCCCGAGGCTACACGGAGGGAAACACGACTCTGCTGGGTGAAGTTGTCACAGGTTCAACTCCCAAACACACTCCCTGGTGACTCACACACACACACACACACACACACACACACACACACACACACACACACACACACACACACTGAGAAACTATGTCACTCTTTACAATCACACAAAGCTCAGCACGCTGCTGCAGGCTCATTATCTACCAGCCCTTTGTTACACACACTGTGTGTGTGTGTGTGTGTGTGTGTGTGTGTGTGTGTGTGTGTGTGTGTGTGTGTGTGTGTGTGTGTGTGTGTGTGTGTGTGTGTGTGTGTGTGTGTGTGTGTGTGTGTGTGTGTGTGTAACCTGCACTCCCGGCTGTGAGGTGAACATGTACATTTGCTCAGAGTGAATGAAACTGTCTTGTTAAGCTTCTTCTCTCCCACCTGAGCTGAAGCTGCCCAGTCCTGTTCACTCTGTTATAGGAGTGTGATTCCCACCTGTGGGGCTTCATGTGCTGCTGGCAGGCCTGGGGCCCGGGGCCCCTCAGGGCTGGCAGGCCTGATGGTGAGCCAGGGAGACAGTGTCAGGTGGACACACTGGCAGCTCTCCTGTCCTTGGTCTCCTTGTTTTCCACCAAAGAGAGGAGGAGACTAGAATGTAAATCCATGAGGACGCAGATAAAAGAATCGTATCATGTATTCATTAGTTTTATTTAAATGGACAAGCGTCGCTCTCTCCCTCTCTCTTTCTCTCTCTCTCTCCCCCCTCTGTCTCTCTGTCTCTCTCTTTCTGATCCATGAACGCATCAGATAAAAGTCAGACTGATGTGTGTGTGTGTGTGAGGAGACACAGGACAGGTACACAGTGTGTATCAGGCTTCTGCTTGTTTTTGGAAAGTTTGAATGTTAAATTCTTAAAATTAATATGAGCACTTAAAGTGGACTGACACCGTGTGTGTGTGTGTGTGTGTGTGTGTGTGTGTGTGTGTGTGTGTGTGTGTGTGTGTGTGTGTGTGTGTGTGTGTGTGTGTGTGTGTGTGTGTGTGTGTGTGTGTGTGTGTGTGTGTGTGTGTGTGTGTGTGTGTGTGTGTGTGTGTGTGTGTCATCTTCTCCACATGAAGTCGCCTCAATCTGGGCTCCATGCGTTTGTGTGTTTGGTCATAGTGGTCGTGTGTTTTTCACAAAGACTCATTGTTGCCACGGCAGCTGTTGTGTTTTATTCTCCAGCAGTATTTCAGCATCAGAAAGGTACCGGAACAGCAATTTAAAATATTTTTCTACTGCTACCCTGTTAGCTTGCCAGTGTAATGAAAGAAAGAACACCGAGAGGCTTTGACTCACTAACCAGGATGTCTTTGGTCCCCACAGTCCTGGAAAAGTCCTGGAAATGTTTTGCAAAATGCAGAAATATCCCAGAAGTGGCAGAAGTTGTTGATAATGATAATAACCACAACCAATTAAACTTGAACCTGAGAAGTGAAAACAATGGAGTTGTTTTCCAAGAAACCTTCATTTCAGGAAAGCAGACAGCCATGGTTGCCAGGAGACGTCTTGTCATTGCCCAACTGTAGCGCAATTCCTGATTTAGCTGTTTGTTTGACTCGAGTTGTGCAAATGTACCTCATAAGGTCCACTGCTGGACCTTTGTCTGCTTATTCAGTCATGGAAAGGTTATCTAAAGTATCACTTGTTCTCCCACTCTGTCCTCATGAAGCCACAGATCCTCACAGCAGCTTTATAAATGACTCACGTGTCATAACATTCAGCCTGAGTGTTTGTGTTTGTGTTGACTGCTTTAACAGCGCAGACAGAGACGTGATCAGTCTAAGATGGTAAACGCACGCGGCACCTTGCCGTTTCACCCTCCGCTCTTTATTTGTGTCCAAACTTCTCGTGATCGTCCAGGTTCCCAGTTATCCGGCGTGATGAAGTGAAGCAGGAACGTGGCGTGCTGGTCATCTTACAGGCGTAGACTGAGCAGCTCTTTCTTCTCTGTCCAGCTCTTAGCACTGGGAGCTGGTGAAGGCTTTTACTTTGGCTATCAAGGATCCAAAGCCAAGCTACCATAGTTCAGATATGATACATATGTGTTTATCTGCACAGCTGTTCTCTTAAAGGACCAAAATGACAATTCTGCTGCGTGCGTGCGTGCGTGCGTGCGTGCGTGCGTGCGTGCGTGCGTGCGTGCGTGCGTGCGTGCGTGCGTGCGTGCGTGCGTGCGTGCGTGCGTGCGTGCGTGCGTGCGTGCGTGTGTCAGGAGGCCTCAGTCAGTCTACAGTGTCTGTGAACTGGATCTGTGAATCCACTGAGGAACGCAGAGCTGGACGCGGTTCAACTGGGATGATTAATGCATCAGGTAGCAAACACAATGCAGCTCTTGTGGCAGCACGGCAGCACGGCAGCTCGTCCGCTCACTGCAGCTCTCTCTCTGTCTCTGTCTCTGTCTCTCAGGCTGCGGCCACACTGAGTCAGGCTGCAAACATCCACCTGCATGTTTCAAGGCACGGATGAACTTCTTCACCAAGTTCCCACCGGTCAAACCTGCAGCAGTTTATCTATTCCTGTTATAAAGTCACACAGTAACGCTTCATACCAGTGGTAGAAAAACTACTCAACTCCACAGACAAGTATGTGTACAACATGTGTAAAACACAGCAGTCCACTCTGAGACGTAGTAGAGAAGAATGGAAATACTCCATGACCGCCACACTGGGCCTGAATGCAGTACATTTGACTTTCCCACATCTGATCTGTATTTGTGGGAGTTTAGGAAGTAGGCATTGGAATTCTGCTCTGGTGCTTGATTTGACTCATAAACCTTCATCGTCTGCAGTCGTCTGCAGTGATGTGCTTGTTTAGTTTGCTTTGTGTGGAGCTTAGAGCCGCTGCCTTCTGGCTCCTGGGCAGCCTGTCAGGGTGTCGATTGTCCTGAGCTCAATGGGATTACGGGGTGGTGAGGCCGTCAGCTCTGTCTGGGGCTCCTCTAGGCCCGTCAGCTCTGCCTGTGGCTCCTCTAGGCCCGTCGGCTCTGTCTGTGGCTCCTCTAGGCCCGTCGGCTCTGTCTGTGGCTCCTCTGTCTGTGGCTCCTCTAGGCCCGTCGGCTCTGTCTGTGGCGCAGATTCTCATCTGGAAACACGCACAGAGACATGAGGATATCAGCACTCCTCTCTTATCTCCTGCCTGTCCTCAGACCGGTCAGACGTGGTAAAGCAGTGTCACCGGGCCTCCACCTGATCAGGCTGCTTATCAGTCAGCATCGGTCTAAAGTAAGGAGACTCCAGCCTGCTCAGCACCTGTGTCCCTCTGCTCTGTGGCCTGTAACTCTGCTGGTTTCTAGGCACCACCCTCAGTGTGCAGTGCTGGGCATTGGTTCTGTGTGTGTGCTCACACATTTCTCCATGTGGCCTGTTCTAAATAAGCATATGCGGGTGCTAACCTTAGCTCATGTTTGAGCTTTGTTGGTCGGAGATAACTATCATGTAGCTGCCTGCTTACACCAGCTTACATTGTGACCCAAAATGGACGTAAAGCTTTAAATATAAGCGTATTCCTGTAAATGTTTCACAGCCGTCTGTGTGTGTGTATCAGATGACATGTAATGCTGCAGCGCCGGGCCCAGCCTTGTTCTCCAGACCTCTTATTTTCCCCCTGCTTTGTTTACATGTGCAACAGGTCCGGTGCTCGGTAACCCCGCGTCCCGCCCTGCTCGGCGACCTCTGCCTCGCTCTGGCCTCTGGGCTTTATTTTCACAGCTTTGTTGACTCAGCTCACAGAATGAGAGCCACAGGCAGCCACTGATTGTATTCAGGGATACGTTTTGTCCTCTGCTGGGGTTTGTGGACACCAGTTTAGTCTCAGGTCTGAATCCAGGACTGACTCGGCCTCCTGCAGACCTCATCCCTGCTCTCAAACTTCCTCTATGTAGTCGGTTTAAAACCCAGAATGTTTGAACACCTTTGCAACAATCTTTCTGCACATTATGCAAAGCAAATGTTCATCTTTTTCTTTCATCAATAGTTGGACCTCCTTAATGATTAATAGATGAATGGTGAGCAGCTGGTGGGGAAGGGGTCTTACCATTACATTACATCACATTATAGAAGCATGGAGCACACAGAGCAGCACATAGAGCAGCCTCAGCACTGCAGAGACTAATCTAGAGGAAAAAAACACTAAACTGTAGTGATGATTAAACATTAAATGTGATTCTTTTAAATGTGTCTTTGTATACCTGATACCTAACCTGAAGAGCAACACATGTGTGTGTGGTGCACTTATCATTTTGCTGTTGAGGAATGTGTGTGTGTGTGTGTGTGTGTGTAGCCCATCCCGTGCTGTTTGCTGCGTCCCAGCATGCGGCCGCCTCAGTGGGCTCTTGGATGTGTGAGTGGATGAGCGGAGGGTGTTTGCCTCCTGTGGGGAGGTGAGGCTGGGTGCTGGGGGAGGGGTGGAGGGGGAGATTAAGGGGGGGGGGGGGTGTTGATGAGGCAAGGGGGCGACAGTCCAGCTGTGATGGTAATTAAGGCAAACAAAGTGAGGAATTAGCTGCACAGCAGTGACCCCCGCCCGCCCACTAACGCTCCACTGCAGCCTGAGGAGCAACACCAGCACTTTGGATTCAGGTTACAGGGATGAAACACACAGGCTCACTCATGTTGACTTGGACCTACTACTTCATACTGACCCTCAGAAACTGTAACTTCAGTTCATTCTATAGAGTAGCTGATGATGAGTGGTAGGTTTGATTATTTAGTTCAGTGAGTCTCCCTCTCCATCTCTCTGCCTGCTTCAGTCTCACTAACATGGCTCCATATGCAAAGGGCAGATCAGTGTTAGGGGTCAGAGCAGAGCTAAATGAATGATGAGCTCACGATGAAGATGCTACACTGAGTGAGGCGGCTTCTGGGGAAGTTCTATATGATATGAAAGTGCTCCTGATCGGTTTGATTGATGAGTTAGCTGTGTAGAAAGAATGACACGAATAGATCCTCAGACTAAAGTGTGACATCATGTGAGGACATTAGGACTTTAGACGTGATGTTTATGTCATTAGTTGGATGTAGTTCTCAGGTGAAGCGTGTTGGAGGTAATGTTGCGATTGTTACTCGGGCACACGTTGCCGGCGTGAGCGGAGACGAGCTCCTTGGCCTGCATTTGCACTCTTGCTGGTTGCCTGGAAACAGAAATGGCTGCAAACGCACCGCCACCACTCAAGACTGGACTAAGTCCCTCCCTCTGCAGACGTGTCACACCGCTGCTTTGTTAGAGGAATAATAACAATAGTCCTCTCACTGCAGCGTTGCTTCACTCTGTCCATTCTGACCTCCTGTCTGTCAAACACAAAGCTTTTATTAAGATTGTGTGTGTGTGCGCGCATGCGTGTTAATACGGATGATGCTGATGAATGATTATGATTAATGATTCATATGTTTACTTGTGTATATTCAGAGCTTCTGGGTTCATAAACTGTACCTGTGGCCTCGTCCTCACATTTTCATTCCCGTCTTGATGCTGTGGGACGCGTCTCTGTCTGTCTCTGTCCACACCGCCCAGTCTAGCTCAGAGGGTTCATGTGTCCTCTCTCCTTGTGTTGCCTCAGGTTCATGTACTGGACAGACTGGGGCGAGGTCCCCAAGATCGAGCGAGCGGGGATGGACGGGACCAACCGCTCAATAATCATTGAGAAGGAGATCTACTGGCCCAACGGCCTGACGCTGGACTACAGCCTGCAGAAGCTCTACTGGGCCGACGCCAAGTACAATTTCATCCACCGCTCCAACCTGGATGGCACCAACAGGTATGAGTCACTGAAGGAGGGTGTGCGCTTGAATCTAGGGGAGATAACTCAAACCATTGGGTGGAGTTCATTTCAGCTCACCAACCTGCTGTGTGTTCCTCTGCTGTCTGGTTTCCAGGGAGGTGGTGGTGGAAGGGGACCTGCCCCATCCGTTCGCCCTGACCCTGTACGAGGAAACCCTGTTCTGGACCGACTGGAACACACACTCTATCCACTCCTGCAAGAAGCAGACGGGAACCGAGCGACGCAACGTTCACTCGGAGATCTTCTCGCCCATGGACATCCACGTCTTCAGTCCCAAAAGACAGTCCCTGTGTGAGTTCCCCTGTCCTCCTGCCTGTGTTGCTGTGACTGCTCCTCCCCATACACACACACATACAGACCCCTTTGATGATCCTTCTATTAAAGTAGCTCTGTCTGAGTCCTGGAAGTACCCATTAGCACACGCTCCAGGTGGCACACAGAGACTTTCACTGTGAATAACTATCCCCTGAAAACATCTGGAGGCTTTTTTACTACCCAGCACACACAGTATTTACACTCCCAAAGCTGAGCAAAACATTGACAAATAAGTCAATAAAGTCCAGCTGTTAAATGTCAATGTTTCCATTAAATGTAAATTATGTAAATCATTGTGTTAATTGTAGTGATTTGAAGGTGAGAAGTAAAGGGAGGCAGTAGCTCAGGCAGTAGCTCAGTGGGTAGAGCTTCCGCTTGGGAACCGGAAGGTCGCTGGTTCGAGCCCCTGCCCAGGTGCCCCTGAGCAAGGCACCGAACCCTCATTTGCTCCCCCCTCTGCGAAGGGTGGAAATGTAATGTAATGTAAGTCGCTTTGGATAAAAGCGTCTGCCAAAATGATCGTAATGTAATGTAAAGATAGAGTAGCTTTCCTCCATCTCATCATTGACAGGTTACATATTATGTCTTATACAAACTGATTCACCTTCACAAAGTCTCTGTGGCTCACATTCTGAGGGACGTTGCCTGGGTTTGTCTCACATATGTGTCAGTGTGTTGGTGCTGTGCTGTTGCTTCCGGTCTGATGCAGCTGTAACTCCTCTGTGTCCGTTTTGCAGCTGTGCCGACTCCGTGCTCCTTGAAGAACGGCGGCTGCTCCCACCTCTGCCTGCTCTCCCCCACCAAGCCGTACTTCCAGTGCGCCTGTCCCACTGGCGTCCAGCTGCTGGAGGACGGGAAGACCTGCAGAGACGGTGAGCCCGGCAGAGACTCGCTGTGTAACACGGGGGAGCTTTTCGTCTGCACACGCTGTGCCACAGCTCAGGGTTTGAGAACCATATATGGCCATGCTTCATCTTTAACTGATTTGTTTTCATTGAACTTCGGCGAACATCTGGAGAACGGCAGGCATTAAATCTGATCTGGGCCAGATCACAAGAACACATAATACTGCTTTTTGCCTCAGTCTCACAACAGCAAACATTTCCTCTTTGTTTGTGTGTAGAAAAGCCCAAAGTTCACAGCAGGAGGAGAGAGAGAATCAGTTTGTATTTGTGAGTGGCTCCTCTCACAGCAGCTGACTGCTTTCATCGCTCATCACTCACATCACTCATGTGGGTCGAGCCTTCCTGACAGCAGAGTCTCGGTCAGCTTAGGGTTTGGATTAGGTCTAATGCCAACTATGCTCGCACGTTGGGGCTGCCAGGCTCGTCCTGCAGTCGATTGAAACATTGGCTGTGCACAAGAAATCAGAAATAATGCTGCAGCAAGGGTTTGGCTCTGTAATGTTATTAAGTGACATCATCAGCTCAGGACGCGTGAGTTACTCGACAACCGCAAACTGGAAATACCACTGATGGAGATCGAAGTTGGCACCAATAAAAAAAAAAAAACAGGCCTTGAGTGATGATTGGCTCATTGTGGGGAAACAGATAATTTCCTGCCCTGACAGTGAAGCTCACAACCGTCACAACCAACTGAGGAGAAAACCAGAGTCCTGTTTGGTTCACACAGCCGCAGTTTCCCCCCACAGCTCTCTGTTACTCTGCACAACACAGCCGCAGCACTCTGTGAAAAACAAAGGCTTGTGACAAACACGGCCTCAGGTATCCGCACACAAACCTCCATAAAACCTGTGAGTAAAACACACACACACCACTCTGCACACGCCAATCAGCCCACAGCAGCAGAGTCGTACTACAACAGCAGTTTGAAGTGACTCACTGCCCGTTGAGCATCTGCTGCGTGTTCACAGCGGCACAGCGTAAACTCGCCGGCGCAAACCTGTGTGAGAAACGTTTCCACAGCAAACCCTTCCTCATTATCTTGACTTTGGCATAAAGACACATGAGTGGAAAAGGAGAAGGATCCAAATATTTCTCCAAGTGCGTCAGTGAAAGACGTAGAAGTTGGAGATTTTCTATTATTTTCACGGGGGAAAAAGCCTCTTGTGTAACCGTTTACAAGAATTCTGCCCAATGCCCAGATTGAATTCATTAGTGTGCGATGCTGTTGAGTCTGTGCTTTGTATTCATGCAGGGAGAGAATACTTAAAACCCTAAAAACCTCCTCAGAAAGGCTTCATCCACCCCAGAAATGCAGCCTTTTTTTTCCCCACCTCCCCCAGGCACTCGTGTTTCCTCGGTTTGTCTGCTCTGTTTGTGTGGCTGCAGACACCATCGCTCGCTCACAACTTTCACACGATTCACACGGAAAGAAACGGGATCAGCCTTTGTTGTAGATGTGAATCAGGTAGCGCCACCGAGTGGTCATTTAGCATTTTAGTTGATGTCTCCTCAACCGTGAACAATATTATTGTTCCTGCCTTGCTGACACTCTTGGTTCCTCCTCCTGTCTTGATTCAGTCCTAACCACCATACTTGAACTTAAAAGGTATTTGCACATGTGAACCTTTTGTCTCTCCCACAGACCGCTGAGGCACGGTTTTGCTGATTTGGTTCATTTTGTTATTTTAACATAATCACAATTTAAAGTTGTTCTCTTCTGCCGAATACAAAATGTGGCTCACACACAAACACAACCACAGAACCAGCACGGCACCCCTGACCTCCACTGGGCCCCTGGTACTGCAGCTGAAGCTTTGTGGTGCCAAACTGGCGCCCACCTTGCTAGACGACACACCAGCACCTCTCTGTGGCGCTACAGCTGCTCGTTTGATTAGTTAGATTATTTCCAGCCTGGAACTAAAATTGTCAACAACTTCCATGTAGAATGTTTGGACCAGAGCCTCATCTGTTGTTTTTTGTTTTTGCCCACCGCTTTGATTTGATTGGCTACCAGAGTTGAATGGGCGTGGCTCATTCTTCAGAAAGTGCTGTATCTGGTGAATGACCTAGTGGACCGTAACCAAACTGGGTGGTTTGTCTCCTGGTGGAGACGGAGCCATAATTGGAGGCTTGTTGTGCCCTGGTGAGGTTCTGCGCTCTGATGGGCTTGTTTGTTGGGGGGGGGGGGGGCTGTGAGCTCTCTGGTCGACTCTTCTTTTGCTTTAATATTAAAAGGTCTTTGAGTTTGTTGTTGAATTTGTTGTTGTGGGTTTTAGAGCCCCGTCTCTCCTTCTTGTTTCGTTTCTGGATGGTCAGAGCAGCTGAAGGTGGTGCGGGGCTGACCTGGTGTTGCCATAGTAACTCCACTACATCAGTGGGCGAGCGGTTTGCACGCCCCCTCCCCTCTTCCACTTTCCCCCTGTGCTCCCTCTCTCCGGCTCTTTTATTTATATTTCTCGCTTCAGTAGCCCTCGTCCTCAGAGCCAGGGAGGAAAGGGGGCGGGCCAGCTTTTGTAAGCGCAGGATCACATGCTCCCCCCGCAGACAATGCCCCCTTTCACCGCCCGCTTTAACTATTTCACTCGCTTTGCTGCCGTTTTCTTTGCCAGTCCTGCTTGTTAAATTGGAGCGAGTTGCGTCCACATTCTGACCTGCAGGATTGACACGAGGGGGAGGATCTATTGTTAGACTGCAGCCACGTCTCTCCTCCCCTGGGACTCTAATGTGACCTGAACCCTCCACCACACCCCCCAGTGCTAATTTGAGATATGAAAGCTTTTCTCTGGAGGTGATAATTTGTAGTCAGCTTTGTTTAGTGAATGCGTTACTTCACTTCAGGCTGTTAAAGCGGCTGAACGTTTGAAGCATCTGCGGCTCAGCTTTGGTTCTGATGGATATTTAGACAGAACATGCGTCTGCTTCTTAAGAGCCAAAGCAGATGTTTTGATTGGTGGTATAAGCCCGAAAGAATACATGACCTTTATATTTTTCTGACCTCTCAGGTGCCAGTCAGATGCTCCTGTTGGCTCGGCGAACGGACCTGCGGCGGATCTCTCTGGACACGCCGGACTTCACCGACATCATCCTGCAGGTGGACGACATTCGTCATGCCATCGCCATCGACTACGACCCGGTGGAAGGATACACCTACTGGACGGACGACGATGTGAAGGCTATCCGCCGCTCGCTCCTGGACGGCAGCGACGCCCAGTTCGTCGTCACGTCTCAGGTGAATCACCCCGACGGCATCGCCGTGGACTGGATCGCCCGGAACCTCTACTGGACCGACACTGGCACCGACCGCATCGAGGTCACCCGGCTCAACGGGACCATGCGCAAGATCCTGATCTCTGAAGACCTGGACGAGCCCCGAGCCATTGTACTAGACCCGGTGGCTGGGTGAGCATGCTGGCACACACTCTTGTTACAGTAACACTTTGATTTTACTCCCAAAGGGTCAGAGGGACACGTGTGTCTCATCGTGTTCATCATATGTGGCCAGAGTAGGATCTAGGTTTTCATGCAGCACTGACTGTGTCCTTGTTCACAGCTACATGTACTGGACGGACTGGGGCGAGGTGCCAAAGATCGAGCGGGCCGATCTGGATGGGATGGAGCGCGTGGTTATGGTGAACACCTCGCTGGGTTGGCCCAACGGCCTCGCACTGGACTACGAAGAACGCAAGATCTACTGGGGAGACGCCAAGACCGACAAGATCGAGGTTGGTGTTTGATTCTTTGGAAGCAGTTCAGGTGAAAGCTGAATGATGCGACCTGTTGTGCCAAACGTCTTTAAAGCGCTGCCCCTGCTGGGTTCATGGCTGACGCCTGCTGGGACGTTGCAGTGTCCAACATGGCCTCCCAGCAGCAGCCGGCTCACTGTGTTTAAGGCCAACAGTCACGCCTCACTGTTCAGGTTAAAATGACACTTCAAACGTTAGTTTTTATAGATTTTATTTTTTAATCAATCACAAAGCATCACTGTTCACTGTGAGTAGAAGAATTCTGACTTTTGAATATCTTTCACATTTCTGCCAGCTTTCCTTGACAGAGTGTGAGGTCACCGTTAAAAATATATTATTATATTATTAAAAATGTAAAAGTCATTACAATAAGACCCTAGTATAAAGATAGAAGGAGGCATAAATGGTGTTTAACTCCAGAGTCTGAGGGTGTGTTGGTTATTGTTAGCTGCTTGGCGTGACAGCGATCTGTCTCGCTTCTCTTGCCACTCA
Organism: Genypterus blacodes; assembly: GCF_046128005.1. Lineage (NCBI taxonomy): Eukaryota > Metazoa > Chordata > Actinopteri > Ophidiiformes > Ophidiidae > Genypterus > Genypterus blacodes. The sequence continues at coordinate 1,460,097 of NW_027466903.1, read as the reverse complement.
GAGTGTCTTGGCGTGACCTCTGCTGCCCGCAGGTCATTCAGCCGCTCACATCATCTGTTCAGTCCCACATCAAAGCCACTCGCTCACAGGCTCGATTGTTAAACGTCTGCACTTTAATGGCCGTCCACACGTCAGTTGTTCTGGCCCCGGCTGACCGGTAGCTAACTTGAGACGAGAACTATAAACCTCACGGCTCAAACTTCCAGAATGTTGAACCCCTGAAAACAAATGTCTTTTCCAGCTCTCAGCTGGTTTCCCTCTCTGAGGGGCCCGACCCCACCTGACCCCCCGCAGCCTGTGAGTGATTAAACAGGCACTTTAATGTACAACACAGTACCACCAAGTACCAGGAGAAGAACAATACTACAATTAGCATCATTCACATCTGCACCCTTTAAGCAGCTTGGTGACTCTCACAGTTAGGGGCCGTGGTGAAGGTGACGTCCTTCACACGGCTGACCTGGATATTTTTAACATACAAAATCTAAATATGTTTTAAATAAAAATCTAAATATGTTTTAAATACTAAATAACTGGGTACCTGAGTAGATGTACTGAGTTACTTGTCTCCGCCCTCTGAGCGTGAGGTTCCTGTGCCCTCAGGAATGGAGATCCAGGGTGGGGGGTTGGGCCAAATGGGTGGGGGGTGTCCTTTCTTGCTCAGGTTTAGAGGAGAAACTGGTTTGTGCGGTGCAATCCCACATCTGGTTCCGATTGTGGCCTCCACTCCAGCTGTGGTCTGCTCTGTTTAGAATAGACCAGAATCTGAAACCCTCACCACACTGCGGTCACTACTCCCAAACCAGCGGAGACCTTTTGGCTGAGGCCATTTCACCGAGGATGGAAACTTCATTTTATATTTATATTGTGTGTGTGTGTGTGTGTGTGTGTGTGTGTGTGTGTGTGTGTGTGTGTGTGTGTGTGTGTGTGTGTGTGTGTGTGTGTGTGTGTGTGTGTGTGTGTGTGTGTGTGTGTGTGTGTGTGTGTGTGTGTGTGTGTGTGTGTGTGTGTGTGTGTGTTGCTCTGGCCACAGTGAACAGTTCTCTGTGCTGTGTTGATCAGCTAAAGGACTCTGGGCCAATTACAGGCTTCAGTGTTTTTGTCTTTAATGTAGATTCCTCGCATTGCTTGGCTGTTTTCATTGTAATTCACGTCTGCCCTCCTCCAAACGCTGGATGCATAAGGTCTCACTTGTCCTTCACTGCTGCACAGTTTGAGCTGCGGTTATTATCTCCTGTTTTTTGCTTTTTATTTAAATCAATCACAGCTTCTTAGGGTTTGTAATAGCGGGTAACTTTTGCAATTTAAGATCAATCATGCAGCCTTAGGGCAAAGAACACATTTGGAATTGTGTTAAATGAATCAAACATTTTACATTTTCTGCTGTCATTTAAACATGTCCATGATTATTTAATGAAAGTAAATACAACATGGTATTTAAAGCGTAAATGTTATTTTTTAAATCTCACTCATTAACATCCTAGTATGACTTATTTTTTGTGTTGGTTTGTTTTCTTTATTTGTCCTAAAATGGTCATTTAGTGGTGGTTAGGTTGGTTCTAGGTCATGCAGGTGTGGTAGGGTCTCCATGCTGGGTTTGTAGCACTGCTGCTCCTCCTGTGTCCCACAAGTGAGATGTCAAAGATGCTGCCTGAGATGCTGAGAGGAAGAGACGTAAATGTGCCGGCCATATGCTCTGTTGTTTGTTTGCTCCAGCTTCATGCTTCTAATTAGCGGCTCTGCGTGTGCTGCCAGGGCGCCTAATCTCCATTGAGAGCGCTCAGCATCCACACTGAGAAACACAATGTGGAAACTCCACATCACTGCAGGAGAGGCCGAGGCACTCCAGTACCTCAGTCGAGTTACGGTCAAATTAAAGTCCTAAGAGTTTAGACTGTGTATTTGGTGAAAAGCTTACATCACAAAAAACAGATCAAAGTACATATGTACTGAATAAATGTATCTGTGTGTAACTTTTTCCTGTCTGTCTCAGGTGATGAACATGGACGGGACGGGTCGGCGGGTGCTGGTGGAGGACAAACTCCCTCACATCTTCGGCTTCACACTGCTGGGGGATTATATCTACTGGACGGACTGGCAGCGCCGCAGCATCGAGCGGGTCCACAAACGCACCGCGGAGCGCGAGTTCATCATTGACCAGCTGCCGGACCTGATGGGCCTCAAAGCCACAAATGTACACAAGTGCTTTGGTAAGAACCCCAGAACATATGAAACCACACATGAACTCAGAATGTGATCAAAAGAAATCCTTGAAACCTGGACGTGAGAAACACAAAGCTGACGGACATGAGCCCGCAGTTTGGTGTGTCGTAGTTTCTGATTGAAATGTTGCAGTTTCTCATTGAAATGCTCTACTGGAACGTTGTTAGGTCCTGGTCCTAGTCCGGTTGTCTTCCTGTACTCTCTGTGGCTCCTGAATCCTGATGTCTGTTGCCTTTCCTGCAGCCTGGTCTGTGTGGGAAATGGGAATAATGTCACATTAATATTTCAACACGCATGCAGGCTGCAGGCCCCCCGCCCAAACTCACAGATAATGATGGGCCACAGAGGGAATCTCCCCCCAGCCTTCTTCACTTTCCTCCTCCTCCTTTTGGATGAACAAAACAAACCCTTGAATATGCCATCCACTGCACTTCACTTCATGATTCACCTTTTACATTCATACAAAAACTAATCCTTGGATCTATTTTTCCCCCCATATTGTTCATTTCTCGTTGGTTTGAACCAAAACGTCGTTACAATTCTCCATTAGAACCTAGAAACGTCTCGATTGTGATTTAGAACACATGCGGCTGGTTTGATTCACATCTTCCAGTTGTGAAGTAATTGACTAAAATAAGTTTTCATATCCGAAATGTTCCATTTTTACCACAATTTAATTTGACTTTTTTTGATACACAAACTTCATGACACTCTTAGTGGAGTATGGATCTGAATCTACAAGTGTTTAAGGACAGGTGAATTCATTCCTGATGCTAACGCTGGAGGCAGTTGAGCGACCACCTGGTTGGTCAGTAACTTCACACCGCCCATCACATCACCTGGAGATGACTGGCATGTATTTCAAATTGAAAGCTTTCCTGCTGTGATCTCCTCCTTCCCTGGGAGACTTTTATTCAGAAACTTCAGCAAGAAGAACATCCAGGAAACATGATGGCTCAAAATCAATCAATCATGAAGGAGAAGCTGAAGTAGCAGCAGAGTTGTGTTGTTCTGATGAATGAATGTTGCTGAGAATGGAAGTGAAGCTGTTTATTAATTGTGTGTGTGTGTGTGTATACAGGTACGAACCCGTGTGCAGAGAACAATGGCGGCTGCAGCCACCTGTGCCTATACAAGCCTGTGGGCGTGCAGTGTGGCTGCCCCATCGGCCTGGAGCTCATCGCCGACATGAGGACCTGCATCGTGCCCGAGGCCTTCCTGCTCTTCTCCCGTCACACCGACATCCGACGCATCTCCCTGGAGACCAACAACAACAATGTGGCCATCCCACTCACTGGCGTCAAGGAGGCCTCGGCGCTGGACTTTGATGTCACTGACAACCGCATCTACTGGACTGACATCACGCTTAAGGTGCATGATGGGAAGGGGGTACTCTGTATGTGTGTGTGTGTGTGTGTGTGTGTGTGTGTGTGTGTGTGTGTGTGCAGCTTGGCTCAGTAATGGGCTCCCTTGAGACGACAGGTTGAGAATTATTGATGTTGCCCTCCACCCCCGCTCACCCTTCATCCTTCGTGTTTTTGCTGGGCACTGAGGGAGATTCTGCTTATTTAAATCAAATCCTATTTATAGTTTTGAGATGGGGGCGGGGCAAAGAAGGAGCCGACCATTCATTGCTTTTTGTTGTTGTACTGTAGAAACGCCTGCGTTGGAGAGTTCAATGAATCCCTAAATTGATTCCTGCTCCCTGATTGTAACCATTCCATGCTTGAGTAAATCAGTTTACATTCAATTCATCCTGATTTTTATGTTATTGTTGTTGCGTTTACATGATGTTTGAAAGAAAATGATTGATTGCTTTAATCAGAGTGGAATAGATAGATAGATATACTTTATTGATCCCAAACTGGGAAATATAATAGTAATAGATATAAAGACTGATATAGAGACTGAGCCAGCAAATCTGGGAATCCCATAAAGCAACCAGCTGTACTTATGGGTTGTAAATATGTTAAGTAAATAGGTTTTGTAGTGTGAAATGCCAAGTAGCATAAAGACCAGCTTTACTCACAATGTAACATTCAGTTTGCAGTGATATTTTTTCTTTTATTGTTTAATACAGATTGAAGAGTACGATTGATCTGATCTAAAGTGCAGCTCTTTGTTGTTCCCCTCTGCAGACCATCAGTCGAGCCTTCATGAACGGCAGCGCTCTGGAGCACGTGGTGGAGTTCGGCCTGGATTATCCAGAGGGGATGGCGGTGGACTGGCTGGGGAAGAACCTGTACTGGGCCGACACCGGCACCAACCGCATCGAGGTGGCCAAACTGGACGGACAGCACCGACAGGTTCTGGTGTGGAAAGACCTGGACAGCCCCCGAGCCCTGGCTCTGGACCCTGCTGAGGGGTGAGGCCTCCATCTGCCCATTACACACGTTACTGTAGTAAACTGAAGGATTTACTGTGACTGCATACTTACTGCACACACACACACACACACACACTCAGCGGGCTTTAAAATAGAGGCGATCTGATCAGAGGGGACAGAATATTATTGTACGAATAAGGCTCCATTCCAACACCTGCAGACTGAAGGCCAAACATCTGGACAATGATCGAACTTTTGCTGAGACTCTAATGACTCCAGAGCGTCTGTGACCTCACTGTGGTCTCACATCACACACATCTGAAGCTGGATGTGAGTTATGTTAACGGCAGCACTCGCTCACATCAGCGTCGGGTGATATTTTTGGTTTGCGTCTGTGTCAGAGGGATTCGTTGGCACCAGGAAGCCGGTTCAGGCTGCCAGCTTGTTAGTGGCCTAGTAGCTTTGTGGCATTTGGATCGAGTCGCTTTTAGCACCCGGCACGTTGGACATAATAACGCGTCCTCTGTCCCTCTCCACAGCTACATGTACTGGACCGAGTGGGGCGGGAAGCCCAAGATTGACCGAGCAGCCATGGACGGGACGGGCCGCATCACGCTGGTGGCCGACGTGGGCCGAGCCAACGGGCTCACCATCGACTACGCAGAGCGCCGACTCTACTGGACCGACCTTGACACCACTCTGATCGAGTCGTCCAACATGCTTGGTAAGTTTCCTGTGTTTCGTCCTGCTCACTCATCTCCCTGTACAAGCGCGTGTGTGTGTGTGTGCATACATGAGCTGTGTGCGAGGATCAGATGAAAGACGTGAAGTATGTTCCTCATTAGCTTGTTGTGGCTTCTATATTTAGGCGGGGGAGGGGGGCTTCAAAGTGATGTGGGGGTCTTTCTGAAACAAAAGCTGCTGTGCATGATGGTGCTGTAGGTTTGTCCCCAAGTGTTCCCTCGTGGAAACCAGAGCCAAATGTTCCATGCAGTAGCCTGTACGGCGATATTGACGTGCTCGCAGGGACGCGGCCTCGTCCTTGGCGCGGCGAGGGCAGAAAATAGACGACGCCTGGCAGATGTTGACCATGCTAGTTACTGTAACATCCAGCTACAGGTTGTGTTCTCAGGCCCGTCTGTCTGATAGTCGGCATGAAACCTGGTGGAGAAAGAATGAGTATTTGCTTTTTAGAGTGGATCCAGACGCTCCACACCTCCTTGACCTCCTGACACAGTTTGAAGGTCACTGCTGCAAACCCATGAATCCATGTTGAGGAGGAGGCAGCAACATGTTTGACCCAAGCTGCCCCACCTGTTAAATGTATCGTGTTTTCTCCTCTTTCTCATTTCTTCGTCCATGTCTCGTCTCCTCTGCTCGTTCAGGCCAGGACCGTGAGGTGATCGCTGACGACCTGCCTCACCCCTTCGGCCTGACCCAGTACCAAGACTACATCTACTGGACGGACTGGAGCCAGCGCAGCATCGAGCGGGCCAACAAGACCAGCGGGCAGAACCGGACCATCATCCAGGGCCACCTGGACTACGTGATGGACATCCTGGTGTTCCACTCGTCCAGACAGGGCGGCTGGAACGCCTGCGCCTCCACCAACGGACACTGCTCACACCTCTGCCTCGCCGTGCCCGTCAGCGGCTTTGTCTGTGGATGCCCCGCCCACTTCTCCCTCAACTACGACAACAAGACCTGCAGCGGTGAGGAAGCACGTTTACAGAGAGGATGAGGCAGAACACTCACATCATTTTATATCCTCTTATATCGCAATGTTAGATGTTGTTGTTGTATGTGTGAACAGTTTTCCCAAAAATCTTGAAATGAATGAAGTGAACTGGTGGATGTATGAGTGAAATATGAATCCAACTGGACTTCAGTCAGCTCAGAGTTTGATCACGTGATAATACAGCGATGACTGATGAGTTGCACATTTAAAACAGGAGAGCTGAGAGGTGAATGAGTAGATGACTGGTTTGGTCCCTGGTCGCTGATAAAGGGGACAGACGGGTCCAGCCTGAGAGCAGCCAGCTGTTTTCTCTTTAAAGCTCTGGTGGTTCAGTCTGCTGGTGCCAACTTGGCTCAGACGAACTAACTGAAGCCCAGTTTAGGTTCAGCTCCCCTCCATGTGTGTGTTTGACGTAGTAAAACACTTTTCCAGTGCGTGCGTGTTAAAGATGGAGGAGCTGCTTGTGCCTCTAACGGCCTCTAAGCTTTCCTGACTGAGGTCTTACCGGACTTCTCTCGCAGAAGTTTGTGTCATTGTTTAACTTTGACCTTCTTAATGGAACATGTGTTCAGAGAAGTGAAGGATCAAAGTGAAACAGTGTGGCTAAGGCCCTGAGGTTGTGGAGGTTATGGACCTGGTCCACTGTGCTGCTCACACACAGTACTGCTCACACACAGTGCTGCTCACACACAGTGCTGCTCCACTCTCCTGCTCCTTTTATAGCCACCGTACGAGATGTTGGTCCACAGTCAAACATCTCCTAGATTCATGGATGATCCTCTGACTTTTCCAACAACACGTTCAGGTCACAGCAACATACTGATGAAGCCGACACCCAGCATGATAGACGTGATGCTTCATCTTTAACACCAGTGTGCCAACATGCTCAGTATTCTGTGTAACGTTCCTGAGTGAAGCTTCAAAGGTGTGATGGTCCTACTTTATGCTCTCCTTTAAGGGTCTTTTCTTCTCTCCCCTCTTTTAGCTCCTTCCTCCTTCCTGCTCTTCAGCCAGAAAACAGCCATCAACCGCATGGTGATTGACGAGCAGCAGAGCCCCGACATCATCCTGCCCATCCACAGCCTGAGGAACGTTCGAGCCATCGACTACGACCCGCTGGACAAGCAGCTCTACTGGATAGACTCCAAGCAGAATGTCATTCGCCGCGCTCAGGAAGACGGAAACCAGGTGACAGCAGAGTGCAAACTAAAGAAGGTTCCACATGGTTTCAATCTTTGCGTGTAGCTGACAGCCTGTGTGATCTGTGTGCCAGAGCATGACGGTGGTCTCCAGCTCCATGGGCGGACCCAGCCAGGGCCTGCAGCTGTACGACCTGAGCATCGACATCTACAGCCGCTTTATCTACTGGACCAGTGAGGTCACCAACGTCATCAACGTCACCCGCACCGACGGCAGCAGGGTGGGCGTGGTGCTGAGGGGCGAACACGACAAGCCCCGAGCCATCGTGGTGAACCCAGAGAGAGGGTGAGTGACCGGGTTGGGTCGTCAAATCATCACAACATAACATAACAACATAATGTTTCAGATAGGAAGAAAGTAAAAGATAGTTGAAGATGAACTTGGACTCTTGAACTTGGTGCGTTTGGTGTTGCTGATGGTTCTGACCCAAACCTGCGGTGCTGTCAGACCAAAAGAGTGTTATTTCTGATCTCAGTCGTTTGTTCTTGTTGTCTATCCGCTCACCCTCATGAAGTCCTTAATCCCAGTTTGGGTCAACGGTGCCAAACGGCCGTGTTTGGAACCCAAATTGCAGGTTTAGTGCAGGCCGAGTTCAGAAGGTGACTCCAGGGTCACAGTGTGGTTTCATAGCGATGAGGTCTGCAGATGTCCTGGATCCGTCAGAGCTCAGAATCCAAAACGCTTGTATTCCAAACATCCACACGGCATCTGAACGGTTCCAAACATGGCTCAGTGTAAAGGGAACCAGTCTGAGCATCATCAACGTGATGACATCCAGATCAAACACACGGGAGAGATGTTTGAGACGAATGAGATATGACAGAGTAAAAGCACCCACCCAGCTGAAATCCAGCGTCTGAGGTTTAGCTACGTCTTGTTGTTGTTGATGTTTGTTGCGTCATGCTGGTGTTAATGTGTGTTACTGGTTGTCACAGGTACATGTACTTCACCAACCTGCTGGAACGTTCCCCAAAGATCGAGCGGGCGGCGCTGGATGGGACGGAGCGTGAGGTTCTGTTCTTCAGCGGCTTGGGGAAACCTGTCGCATTGGCTATCGACAACGAGGTGGGAAAGCTGTTCTGGGTGGACTCGGACCTGAAACGCATCGAGAGCAGCGACCTGTCAGGTACGTCTCTAACTCCACACTTAAAGCATTTGAATTATTAAGTTGAAACGTTTGGATATGTGGTACATTTATTAAGACTTCATACCTGCTGCCTTCACTTCACACACACAAGCTGGTGCACACAGGCAGTGTGTCAGTCTACACAATCAAAGACTATAAATTATGTCGGTGATAAAAGGACTAAACCCACAAACATGATCTGGTTCTCGGCTCTCTAATTTGTGGATTTCCTGCTTTTCTCTGTTTCACATCAGTGTAAATTGGATCCTTTTGGCTTCTGACTAAAACCATTTGAAGTAGTAAATATGGACATGTGTCATGTTGAGTTTGTTCTCTAAGTCGTAGAACAAAGTATTCAATAAATAAATGGGTTCTTCTGAACAGCATGGGTGAAGTATTTGGGAGAAGCGGCGACTCCAGTTGTTGCTCACTAACCAGACAGATGAAGTGTGTTTCTGGCAGCGGCTCCGTGTTTCTCTCTGCGTTGTGTCTCTCGGGGCTTTGACACGGGAAGGAACGACTCGAGGAGTAAATGTGTGAACGAGTGCAGGGAGGGCAGCCGGTTTGAGAACACGGGCGAGTTGTGTGCTTGAAAAGGGGAAGCTGGCGTGAAGCCCGGAGCTCAGCACATTCCTGCGAGTCTCTGGTGCCCCACGCAGGCCGAGAGGAATTCAAACCATCTGTAGGAGCCTCGGCTGAGGAGGGGAGGAAAAAAGCAAACGGGACGCGGCGCTCCGGAGGATTCCTCTGTTTGGACGGCAGAGGAGGGCGGACATTTTAAGACCTGCTGCCCTCCTCTTTGATCCTCTGCAGAGTGACACCCTTCACCTCCGCTAAAATTAGCTCCCTCACCGGTGCTGAGCACCCGGCAGGCAACAGCGCCCCCATCAGGGCGTTCAGGCAACGTCTGGAAACGTTCAGTGTCCAATACTGACAGATGTGTTTCAACGAGGTTTAGCCGGGGAGACGAACACTGAAGCAACCTGCCCATGAACTGATGATGTCACCAGTTTATCATTTCAATTCATTTGTCATGATAAAGTGATATTCAGATGATTTTATAAAACATTTGTTGTTAAGATTGAATTTATTTTAAACATGTATTAATGCCTGGTGGATTCTAAACTGACTGAACTTAATCCAAGGTATTATAACATGTCGAGGCGACAGAATCATGAGTTAAAATGCATCAACAGAATGAGCTCAGTATGACGGCACAGAGCTGAAGGGGTTAAATATCTCACTCCTGTCTCACCCCCGTCTCACTCCTGTCTCACTCCTGCCCTCCTCCTGCTTTCCCCTCAGTTCCTCACCCATTTTGTTGCCTTTGTTCCTAAAGTTTTTGCCCTCCAACCTTGTTTTGTTTGTTTTTCCCCCCGGCGCTTCTTCCTCCAAATCCAGGAGCCAATCGAATCGTGATTGCCGACTCCAACATCCTCCAGCCTGTGGGACTGACCGTCTTCGGCAATCACCTCTACTGGATCGACAAGCAGCAGCAGATGATCGAACGCATCGATAAGACGACGCGGGAGGGACGCACCAAGATTCAGGCTCGCATCGCCTACCTGAGCGACATCCACGCAGTGCACGACCTGGACATGAGGGAGTACAGTACGTCACACGCCGCCCCGCACAGGCCTCAACCATGGCGTGTTTCTGTCATAGGCCAACATGTCTGACCAACCCTTTCTCCAGGTAAACATCCCTGCACGTGGGATAACGGCGGCTGCTCCCACATCTGCATCGTGAAAGGAGACGGGACGACTCGGTGCTCGTGTCCCGTCCACCTCGTGCTGCTGCAGGACGAGCTCTCCTGTGGAGGTGAGAGCCGCTGGACGCTATTTTACTCGTTGCTCAACACTTGTGTCTCGTCGTCTCATCGTCGTCCTCTCTCTCCCTTCAGAGCCGCCCACCTGCTCTCCGGAGCAGTTCTCCTGCACGTCCGGAGAGGTGGACTGCATTCCTCAGCCGTGGCGCTGCGACGGTTATCCCGAGTGTGACGACAGCAGCGACGAGGAGGACTGCCCCGTCTGCTCAGACTCCGAGTTCCAGTGCGACAGCCGGCAGTGCATCGACCTGAGCCTCCGCTGCAACGGAGAGGTCAACTGCCAGGACCGGTCGGACGAGAACAAGTGTGAAGGTGAGCGAGGAGCTAAGCATCTGCAGACGGCCAGAGCCTCCTCAGTCGTGTTGAGGGCGTAAACTGAGATGGTGTCCATTTGTCCCTTTCAGTTCGCTGCCCTCCTGATCAGTTCAGCTGCTCTAACGGTCAGTGCATCGGCAAACACAAGAAGTGTGACCACAACATGGACTGCACCGACAACTCTGATGAGATCGGCTGCTGTGAGTCTGATTCATTATCCACTGAACAACCACCTCATCATTCTGCCTCATCACCTTAGTGAGCTGCAGGTGTCGTGTTCTTAAACGATTGTCTGTGTTCAGATCCCACAGAGGAGCCGTCGCCTCAGCCTAACAACACCATCGGCTACATCGTGGGCGTGGTCATGGCCTTGTTCGTGGTGGGGGCTGTGTACTTTGTGTGCCAGCGGGTGCTGTGTCCTCAGATGAAGGACGACGGGGAGACGGTCACCAACGACTTTGTGGTTCACGGGCCGTCGTCTGTGCCGTTAGGATACGTGCCACACCCGAGCTCGCTGTCCAGCTCGCTGCCAGGTGAGAAACACACCGGTGACCTGCAGGTGTTGAATGTGAAGGTGTGACCGGCCCCCGATACTCCACGATGATCTGAGTCGCTTTATTAGCACTTCAGACAAACACCTCAGGTTCTGTTCTAGATGAGACGTTACAGCAGAGATCCGACAGAAACACGCTGCTGTGTGTGTGTGTGTCTCTCTCTCAGGCATGTCCAGAGGAAAGTCGGTGATCGGCTCCCTCAGCATCATGGGTGGCAGCAGCGGCCCCCCGTACGATCGCGCCCACGTCACCGGAGCCTCGTCCAGCAGCTCGTCCAGCACCAAGGGCACTTACTTCCCACCGGTACACACAACACACACAACACACACAACATGGAAACATTATCTCAGGGTCACAGCGTTTGAACACGACGTCTTCATCACTTCAACCTGCAGAGAGAAAATAGACCCTTAATGATCTTTACAATCTGGATGGGGGCCATAAACATGTAGATTATTCAGATTGTTGAGGATTCAGTTTTATTGTCTCACAAAATAATCAGTTATAAATCAAATGTGGCTCTTCAGGATGACATCATCATGTTACAGATGGTGTTAAGAGGTGAAGTAAGGTAACACTTTGTAACACATTTATTAGAGAACATTTAGTAAACCAGTTTCAACCATCACATCAATTATTCTGATTTATTCCAATCAATCCTTTTTTTTTAAACTTTACATATAGAGCTAATAGAGCTGAATGCCCCCTAAATAATGGAGCGTCTCACTGCAGGATTAGCTGTTCATCAGTCACTGTGTCTCTGGACTCTGTGATGGATCCTTTACTCCTCTGTTTGTCTCCTCAGATCCTGAATCCTCCTCCATCTCCAGCCACAGTTCGCTCCCAGTACACGGTGGAGTTTGGTTACTCCTCCAACAGCCCGTCCACACACAGATCATACAGGTACCACACACACACTCTCTCTGTCCTGCAGGCGACCCTCTTGTTGCTTCGTGTGGAGATCTAACCTCAGGCTTCTGCTCTGGGCACTTTAAAGAACATTCAAGCACTCAGGAGTCAAACTGGAGCCCACAGTCGTCAGTTTGAAATCAATCTGTAGAACTTTTCCATTTTCCGTGTATGTTGATGTATGGAGCATTCCACAGTAATTGATCTGGTTTGGAAATGTAATCAAACAGCAGGATTCCAGTCTGCAGCACATGTGAGCATTTAGACGTTCTTCCCTTTGTTTCCCGGCGTGCTGGCTGCTGCTGCAGCAGCAACGCGCCCTGCGGTGGCTTTGGAGCTTCAGCCGCTTTCATCTCAGATCTAAACTCTGATTTGTGTAGGAAAGTAAAAGTCGAGCTGGATTCCTGTGGAAAGCAGCTTTCCATGAGAAATGTGCTGTTTGTGTTTCTGCACTTTACAGATCCACTCACTGCTCCTCCTCTGCCCACATGGCCATCGCTCACTCAGGACACACTCAGGCACAGCTCCCATCTCCGCCCGTACCTGAGGAGACCGCTTGTGTCTCCCACATCTGAAAGCACCCAGGGTAGAGCAGGGAGAGATGGAGAACATGAGGCGGCTCTTTAGGATTAGGAATGAGGCCCAGCACACACACTGTACCACAGCACATCACCCTGCAGCATCTCGCCTGTGTTGGAGCTTAAACAGGCGTGTTGCTGTTGAACCACAAACCTCACTGCTGTTAAGAATTCTAACCTAAACTGGCCTGAGATTGGGATTGAAATGGGCACAAATGGAAATATGTCTACGTGATTGTTAGTCAGACAGCAAAGCGTGTTCATCAGCAAAGGTCAACTCCACCTGGCCACACACATGTCATGTTTAGCCTGAGAATCATAGAATCAGAACCTGTTGGCACTTTAAGGTGGCCACAAGTCTGTGGACAACATGGAAAAAGTGACAAATGTTTCCTGGTTGGTTTGTCTGACCCAACACCTGCCGGGGTCACATGGTGGCAGGCCACCAATCAAATGTAGGGTGGGACAACTAAGGGTGCAGTCAGAGGTTCGTTCCCCTGATGTATCCCGGCGCCCCCTGCTGGAGCCTCTCTAACGTGTGATTTCCTCTCCACAGCTATCGGCCGTATACCTATCGCCACTTTGCTCCGCCCACCACCCCATGCAGCACCGACGTGTGCGACAGTGACTACACGCCCGGACGCCGCCTCCCGCTCAAGTCCAGCGCCGCCGCCAAGGGCTACACCAGCGACCTCAACTACGACTCGGAGCCTTTCCCGCCGCCACCGACGCCGCGCAGCCAGTACCTGTCGGCGGAGGAGAACTGCGAGAGCTGCCCGCCGTCGCCTTACACCGAGCGCAGCTACTCTCATCACCTCTATCCGCCCCCGCCCTCGCCCTGCACAGACTCCTCCTGAGCCCGCAGCCCCGCCCCCTCCACACCCACAGCTCCGCCCCCTCACTGTAAATAGCAATTGTGCATAAGAATGGGAGAGACTGAGGCAGAGTTGAAGGAGGGAGGGGCCAGAACACTACGAGGGAAAAAAAAGGAAAACGGAGCTGCAACGGCTCAAACTTTTGTATATTGAAAAAGAGAAAAACATATTTATATATTTTCTATACAGTGTTTACTGATGACGCCATAGAGGTTTGTATTTAGAAATTTGTACATTTTTTAAGGAAAGGTTTTATTAAAATGGTCACATATATACGTTGCCTTAAAGCAGGAGGAGAGACGTTCACCTGAAGGACACTAAGCACACGGAGGAGAGGACAGGACGCTAACTTATCTGATGCCAAATACCAAAACGCTACAGGACTCACGGGGGGAGGGAAGGAGGGAGGGAGGGAGGGGGGGTTGTGAATGAGAGGAGGCAGGGGGAGAGAGGGGTTGGGTTTTGTGGACTTCCCCCTGAGCAGCTGGATGTGGTACTGGGTCTGAGTCTAAACTTTACATTACACACAGTCGGTACGATCACGTCTGCGTTCTGGTTCTGATCGTAGGCGAGTCGTGGGCTGAAACACTACGCGGCACATATTTATCACTTTAGGTCATCGGTCGTCTTCGCCTCAACGAGGCCGCGGCGCCGGGCTAGAGCAAAGACGGTGAAATGTGGAAAGGATCAGAACGATTCACGTCACAAATCCTTCATCTGATGTCAAGAACCAAAAGGTCCGTTTTTCTGTTTTCACGACGGCCGACCGCAAACGCAGAAGACGGTGGCGCGTTCATGACAAATTCGATCTGTGCCTGAGCAGTTACACATCTGCATTCTTATCTTACACTACTCCACACAGGAAATGCAGTGCCCACTAAAGCTCTATAGTATTTTTGTACCACATATTGTGTAGATAACGTATTTATAAGCTATATAGAAAATCATTGTAAATCTATCCGTTGAATTCTTGCAGTACTTTCTCTTCATTCCGTCTTTTTATAGTTCCTCCTTATATTTTTCTACGGAAATTTCGCTCCAAACGTACGGCGACAATCTCCCATCGGTCCCATAAAAGAGCACGTCCGGGTTTTCTCCCGTCTGTCTGTCTGTTACGCGTCCGTCACTCCCAGTGGGGATGGAGCGTTGTGCCAAAGCGTGGGGCGAGGTGCCGTCCTTCACGCTGCCAACAATCGTTTTGTAAAACCGTTTTTTCTGTCTTGGTGGCCAGAAATGTATTTTTCAAGTGGGTCAGTGGTGTAATCGTGTGTGTGTGTGTGTGTGTCACTTCGCCCATGCAGGTTGGACTCCAGCTCCATCATGGCCGAGCTGCTCTCCGCCTTCATGTTCTACACCAGCACCAACTGTGAGACAATCTAACGCTTTACCCACAATGCACCACAACCTGCATGTCTTTATTTGATGCGACATGTTTTGAAAGTGAAAACATGCTCCAACCTCATTTTATTCTCAAATTCTGCCAAATAGTTTAACTCATTCAGTCATATTACAAACAAACTGTTGAGGCTCATTTCTCTCGTTTGTTTCGGTGAATTTAGCAGCGACGATTCACCTACAAGTTTTTTCATTTTACTCAGATCGATCCGTCTGCGTGTGGAATCTGTGAGGTACAAACTCTGGTTTACGTCTTCAAACACGCACATGTCACATGTCACAAACAGGTTCATACTGCCTAACTGCACTTTACACACACGCTGTATGTGTCTCATCTCTGGTACGTGGCGTTGGCGCTCAGCCGGACTCGTGTTCAGACCATTTTCCTCTGCGTTTGGACGACACGTTTCAATTCATCTGACAGAGTTCAGGACGCTTCAGGGGGGAGATTTTCGGATTTCCAGAATACGATTAAGTTTACGAGACGTGGATGGAACTAAATTCATCCAAATGTTGCTTGATTGGAGCGTGGTCGGCCCCTGATGCTCACTGAGCTCCACGGTTTCTCTGACAGTTTGGAACGATGGACAGAGACACAAACATGATCAGAAACAGGGCTGATGGCTCTACGGTTAAAGGAAGTGTTGTTGATTCCTCAGAATGGAAAAAGCACTTTGGTCTCCACACTATCAGAGCTCAGATTCACCCGTTTGGTCGTCATGGTGCTTTGCAAGGATGTTCTTCATAATGACCAACATTTGGTTCATTGTATTCATGTTATTTCCACTAATTCTGCTTTTTTATACGATGATGCTTTACGTTAAATTGACGGGCGCGTGCGACTCGTCCTGTTGCCACCATAAGCTGTAACACCACAAATGCTGTTTTGTTTTTTTCCCTTTTTGTTAAATATAAGTGAGTGAAACTGACCTGCAGTGTCGTGTGTTTGTGTGACATCATCAGTGCAGCACGAGGCCCAGGACGCTCTGGAGCGAGCGCAGAGCGGCCCGGCTGACGGGGTAACACGGCGGCAGCTTCTGCTCCCCGTGTTGCAGCGTCACGTAGTACCTGGTGGAAGAAATGGGTCACAAGGTCAAATGGAAAGCCTGGAAAACTGGAATTTATTCTGATGATTATGTGCTGAAGCTTTAATTTCTGCATTATTCAAATATGGACTCAGTAACTCAGTTGAGGTTTATGTCAGACTCTGTATGAAGCCTGGAGCCACAAATAACGTTTGAGTTTGCATGAAAGGTCGACACCTAGTGGTGAAAAGGGTTCACTGACATGCAGCATAACTGATGATGATGAGCCTTTAAAGTCACAGGACCGGGAAAATACTTTTAATAAAATTCAAGGACTTAACATGCTGGTCCTTTACTTAAGTAGATTTATTTCTTGGGTAGCTAAAGTTTGGAAATCATCTATAAGTTATCAATGGGCCTGTGGGCGCATAACGTCCTGGTAGTCATGAGGTCATTGTGCAAAATGTAAAGAGTGAAAGTAACAAAGATGGTGTGTGTGTGTTCCACGTGGGACATGGTGGTGACGTGTGTATGTATGTGTAAGAGGCTATCTGACCTGAACTCCTCCGTGTAGTGGGAGCGAAGGTGCTGAGCCAGCGGACTGCTGTGCTGCAGACACACCAGCAGGAGGCGACAGCGCTCAAACAGCAGCACAGCCTGAGCCGGACTCAGGACGGACGGACGCACATCCGACAGAGACGAGACGAGACGAGACGCTCAGCATGGTAACCAACGAACGAGAGCTACAAAGGAACACAACTGCACTTTTACTCACATACGTTACTTACATACGCATCACAAGTGTGTGTGTGTGTGTGATGTGATGAAGATGACCAGGTGAGGATGAGGATGCAGAGTTCTGAGGATCCAGCCAACAGTCAAGATGTTTTCTGCAGACGAACATCTGCAGGCCTGAAACACACAACCTTTAGCATTACAACTCTTTGATGAGCAGATGGCTTTCTTCATCATTGAGCAGCACAGTGATGAGGTCACAGCCCGGTGCTTTGGCTCTGTTTCACTGCTGCAGCACAATCTGCCCCACACTCCCACCTGCTGGACACCATGGGTTATGACTCCATTGTCTTTTAATGCTTCACCTGAAGTCCCAGCAGCAGAAACTCAGACAGCAGACAGCAGGCAGAGTCCAGGTACTCAGACAGGACCAGCTGAAGCTGAGGGACGGGCGGACAGACAGAACAGCTAAGAGACACGGAGACGCAGAGACGCAAAGCTCCTTCAGTGATCCATAAAGTAGTTCTGACCTTAGGGTCGCCGCAGGTTCCAGGTTCATGAGGGTCATAGATTAGAGCCAACAGCATCCTTGACGCCACTGAGCCTCTGCACACACAAACATGTCAATGACCATGTCCCTACACACGCACACACACACACACTCTCTCAGACATACACACCTGTTGGCGGTGAGCACGCTCAGTGTCGACGGTTGGAGCTCCATCTCTGTGAACATCACTGCCAGCGTCTGGACGATTGCTGTCCTCAGTCTGAATGCAGAGAGGAAGACCAGATGTCAACCAATCAGCACAAAGTACAGACACCATATGTGTGAGTGCTATCATCCTCATCATCACCGTCACCTCAGCACAATAATAAACCTATTAAAACAAAACTTAACAAACTTGATTATTGAAATTAATCACAATGTGTAAAACCATTTAACATTAAAAAAAAGACAATACACACACACACACACACACACACACACACACACACACACACACACACACTCTTACATCAGCTGATGTGTGTGTTGCAGTGTGTTGTGTGTCTGCAAGTCCTCCAGAGTCTGAACCAGGAAGACGAAGAGCTCAGCCGACTGAAATGCACGCAGACAGGAAGTGAGAAACTGCAGGAGGAAGTGAGGGAGCAGTGTGTGTGTGTGTGGGCACTCACCCTCCAGCAGAGCCTCCTCAGCATCAGGCTGCAGTGAGCCGCCGCCTGCAGCTCCTTTAGCAGCACCAACAACACGCCGTCCAGGCCTGGGGCAGCCTGCAGGAGCTGCACACACAGCTGAGACCACCGCTGGACCGCACGCTCGCAGCTACGCACACACACACACACACACACACACTGTTAGTTGTAAAGTGAATGAGTAACTAAGAATTGTAATTGATGATATAGATACAATATGATGAATGAGTTTTATTTAAATGTTATCTAAGTGGAGGTTGTGTTTGGTACCTGAGAGGAGCCGCAGGAATGCTGGAGCTCCTGGAGAGAGGATCCAATGACATAGTGGACCTCTGCACGCAAGCGCACACACACACGCGTTAACGGTCTGCCTTTTGAGCTGATTCCTGTTTGTCTGAATGCTCTCAGTACATCATGATGCAAACCTGCACAGGCTCATTTCTCTATCAGAGCACAAACATGTGGCACATGCTCCATGTCTGCTGCTCGTCTTCATCACTAAACTCACATCATTTCATCAAACTCTGATCTGAGGCTCAGTCATGTGACTCACGATGATGAAACGATTCCAGCAGCTCTGCAGGTGAAGGAAAAGTATGGAAGCCTGCGAGACCACGTAAAGATGAAGCTCCGCCTCTCGCTCCTCTTCATCGCTGTGTCTCTCTCTGCTTTTCTCTCCATTTCTCCTCAGCAGGTGAGTCAGCATGGAGCCCTTCCTCCTCCTCCGCCACACCTACAACATTACAGATCAACGCCGTCATGTGGTGACACCAACGTCCACTTCATGTCTGATCCCACCCATCAACACACACACACACACACACACACACCTGTCCAGGCTCGGGGGCATTGGGGCTCCAGTCTGAGGGTGAAGAAGGGCTGGTGGGTGAGACAGGCGGAGTGACGAAGGTGAGTAGATCCTTTTGTGTGGTGGTGAGTGTGTGTGTGTGTGTGAGACATTCCGTCATCCTGACAGTTCATCTCTCTCTCTCTCTTTCTCTCTCTCTCTCTCTCTCACACACACACACACACACACTCATATTCATTTGTATGGATTAATTGTACAGTTTCTTCTTCTTCGGTTCCTGTGTTGGTACGTGACATCCTGATAAGGTTTGAAGGTTAGAATGTGGCTGACCTGAGGCTCCGTATAGCCCTGAGAGCCTTCTGGCCCACTCACCTCTGAGGAGGAACCCTCCATCTGTTCTCTGAGGGGGGGAAAGGCCACATGGTGATCAGGTTAACAGGTTCCTGCTGCATTATTAATCACCTTCAGGTCTTTACCTTCTGGGCCGTGTGGGGCTGTCAGCTGCTCCTCTCTTCTCTTCCCAGCAGGCTTTGCGGGTTGGTAGGTGATGCGTATGTGCTGGCAGCGTTTCCTGTCCCTTCCACAAAGGAACTCTGGGAGATCGTTGACCTGTGGACAATCATGAAGGTCAAAATGCACCTTATTATAATGATAATGTTTTATTCATATATAAATCATCAGATTAACATCTCCTTTTACAGGAACACATTTAAATAAAGACATGATGAGAGAGATAAGAGATCCTGGAATTAATGAGGAGCATGTGACCACAGGGGCAGAGGTCATTGGCAGGGAGTGACCTTTGGGACGCTTACTTTGTGGCCCCCGACATACCTGGTTATGAATGCACAATAATTATAATTAGTTTAATTAATTTGAAAGAGGAGTTTCCCTCCCGGTTCGCGGACGTTGGAACCCTAGCTGGCATTCACAGAGAATCCATTTGCTTGTGACGTACAGGCTCCTTCAGTCTCAGTCACATCTGTGCAATTTGGAGTCGAAAGGGCTGCGTTTGAGGAACAACTCATAGAGCTGCAGCACAACAGCATCCTCAAAGAAAGACAAGAGGAGGAGAGCATTGAAACGTTCTGGATATCCTGTGTTGTGAAGAACACACACCCTGCATTAACCCTGTGTGCTCAGAAAATCCTGACCTGCTTGGGATCTACTTACGTGTGTGAAAGCTCCTTCTCTGCCATGGGAATAATAAAACCAAAGCAGCGTTCCCGTCTAACTGACAGACATTTGGCAGACTATCTCAGAGCAGCTACAACTGAGCAACAACCAGATCTGAAAGTACTTGTGAAAAGAATGCAGACTCAGAGCTCTCACTAGGAATAAGCACTTTATCAATGTCATCACTGCAAAGCTATTCACTCCAGTGTTAATAAAACATCAGCCTGACCAACACTTGTCATGATTGGAAATGCAGTCGCTACACCACATTTGTAACTCAAATTGAGAATATTTGTTGAATATTCCATGAGGCTTTGGAATGAATTAAAAATGACTAGCAAGACAGCATATGAAACAGCAGTAGTAAATACAGCGAATAAAGTGGAACGAATATATGTTAATAATAATTTGTGGCCCTTTGTACCTGTTGTGGCCTCGGGAGTTGAGTGCCCCTGCTCTAACACTAATGATCAGTCAAGAGAGGAGAGAGAAGGATGAGAGGAGAAGAGAAATGACCTGAAGAAGACAGAAAAGCAGGGAATGAAAGCTGAGAGGAGGTAGAAACAAGAGACACACGGGGGAGGAGAGGAAAGAGAAGATGAAACGGAGGACAAGTGGAGAAAAAGAAAGAGGAGATGATGGGGTGAGAGAGAGAGACACACAGGAAGAGAGAGAGACAGAGAGGGAAAGAGAGGGAGAGAGAGAGAGACAGAGAGAAAGAGAAAGGGAAAGAGACAGAGAGAGACATGGGGATAAAATGATGATGAAGGGATGAAGGAGGAGGAGAGTTGGTCAGAGTTGGCGCGTGCACAGCTTCACTTACCAGCTCAATAGCGCGCACGCGGCTGAAGCTAACGGCCTCAGTGAGCGCGCGCGGCGGATACTCGGTCACGTACACGCGCTCGTCGCTCAGCACCACGTGCATGTACGACCTGAGCACCGACTCCGACTCAACCACGCACGGTTCCGACGCCCGGAACCGCTCGTAAACCTCGCGCTCCGTGTGCCGCTTCAGGAAGGAGTCCAGCCTGCTGCTCCAAGCCATCACGGCACCGACTACCTGCTGCCCAGGTGGACCGAGCCAGCACAAGCCACTGAGCCTTCTGATTGGTCCGCCTGGGAGAGGGGGCGGGGAAAAGGCCTTATTATTAATGTAGAGTAGAGAGTGACCTCTGTGTGTGTGTGTGCGTGTGTGACAGAGATGAACGTGCAGGTCAAACAGGTTCAACATGAAGGAAATATTACGTTAAAGGGTCAGTGGGAGGAGGTGTGTGTGCGTGCGTGCGTGCCTGCGTATATATGTGCGTGTGTTTGTCACATTCTAATCTACACATTATAGACACTCCATGTAAATATCCCTGTGAAACTACACACATACCAGCTGTTATTGAGTCACTAGCCTCATCTGCTGTTTGTGTTACAGCCGGGCCAAGCACACACTCACACTCACACTCACAGACACACACATGAACTCAGGCTGAAGCACTGTTACATGAACAGAATGTGATGGACGCAGGTTGTTTATGTGCTAAACAACACACACACACACACACACAGGCCTCACAGCAGAGTCTGGACTGTGAAGTTATCTGATCCAGGATGCCCAGGCAGGTTTACAGACGGTGAGCTGGGTTTCCTCTCCTGGTTGGTCTTTGACTGGACGCCGTTTGTTCTCAGAGGTGAATGTGATGCCAGGCTCTTGACTTATCAATCGACACTTAAAGCTGATGGATGGGAGGGAGCAATAACAAAGCCTCTTCCACTTCCACCAAACTTACAAGAGCGTCAAGGCTGAACCCATGAGTCAGAGTGAGAATGGTTTCCATGGTGACCAATGACTGGTGTGAGTGGATAAATGGGCTTGAGAATGAAAGCTAACATGATTGTGTGTGATCAGGTATTCACCACTGCATCACGCCAGCCATGTCACTGGAGCCAGACTGGCAGTCTGTTCACACACCGACGTGTCCAGGTTCTCTGTGGGCGGAGTCTCGTGTATTTCCTTGTGTCTGCTCTGGGCTCTATATTCCCATCTTGTGGCAGGCTCACTACTTATCAATCAACCCTCCTCTCCCAACAGGGAAGTTTGTTTCCTCGTCTGTCAAATGAGCATTGGATTTGATTTGTGAAGGACAGACGTGTGGACTGAAGGCGTGTCTGTCCTCACAGGCATGGGGACATAAATCTCTGTCCTCAGTCTGTCCTCAGTCTGTCCTCAGTCTCACTGTGTCCTCAGGTCCACTGTGGACTGGTCAAATGCTGCAGGACATCAATATGGAGCCCTTAAGGTAAAGACGCACCTGCGAGACAAAGAGTCCAGCTGAGGACAGGAGATTGTCAAGGGAATACATGTTTATGTTTAGCTGCATAATGGAGGTTTGTGATCGATGAAGGAGCTTCAGGTGTGTGTGGGTGCTTGTGTGCGTGTGTGGGTGGGTGAGAGTGTGTGTGTGTGGGTGGGTGCCCGTGTGTGTGTGTGTGTGTGTTTGTGCCGTCCTTGATTAAACATGTGACAGACTGTGTAAGTGTTTGCGTCCTTAAAACTCAACACGTTGCGTAACGTCAGTTAGCATTACACTCACACACTCCACATGACAAACACACTTGGACTCCATGACTCCTGACTCCCCCCTCCCCTACTCCTCTCATCTCTTCTCCTCTCACCTCCTCTCCTCCCCTCCTCCTCCTCCCCTCTTGTCCCCCTCTCTTCTCCTCCTCTCTCCTGCTCCTCTCCCTCGCCTCCTTCTGCTCCCCTCTCCTCCTCCCCTCCTCTCCCTCCCCTCCTCCTCTCTCTCCCCTTCCTCTCTCTCCCCTCCTCTCCTTCTATAGCTCTGTGCATATATATTGCACATTAACATCTCCGCAAACAAAGAGCAGAGTGAAACAGACCAACTTCACTTCCTCTTTTCACCTTCATCACTCTCCTTCTCTTCTTTCTGACTCTCCTTTCCTCCCTACTATCTCTCTGTCCTTCCTGCCTTCCTTGTGTCCTTTACTCTGTACCTCTCCCTCCTACTTCATCCTTTTCTTCCCTCCCGACCTCCTTCCTTCCTTTCTTCTTTGTTTCCTAACTTATTTCCTTCCTTTGAGTTTCCTTCCCTTATTCCCTCTTTCTTGACTTGCATCCTTCCCACTAACTTTCATTCTTCACATTGGGAGGGGTGTGTGTGTGTGTGTGTGTGTGTGTGTGTGTGTGTGTGTGTGTGTGTGTGTGTGTGTGTGTGTGTGTGTGTGTGTGTGTGTGTGTGTGTGTTTAGAGGGCTGGTCTCAGCACTTGGAGCCTTTATAAGCGGCTGGAGTTGTGCGCATCGGCACCAGAGTTGCTGCGCGTCACGGACGGCTCTTCGCGCTCATTCTCCCCTTTTTTTTCCTGCCGGTCTCCCCCGGTCTTCCTTGGTCCCCTCGGTCTTCCTCGGTCCCCCCCGGTGCTCGCCTCTCCGTGTGTCCCTCCGTGCGCGCGGGGCTGAAACCCGGTGAGGCTTTACGCGCACGGCGGTCTCCTCCGAGCACCATGCTGCTCTCCTGTAACTTCACCGGCAGAAACTGCACGGAGCGTCTGAACGCGACGCAGGCGGACGCAGCTGAGAGTCGGAACTCTGCGGGAAACTCCAGCGACCCGTTCGGTCGGAACGAGGAGGTGGCCAAGATCGAGATCGCGGTGCTGAGCGTCGTGTTTGTGGCCGCCGTGGTCGGGAACGTGAGCGTCCTGCTCACCATGCAGCGGACTCGGCGCAAACCTTCGAGGATGCACCTGTTCATGAAGCACCTGAGCCTGGCGGACTTGGTGGTGGCCTTCTTCCAGGTCCTGCCGCAGCTCTGCTGGGAGATCACCTTCCGCTTCTCCGGGCCGGACCTGCTGTGCCGCGTGGTGAAGCACCTGCAGGTCCTGGGCATGTTCGCGTCCACCTACATGATGGTCATGATGACCCTGGACCGGTACATCGCCATCTGCCACCCGCTGCAGACGCTGCAGCAGCCCGCCCGGCGCGCCTCGGTCATGATCGGCTCCACCTGGGTGTGCAGCCTGGTGCTCAGCCTCCCGCAGTACTCCATCTTCTCCCTGAGCGAGGTGCACCCCGGCTCCGCTGTCTACGACTGCTGGGGACACTTCATCGAGCCGTGGGGCGTGCGCGCCTACATCACCTGGATGACAGCCGGGATCTTCCTGGTCCCCGTGGCCGTGCTGGTGTCCTGCTACGGCTTCATCTGCCTCGCCATCTGGAGGAACCTCAAGTACAAGACCCAGAGGAGGAGCGCGGCCGCGGCGGGGGGCTCCGGGAGGAGGCCCGGGCTGCTGGGCCGGAGTTCGGTGAGCAGCGTCACCACCATCTCCCGCGCCAAGCTGCGCACGGTGAAGATGACCTTTGTCATCGTGCTGGCCTACGTGCTGTGCTGGGCCCCCTTCTTCACCGTGCAGATGTGGTCCGTGTGGGACGAGACCTTCTCCTGGGACGGTGAGTGGTAGTCTCTGCTGAACCCTTACTGATCCAAGCCCTAACACTTGAGCTTCATAACTGAATCATGACACTTCCAATAAGTTTCAATTGTGTTTCAGCAGCGATAGATGAGACACATTCATGTCTCCTGATCCCATAATAAGCTGCATTTGTTCTTCATTATCCGCTACAAAGTTATAAATATGTGTTCATCCCTTGGAGGAACTTTCAGTGTAAACTTTGATTAGACTTAAGTGATTCATCTGTAAAACAATCTGCATCCATAGAGACTGTTCTGTTACTGTTACTTTTCTGTGACTGTTCTGGCATGGCTTCAAAATGATCATTCTTCTTTCTGTCTCCTGTTTCTTCCTGTCTCTCTCTGTTTCTTCCTGTCTCTCTCTGTGTCCTCTTGACTCCCTGATTCCTCTTGTCTCTCCCTTTCCTCCTGTGACTTTCTGTTTCCTCTTGTCTCTCTCCGTTTCCTATTGTCTCTCCCTGTTTACTCTTGTCTCTCCCTGTTTACTCTTGTCTCTCCCTGTTTCCTCTTGTCTCTTTCTGTTTCCTCTTGTCTCTTTCTGTTTCCCCGTCTCTCCCTGTTTCCTCTCTCTGTTTTCTTCTGTCTCTCTTTGTATCTTCTTGTCTCCCTCTTTCCTCTTGTCTCTCTCTGTTTCCTCTTGTCTCTCTCTGTTTCCTCTTGTCTGTCCCTGTTTCCTCCTGTCTCTCTTTCTGTTTCCTCTTGTCTCTCTCTCCCCGTTTCCTATTGTCTCTCTCCGTTTCCACTTGTCTCTCTCTGTTTCCTCTTGTCTCTCTCTGTTTCCTCTTGTCTCTCTCTGTTTCCTCTTGTCTCTCTCTGTTTCCTGTTGTCTCTCTCCGTTTCCTCTTGTCTCTCTCTGTTTCCTCTTGTCTCTCTCCAATTCCTCTTGTCTCTCTGTTTCCTCTTGTCTCTCTCTCTGTTTTCTCTTGACTCTCTCCGTTTCCTCTCGTCTCTCTCTGTTTCCTCTTGTCTCTCTCTGTTTCCTCTTGTCTCTCTTTGTTTCCTCTTGTCTCTCTCTCCATTTCCTCTTGTCTCTCTCTGTTTCCTCTTGTCTCTCTCCGTTTCCTCTTGTCTCTCTCTCTGTTTCCTCTTGTCTCTCTCCGTTTCCTCTTGTCTCTCTCTCTGTTTCCTCTTGTCTCTCTCTGTTTCCTCTTGTCTCTCTCTCCATTTCCTCTTGTCTCTCTCTGTTTCCTCTTGTCTCTCTCCGTTTCCTCTTGTCTCTCTCTCTGTTTCCTCTTGTCTCTCTCCGTTTCCTCTTGTCTCTCTCTCTGTTTCCTCTTGTCTCTCTTTGTTTCCTCTTGTCTCTCTCTCCATTTCCTCTTGTCTCTCTCTGTTTCCTCTTGTCTCTCTCCGTTTCCTCTTGTCTCTCTCTCTGTTTCCTCTTGTCTCTCTCCGTTTCCTCTTGTCTCTCTCTCTGTTTCCTCTTGTCTCTCTCTGTTTCCTCTTGTCTCTCTCCGTTTCCTCTTGTCTCTCTCTCTGTTTCCTCTTGTCTCTCTCCGTTTCCTCTTGTCTCTCTCTCTGTTTCCTCTTGTCTCTCTCTGTTTCCTCTTGACTCTCTCCGTTTCCTCTCGTCTCTCTCTGTTTCCTCTTGACTCTCTCTGTTTCCTCTTGACTCTCTCCGTTTCCTCTCGTCTCTCTCTGTTTCCTCTTGACTCTCTCCGTTTCCTCTTGTCTCTCTCTGTTTCCTTTTGTCTCTCTCTGTTTCCCTTTGTCTCTCTGTCTCCATGTGTCTCTGTCTGTGTTTGGCTGCAGACTCAGAGAACACAGTGGTGACTCTCTCCGCCCTGCTGGCCAGTCTGAACAGCTGTTGTAACCCCTGGATCTACATGATCTTCAGCGGTCACCTGCTGTCTGACTTCGCTCGCAGCTTCCCGTTCTGCTGCCGACTGACACAAACCTTCACGCCACAGGATTCCGACAGCAGTATCCGTCGCACCACGCTGTTTTCCCGCCACCATGGGCACCGCCTCTCTGAACCATTCAGAGACCTTAACCCCGCCCCCAGGAGCTGTCTGCCCGTGCCATCATCACCCTGACCGCAACGTCGCCAATCCCCATCTGCTCAGGTAACAAACTCCTAAAGGCTGCCTGGGGTGCTGTGGAGTGATGATTGGAGGATGTTTGTAGCTTCGTGATGATTTCCAGCTGATTTAGGTCTTCATCACTTTATTGTGGAGGGCAGATTTTGCATCTTTGTCCTGTAGAAGAAGCAACAACATGGATCCACAGTGTCGATTCAAAGACCCATAGACCTTAAGAGAAGCACAAACATCTACACAACTAGAGAGGAACAAACACAGAGAGTTCACACATAGATTTAGTAACATCACTGGCAAAACGCTTTAAGAAAATAAAGGGCTTGATAACATACAAAGTACTGGATGAAGATTTGTTAGCATCCAAAGTGAGCTGCAAGACCCTAAATCAGGACAGAACATGATGATGGATGATTCTGTCTGCAGATATGGACTGTGAAGGATCACATGGAGCTGGAACAGGACGGAGCCTCAGATCTCCCAGCTGCCTCTGTGCTCATTTATGTCATATATGTTGCTCTGTTGTATGTATTGCAGATGTTGTACAGAAAGATAACTGTAAATCCTTACATCCTTGCATGTTGTGTGATGTGTTTGCTGCCTCAAATTGTACATACAGAGAAATGTCTAATGTAACAGAAGGCATTACGCTGAATAAATGCACGGTGCTTTTTTTGAGTACGTAAGAATAAAATGTGTTCTTTTTTTCTGGGATCAGTCAGTTTTTCTGTCTATGTTGGCCTCAGAACTTATCAATCAACCCTTGCATGTGGATGTTTGATGTGATGTTCCTGTGATGTTTGATGTGACCTTCATGTGGTGTTTGATAGACTTCTTCACAGGAAAACAGCCTGAAGTGATGTGAAAAAGGGGGAGGAGGAGGAGGAGGGGATGAAGAGAAACAATTACTTCCAGTTTCTGTTTCGCTTCATTCCGAACACGAGCAGGATATTTTACTGTAGTAAAGGTAAAGCTACTGCAGAAATACATCACATATGTTTACATTCAGAATGGATGGTGTTGTTTACCACTTTGCTGGAGCAGGAAAAGGAAGTGCATTGTTAAAGACAGGAAGTGTATTTGCATGTTTCTGAGCTTATACTATAGCTTTGATGATATGGGCCTCGGGTGGAGCTCCTTCCTGTGCTGAGCGTTTAAGTGGCTCTATCCTTCTATACATCTGCATGTAACTAGCCCGCTTCCTTCTCATACATTCACTTTGTTTACAGTCTGTCTGTGTTTCGTTCGGACATTCGTGAAATGTTTTGAAGAAAGAGCCACGCCCACTCAAGCAGCGGCTAGTAAACATCTAGTGACAACTGACACAAATTGTAGAAGGATAGGCAAAAAACAGTCCAACTGAGGGAAAAAATAGTTAGGGCACATGTGGGCGTGGTCTATATGGCTGGATGGACTTTTTATTTGCCTGTATATATTCTTGTGTCACAAATAAGCAGGGAGCTGCATTCACCACCAAACACAAACCACCACATTCACCCATGAAAACTGGCTTTTGGTTCATATCTGTCATCGTTGTGAGGCAAAGTGGAGGAAACGTTTATGTGTGGGAACACCAATGCTTACATAGATTAGGTGTACCACAGGCTTTAAATTGTACATAGCTATACACTGAAAGTGACAAGAAGAGCTGATAAGAAGTGACGTGTCGGTGAATGTATATGAGCTTTGCCTGTGTGTGTGCGCGTGTGTGTGCATATGTGTGTGTGTGTGGGGGGGGGGGGGGGGGGGGGCAATCAGAGTAGTGGGATTATATTGCATTATATATATCAAGTCACAGCACAGAGTGAGAGTGATGATACCATTGAAATCCACCACAGAGAGAGAGTGAGGGAGCGAGAGAAACAGAGGGAGAGAGAGAGAGAGAGAGAAAGAGAGAGAGACACACATAAGGATAAAAGGACGAAAGAGTAAAATAGAATTGTCTGTGTCTCTCTCAGGGGGACAGATGAAGGGATGAAGGAGGAGGAGAGTTGGTCAGAGTTGGCGCTTGCACAGCTTCCAGTCACTCACTAGCGTTTGTTGTCATCCTACTCCTGATGAGGATTAATTACTCCTTTCCCACAACTGTATGCTCATTTAATTTCAAATGCTTTCTTCAATAAAAATAATAAACAAAACGGAGTCCTTTACCGGTTCATGTGACTCACTACTCTGCCTTCTATTGGCTGCGGTTGGCCTTTAGTTGTATTGAATCTATCAATAATCCTATTGATAATTAACCCATTTAAAGGGAGAGCATTTATATATATTTTTTAAATAGTTTTAGAATAGAAAGATAGCCAGGTGAATTAAAAATTATGTATAATGTATGGTTTGAAACTAAAATACATGTCTTCGAATTCGGGAGTGACGTTCGATGTGTACATTTAAATGTACACAAACAGTATAATTCCAGAATTTATGACAGGAAAAGGAATGTCGAGTATCCCTTGTGTGTTTTCCCACGGTCCCTGAATGCAGCTGTGCGGGCGCGTCACAAGTGCGCCGCTGGCCTCTGTTCTCCACCTTGCCCCCGCCCCCCTACGCTTAGACGCCTGAATTGCTCGGTGAGTGAACGCACACACTACACTGTCACATCGGACACAAACATGTTCCACTGTTCAAATATGCCCTCGACGTCCCTCAGATTCAAACCACAAACTTTACCAAACCGGTTTAAACTCGTCGGAGTGGGTTAGCGACGCTGTGATTTAAATTCATTTTTGTCTATTGAGTTAAATCAAAGCGAAGGCAGCTGATTGTTTACATGAACTCTGAGTAGTTTCACAGTTTAAACTAGTCGGTTACAGTTTAAGCTCTTTAAAGACGTAAACATTAGCCTGCGCTCTGTTTCCCTCGCGCGTTCAGGTGTAGGTCATGTAGGTGAGGCGTCCACATACCTTTGGCCAGTATATTATAGCTGTATGTGTTTTTATTCTTTTAGTGTACATTCAGCGAATTTACCAACTGTGCTACATTAAAATGTGTACAGTTATTTAAAACTTTATTGTTAGTTTATAGACACATTCACCAAATCAACACAGTAAAATAAATCTCTTCGTTCAATGCATGAAATGTATTTGTTGTTTATATCTTTGTAAATTCAAGCCTCTGTGTTTTCTTTCTCTGCCATCACTTTGCAGACGGCACACTGCACTTTGGGAAGACGACATTCCACAGACGCGTGTCCACCATGTCCATCAGAGCGCCACCAGTTCTATCCGTCAGTCCCGTGCGAGGGATGTTGGATGAGAAGTTCAGTGTGGAGGTGAAGAATCTTCCTCCAGGAGTTCCAGTAACGCTGCACTCGCTCCATCACTCTGAGGACAAGGACTACTGGGAGGCTTATGGGCACTACGTCAGTGATCACACAGGCAAAGTCACTGGTAGGTTCCCAAGCCGTCTTCATCCATGGTGTGTCCTTTTTGTTGTTGACCGGGGTTTGCTTTGCAGTCTCTGAGGACTTGAGCTATGGGGGAACGTTCACAGGAAAAGAAGCCATGGGTTTGGTGTGGAGCCTGCGTCCTGTCCCGGGCAGCCGTTCAGGCCTCAGGTAAAGCTTCCTCAGGTAAAGCTTTCACAGTGCTGCCACCCCGCAGCTGCAAAAGCCTCCACATCCTTACGTCACCTTTTACCTGTCAGGCTGAGGAAGAAGGACGTGTGCAGCCCCATGGAGCTGCTGGTCTCCCTGTACAGAGGTCATGCTGTTGAGGGCTTTGTGGAGCAGACTCCACTGGCCTCAGTGCTCACAGAGAGATGGCACATGGCTCCGGGCGTCCAAAGAATCGAGATCAGAGAGGATACGCTCAGAGGGACCCTGTTTATACCTCCAGGTACACCTGCATCACCACACACAACCTCAAAGACCACGCAAAGAGAAGGAGTGATATGTGGAAATGGGGGTCAGACAGGAAAAAACCCAGTTTATAATGTGTGTGTGCCTCCTTGCCTCAGGTGTCGGGCCGTTCCCTGGGATGCTGGACATGTGGGGGGGGGGAGGAGGTCTGCTGGAGTATCGTGCCGCTCTGCTGGCGTCTCACGGGTTTGTCTCCCTGGCGCTAGACTATGTAGGGCTCACTCATATGCACTCAGAAGAGCTGGAGCTCAAATACTTTGAGGTTTGTTCACTTTGCTATCACTTCTCATTGCACAAGTCCAGAGTCCATCGTCCACGTGCCAGTCACCCAGAACACCTGCAAGGATGTTTCAGGAAGTTCATGTATTCAACACTGCCCTTCACACCTTTGTTATCCATTAACATGCAGCAGAGACATGAAGGACACACAGCCGTGTACATGTGTATGGTGATGGCCTAATGGCTCATTTACATCCCCCACATACTCAAGCAGCTCAGCTTCGGCTTACATTACATTACATTACGATCATTTGGCAGACGCTTTTATCCAAAGCGACTTACATTACATTACAACCCTTCGCAGAGGGGGGAGCAATTGAGGGTTCGGTGCCTTGCTCAGGGGCACCTCAGCAGGGGCTCGAACCGGCTACCCTCCGGTTCCCAAGCAGAAGCACTACCCACTGAGCCACTGCCTCCCCTCACCTACCTGTCATTTTCAGCCTGTTGTCAGCCACATCTGGATCAGTGGATTTGGCTTCAGTCTCACAGAGTTTCTTACTTATTATCTTTGAAGGCTCAAGCCGGCTCAGTTCACCGTAACGTCCAGCAGCATATAGAGCTTGTGTGTGTCTTGCTCATTGTACGGCCTGCAGCAATGTGACGTGGTTTGTGTGTGTGTGTGTGTGTGTGTGTGTGTGTGTGTGTGTGTGTGTGTGTGTGTGTGTGTGTGTGTGTGTGTGTGTGTGTGTGTGTGTGTGTGTGTGTGTGTGTGTGTGTGTGTGTGTGTGTGTGTGTGTGTGTGTGTGTGTGTGTGTGTGTGTGTCTCCTCCTCACAGAGAGCATTTAACATCATCGCAGAGCATCCAAAGGTGATGGCAGACAGAGTTGGTATTTTAGGTCTTTCCCTCGGCACCACAGTGGCCCTCTATATAGCATCTTACAGCAAAGCTGTCA
The DNA here is from genome assembly GCF_046128005.1 of Genypterus blacodes. Lineage (NCBI taxonomy): Eukaryota > Metazoa > Chordata > Actinopteri > Ophidiiformes > Ophidiidae > Genypterus > Genypterus blacodes. Next base: position 1,428,551 of record NW_027466903.1, on the reverse strand, counting down.
ATGTAAGTAACCCAAAAGCACATTCAATCTCTGTGTCACTCACACACACACTCACACTCTCAGTATCACAAACACATTACATTACATTACGGTCATTTAGCAGACGCTTTTATCCAAAGCGACTTACAATAAGTGTGTTCAACAAAGGTAGATACAAGAACTTCAGGTCACAGTGAGGTCAGTGTGATTATACGGCAGAGGCTCAGTCACAGTGAACGTTTGTGTCGCCTTCCAGCCCCGTTGCTGTGTGTGTGTCAGCGGCAGCCACCTGCACAGGATGGGACAGTCCTTCAGCTCAACGCAACCAAAGATGACGGAGTGAGTGTGTGTCTATCACTGGTCAATCTGCTGTGGCTGACCTCAATCCACAGGCTCCAGCCAGGAAGCATGAAGGGAACCAGTACTTTATCCATATGTATCTGGACCAGTGTTCCATCAGGAGCACACAGCAGCTGAAGTCATTGTGGAGTGGAGCAGTGAGTGATGTCATCATCTTGTTTTGTTAGTTTTGCTCATAGGATCCGTTTTGATGAGCAGAACAGAATGGCATGGAAACCCCTGGCTCTGCCTCTGATCCCTGACCCCAGTGAGAAAATGGATGTAAGTACACAGCGGCTCTCACCAATATATGGAACGTTTATGTTTGGTTCCCTGCCGGCGCTCTTTGACCTCAGCTCCTATTGGCTCAAACATCAACACAAGAAGGTCGCCTGTGTCCCTGCAGGTGGGGAGGATCAATTGCCCCGTGTTATTGATCAACGGTGAGGATGATCAGAACTGGCCCACAGTGGAGTCTGCTGAGGACGTGAGCACACACACACACACACACGCAATATTGTTCCTTTCTGTTAATTTTCACGAGAAAACTGAAGGTTTCCTAAAGATGAGCAGATTTAAATCCTTAAGCAACAGCAGAAGAGCAAGAATTATGATGTCACTTGTCCTGTCTCAGCTTCCATGAAATTTAAAATCACAAGCTTGTTCAGTGACTCTGACCCGTGACCTTTGACCTCCAGATTGCCCAGATTATGCGGGCAGCTGGAAAGGAACACCTGCTGAGCACGCTGACGTACCCTGGTGCTGGACATCTCATCGAGCCGCCGTACTCACCGCACTTCAGAGGCAGCAACTTCATATTAAAAAGCACAAAGGAAAAAGGTCAGTGAGGTCGCACTGCATCTGACCTTGCAACCACGTTTATATTTTCGAGCACTTTCTGTAACATATACACACTTTGAAAGGAGCAGGAGTCATAGAGTTGTGTGTGTGTGTGTGTGTGTGTGTGTGTGTGTGTGTGTGTGTTGCAGTGGTTCTGCTGTGGGGAGGGGAAACCAAACCTCACTCTGACGCTCAGGAGGACTCCTGGAGGAAGATCCTGGCCTTTCTGAGTCTTCATCTTTACCCGATGGCTCAGGCCAAATTGTGAAGTTAAGATCAAAGGTCATGACCACATAGTTTGATTGAGCAGGCCAGTTTCAAGGCATCTTCATTGTACTCAGGACATATGATTCATTATAAATGCAAACAAATTACAAGTAGCTGATTGATAATCACTACCATGCAGATGTAACAGTAGAATTTCAAAGTAATGGCCTGAGATAAAACGTGTGTGTGAGGCAGCTGCTGATGTCTCCTCTGGTGAGGTCACATTATACCTGAATGTCAGCAACTCTGATCCATGGAGGTCATGGACGAGGTCAATCTACGGAGAATTCACTGCTGTAACTCTGACATCACTGTGTTCAGTGGAATAGTGATTTAGGTGATTGCATTGTTTGTTAATTGATTCACCCTAATTTTTTAAAATATATTTTATAATATATTTTTATAAAAGCGTTTATCAAAATCAAGTTTATAAGAATTGTGTTGAAATGGAGGATTAATCTGAGAAGGGAAAGGCTTCAGCAATCATAACCTCATGTTATATTGATGAATAATTGTTTCCAATTGTTACCTTGGTGGATTACAAAAACATAAATAAAAGTGTTGAACTGCTTTTAATGATCTTGTAATATCTGAGCATAAACATGCAGCTTTGTATCTGGCTGGTCTCGTTGCAGGTCTCTAAAGCACCAGTGTTTGCAGTATTTTCATCGGTATAGGAAGGTGGAAAATAAAGATGTTCAGAGGAGAAAATACAAAACTCAGGGAAAGTACACTATGTAGTAGATCAGTTGACTGTGGCGATTCTGAAATAAATATGAGCACCCTGAAGCCAGTGCTGCTCCCTAGTTGGATGTCAGCATCCTGGTCTGGTTCTTTATCTGGTTTGACCTGATTCAGCCCTGCACTCTGTCGGTCATTGCTGTGTCGTTGTGTATCAGTGAATATGTTTTTACCTGAAAATGATGCTGAGGAGGTTCCGTAGCTTTGGTCGAGCTGCACTGCACTTTTACTGGAGTCGGGTTCCGCCACACATAAGTGGCTCACTGTAAGTTATCTTCTTTTCATAAAGTTTTCTCTGTTTACATTTGCTCCTCTTCTGTTTCTTCCATACATTGGTTGTGAACTCTTCAGCATACTTTATGTTACAAACACAAAACATACAGTATTTTTTGGAATTGTGCTCTGTCTTTTTTTTTTTAATCTTTTTTTTAAACTCACATTATAATTTAATTTAAACTTTTTATAGTGCCAAATCACTACATCAAGTTATCTTAATCACTTTACACATAAAGCATTTAAAGAAACCAACATTCCCCCATGAGGAAGCACTGAAGGACAATCTCCCCTTTAACAAACTCGAAAGCAGAACCCGGCTCAAGATGGGCGGCTATCCTCCTTGACTGGTTGGGGTGAGAGAGAATGAGAGAGAGGAAAAGGGACGAGAAAAAGTAATTTTCCAATTCAAATTCATCAGAAAAGACTTCCAACAACCTTCAGCAATAACCTTGAACTCTTTGATTGACTATTATCGTGGCTCTTGGACATTTTGTTTTCCTGTCACTTTGCACCAAACACAACACGTTGGCACAAGTGCACACTAGCAGAACACAGCAGTTGAGCCCACAGGGACATTCCAATCCAAAATGCATGTACTCCCTTTGTTCACAAACAGACACTCTGTCGGTCATTGCTGCGTTGTTGTGTATCAGTGAATCCATTTTTACCTGAAAATGATGCTGAGGACATTCCATAGGTTTGGTGGAGCTGCACTGCATTTTTACTGGAGTGGGGTTCCGTCACACATTAGTGGCTCACTGTAAGTTATCTTCTTTTCATAAAGTTTAAGTTTTCTCTGTTTACGTTTGCTCTTCTTCCATTTCTTCCATACATTGGGTGTGACCTCTATATACTTCATATTACAAACATAAAGCATAAACATAAACCAGTATTTTTCAGTTGTATTGTGTTATGACTTTTAGTATGGATGTTATTTCTATTTTTTTTACAATTTAAATTTAATTAAAAAAGAAAATTCAATCACATTTTTATTTAATTTGACTTTACTTATGTAGTGCCAAATCACAACAAGTTATCTAAATGCACTTAGGCATTTAAGTATTTAAAGGAACCAACCTCCCCCTTTGAGGAAGCACAAACGGGCAAACTCCAAATGCAAACAACAAACTTTTGCAACAAACACGGCCGTCTGTCTTGACTGGCTGGGTTGAGGGAGAAAGAGAGAGGGAAAGAGAAAGGAGAGAAAATCATTTTCCAATTCAAATACATTAGAAAAGAATGCCAACATCCTTCAAACTTCAGCAATAATCTGGATGCGTTAGCCATAATGACCACTATGACTACTGGCATTAAGTTCTTCCGTCTGTCACTTTTCATCAAACACAACATGTTGGCACAAGTGCATACTTGTGGAACACAGCATTAGTTGATGGCTAAACAGGTTCATTTCATTTGGAGCACCCAAACAATGAACACAATTTGTTTTATTTAGAAAGTGTTGTTGGGTTTTTCTGTGATAGTAATTCATTGTGTCTTTGAGTTAACGTGTGTTTCTCGCAATTCTCGGTTAAATTAACAATATTTTTTATTTTCAAAGTTTCTTAAATTTTAACATCTGCAAAAGTAGATGTTTTTTTCATTTAGGATCATTGCAAGGAAAACACATTTATTTTGCATTAACTAGTCTTCAAAATACAGCCTTTACACGGCCAAATATCAACGGAGCAACTCGAATGAAAGACTTCATGGCAAAAAGAACTGGGAATAACTTATCTGTACATGAATACCTCTAAATTAGTTTATCTTTAAATATCTATCCTTTTATTCATCCAACCATCTTCTCCTGCTTACCTGGAGTCGGGTAGTGGTGGCAGCAGGCTAAGCAGGGTATTCTAGGGTCCCTATCCCCAGAAACTATGGAGACAGCTCTTACTTTGTTGTACAGGGGGTTGATGGTTCATATCAATGGCCACAGTACCCTCTCTCTCTGACAGGATGCCCCTGGTGATGCTCCCATGGTCAAAAGCCCTTTCCAAGTCCACAAAATACATGTAGACTGGACAGACTAACTCCCCTGACCCCTCCAATAACCCGTCAAGGGTAAAGAGCTGGTCCACTGTTCCACGCCCAGGATCGAGTCCACATTGCTCCTCCTGAATCTGAGGTTTGACAATCGGTCAGAGCCTCCTATCCAGCCCCCTTGAGTTAACTTTGCAAGGGAGGCTTAAGAGTATGATGCCCCCAATAATTGGAGCACACCCTCCGAGCTAGTCCCCTGGGTCAAGGCCTGGCAACCAGGTGCTCGCCGATAATTCCAAGTCTTCCAAGTCTGGCTCCAGGAGGAGGTCCCCTTTTTTCTATTCTGGGCAACGTAGCGATTTTTGCATAAATCTTCCTCATATGGTGTCCATGAATCGCTCTCAATCTGACTCCTCCCCTGGGACCAATTTGTTTTTGGGAGACCTTACCAGGGCCTTACGCACCCGACAACACAGCGCCTGGGGTCACAGGGATATGCAAACCCCTCCATCACATTAAGGTTGCGATCCCTTGGAGGGGTAGCTCGGAGTAATGTACAATTTTGAAATGGTGATTTCTTAAATTGACAAACACAACTAGGCATTCCACAAACAATGTTCCTGACTTTGCTGTTTTGGCCTTCCGTCTTCCACAGACGCATGTCCACCATGTCCATCAGAGCACCTCCAGTTCTATCTATCCGCCCCGTGCGGGGGATGTTGGATGAAACGTTCAGTGTGGAGGTGAAGAATCTTCCTCCAGGAGTTCCAGTAACGCTGCACTCGCTCCATCACTCTGAGGACAAGGACTACTGGGAGGCTTATGGGCACTACGTCAGTGATCACACAGGCAAAGTCACTGGTAGGTTGCCAAGCCATTCATCCCTTCATCCACGGTGTTTCCTTTTTGTTGTTGACCGGTGTTTGCTTTGCAGTCTGTGAGGACTTGAGCTTCGGGGGAACGTACACAGGAAAAGAAGCCATGGGTTTGGTGTGGAGCCTGCGTCCTGTCCCGGGCAGCCGTTCAGGCCTCAGGTAAAGCTTCCTCAGGTAAAGCTTTCACAGTGCTGCCACCCCGCAGCTGCAAAAGCCTCCACATCCTTACGTCACCTTTTACCTGTCAGGCTGAGGAAGAAGGACGTGTGCAGCCCCATGGAGCTGCTGGTCTCCCTGTACAGAGGTCATGCTGTTGAGGGCTTTGTGGAGCAGACTCCACTGGCCTCAGTGCTCACAGAGAGATGGCACATGGCTCCGGGCGTCCAAAGAATCGAGATCAGAGAGGATACGCTCAGAGGGACCCTGTTTATACCTCCAGGTACACCTGCATCACCACACACAACCTCCTCACTGAGGCTTTCAGGCACAGGAGGGTTTGACAGGAGAAATACTCTCAATTTATAATATGTGTGTGTGTGTGTGTGCCCTTGCCTCAGGTGTTGGGCCGTTCCCTGGGGTGTTGGACATGTGGGGGGGGGGAGGAGGTCTGACAGAGTATCGTGCCGCTCTGCTGGCGTCCCACGGGTTTGTCACACTGGCGTTGGATTATTTAGGCATTTTGGGCACAGTTGACGGGGAGTCAAGATACTTTGAGGTTTGTTGACATTATCTTTACATCCTTTTAAGTTTGGTGTTTTGTGTGTTATAATGTGATTAAATGTGTGATTTCACATTGTGTCTTCATACAGAGAGCATTTAACATCCTCACAGAGCATCCTCAGGTGATGGCGGACCGAGTCGGTGTTTGCGGTCTTTCCTTCGGCACCACAGTGGCCCTCAGTCTGGCAGCTTACAGCACAGCTGTTCATGTAAGTGACCCACAACCACCGTTGTTTTGGCTGTAAATGGGTGTCAGCCATGTGCCACATACTCCTGCACTGACCGGACGTCCGATCAGACCCAAAGTTGAGGCCTGAGTCTGACCTAGTTCTCATGTTTGAACTCTCTCCCTGCTGCTTTATTGAGGCACATACACACAACACACACACAGACACAGACTTCAGACTTTGGTGTTCTGACAGTGAACCGCCCTGTTGTGTTCCAGCCTCGTTGCTGTGTGTGCATCAGTGGCAGCCATGTGCACTCAGTGGGAGAGTCCTTTATGGTGACACTTCTACTGCTCCTTGGGTAAGCCACCTAATAATATATAGACCTATAGAGACCATATCAACCTGGGTTAATTGGACGACATATTGTCATTGTTAATGTTTAAATGCTAAATGTTTTTTATTGGTTTATATGGTCATCACCATTTTGTTTGTGCTGGAGGACAATGAGCGATCTGATCACCTGGTTCTGTCAGGAGGGAAGACGAGGTGCCGAGGGACGAGCAGAACAGATTGATAACAAAAGGCTGCATCCTGCCGCTGACCTCTGACCTCAGCAAGAAACTGGATGTAAGTGTACAGAGCTCTGTGTGTGTGTGTGTGTGTGTGTGTGTGTGTGTGTGCTTGGTCTCTGCTCTGCCTACTTTGTTTCCGTAGCATCCTAGCATGGAGGAACAACCATGGGACTATTTTTCTCAGTGGAACCTTTTAGTTGGCAATAAAGATATTTGAAATGACTGTAAGGTGCAGCAGGTGTGCTGTGTTGCCTTGATAAATCACCTGCTGGTGTTACATTAAATCTGAATCATCCTACAGTCCTGTTTGTTCTTTCAGAGAGCGAGGATGCTTCGTTGTTGTTCTCCAGATGTACAATTTTCTTTCAGCACCTTCCAGCCACTCAGGACAGAGTATTTTCTCTGTGTGAACTCACTGCTATTGGCTCAAACATCAACACATGAAGGTCATTTGTGTCCCTGCAGGTGGGGAGGATCAACTGTCCTGTGTTATTGATCAATGGTGACGACGATCAGAACTTGGCCACAGTGGAGTCTGCTGAGGATGTAAACACACACACACACACACACACACACACACACACACACACACACACACATATATTTCTGAGTTTCTGCATTATTCTGATTAGCCAAATTGCAATTGTTTTGTTGTCCATTTGAGTCTCTGACCTTTGACCTCCAGATCGCCCAGATAATGTGTGCAGCGGGAAAGGAGCACCTGCTGAGCATGCTGATGTACCCGGGCACCGGACATCTCATCGAGCCGCCGTATTCACCGCACTTCAGAGGCAGCAACTTCATGAGACAAGGGAAGAAAGGTCAGCGAGGTCACGCTACAAACGTTTTTTTGACTTGTTATTCATGCTTATAACTCTTTATAAACACATCAGAGAAACACAGCAAAGCTCACAATTGTTCTAGACACCTTCAACATGAGATTCCATGTGTTAAAAGAAAATAATTATCATTACAAATGGAAATACAGGTAAAAACCAAGCTAGCCGGTGTGCCAGCCCCCTCCCTTCTGGGACATCCATGTGCCAAATCAATATTAATTTCATTTAATCCATAATTCCCCGAAGCCATATTGAAACACCGCTTTCAAAATGAGTAGAATAATGGCATAAAGACTCACAACAAGGTATAGATATCCTACCCGCCTTTTATCTTTTGAAAAGAACAAATAAAGAAACCACCACTTTTTTCCCACACTATGACAACAAACAAACTTCCATAAATCAGCCATAAAAGTGTTCGAACATGATATTTTGCAACAGAAACGCAGTTAGCAGCCTAGCCGATCGGGCTAACTAGCATTTAGCATCACACAATACACAAAGAGCAGCCAGCCAGAGCCCAGACACCAGCTGTCTGCCCAGCAAGGCATTTAGATTTTCACATGCTATCATATCATTTTCTTAGCCATAACTCTGCCAAAATATGGAATACATTTGCAAACTCATCGGCATTTTGAAGCTTGTGATGTCCTGAAACGATCACCACCAACACGGGAGCGCTGTCACGTAATCTAAACTTGAAGCAACATCATTCAGCCCGGATACAGCTGACATGAAGGAGAACTGACCAATCACGTTGGGTGAATATTACTCTGTGTGACATTTGATCAACAGTGGTTATAAATAAAAGAGCTTTTAAGCTTTTGATTGACACCTTGCCTGCAACATTTGGCCAATCCTTGACAGAGAAATGAGGCCAGGAGCCCAAGGGACCAATAGAAAATTTGAAGGCAGTGTCTGCAACCCTGTGTGAAGCGGTTGCAAAAGTACAAAACGGGTGGATTTTTACCAGTATTTTCATTTATAATGATATTTATTTTCTTGGTTAAAGCGTCTTGAACATTTGTGAGCTTTGCTGTGTTTCTGAGATGTATTTAGAAAGAGTTATAAGCATGAATAACAGGCGATTAACATTGCTGCTTTATATTACAGACCAGAGGAGCTCTCAAGCAATTGCAGCCCTTATGTTCATGTGATCATGCTCATAAAGTTTTCCATACATCATCCTCTGACGTGGCTGTGTGTATGTGTGTGTGTGTGTGTGCGTGCGTGCGTGCGTGTGTGCCTGCCTGCCTGCCTGCCTGCCTGCCTGCCTGCCTGCCTGCGCATTGCAGAGGTTCTGCTGTGGGGAGGGGAAACCAAACCTCACTCTGACGCTCAGGAGGACTCCTGGAGGAAGATCCTGGCCTTTCTGCGTCTTCATCTTTTCCCGATGGCTCAGGCGAAACTGTGAAGTATGACACAAAGGTCATGACCACATAGTTTTATTGAGCAGGCCAGCTTCAAGGCAACTTCACTTCCTGTTTTTGTCTTTCAACAGACCTGAATGGCTGAGATCCTCCCAACGCCACATCACAGCGACCAGCGTCTTTGTTTTAATCAGATTACACTAAATGTCTTCATTATACTCAGCACATCTGATTCATTATTCAGTATAAACATATACAAATTACAAGTAGCTGATTGATTATCAGTAGAATGCAGTTGTAACAGTAGAATTTCAAAGTAATGGCCAGAGAAGAAACGTGTGTGTAAGGCATCTGCTGATGTCTCCTCTGGTGAGGTCACATTATACCTGAATGTCAGCAACTCTGATCCATGGAGGTCATGGACGAGGTCAATTTACGGAGAATTCACTGCTGTAACTATGACATCACTGTGTTCAGTGGAATAGTGATTTAGGTGATTGCATTGTTTGTTTTTAAATTTTAATTGATTCACCCCAGTTTTTGAAAATATATTTTATAATATATTTTTATAGAAGCATATATCAACGTTTATAAGAATCGAGTTTATAAAATGAAGGATTAATCTGAGAAAGTAAGACCTTCTAATGATGACAGTGTCCTTTGCTGGCCAAAGGTATCCATAGTAACGGGTTGGTTTTGTTATGTGGTGTATTTGTGCTGCAATCATAACCTCATGTTGTATTGATGAATTATTGTTTCCAATCTTTACCCTGGTGGAATTTTGAAAACTACAAAACATAAATAATTACTTGAAAATTAAAATCTGCAGGATTTAGTATTTGTTTGCGTGTGTGTGAGCTGTCCTGAGTGGACTTGACGTCAAGAGATCAATTTCATTATACCAAAATAGGAAAAACATGTGTGTGCAAACTTCTGCGGCCTGACATGTTGAGGAGATGTTTGCCAAGGTTCCTCACCCACACACATCTTTATAAAGATGTGTAATTTTGTTGCTCTTTTCTGTAGATCAAGAAACTGTCTTTGTTACACTTAGTAATAAAGATTTGAAACAGCTCATCTCGGCCTGTATCATTTATCGGGAAAGCCTTCTGAAGAAACAAGGAACTACTATAGAATTCATAGATAATAATGAGCAGCCCGAAGACACTACTGCTACCTCTTACCACATGCTAGAGAAAGTCAACATTCATAACAAGATAACCTACATTTTCTAGAATGAAGTGTAACCGGCTTCGCCGGTTTCTACTGCCGAAGCTTGACCAGATGTAGCCCTGTGCTTGGTCGGTTGTGTTTTGTATCAGAGAATCGGTTCACCTGATAATGATGCAGAGGAGGTCCCATAGCTTTGGTGAAGCTGCTCTGCATTTTGACTGGAGTCGTGCCCTGTCACACATCTCTGGCTCACTGTAAGTAACCTTCTTTTCATTCAGTTTTTTGCCGCCGTATTCACTGCACTTCAGAGGTGTGTGTGTTTGTGTGTGTGTGTGTGTTGCAGGGATTCTGCTGTGGGGAGGGGAAACCAAACCTCACTCAGACGCTGAGGAGGACTCCTGGAGGAAGATCCTTTAAGTATGGCAGTGGTCAGACGTTACACGTGTCAGCGAGAGCTGGGATTAATGCTGTGGATGACGCCCGTGAGTGTTTACGTTACACTTTGAGACATTATTTGGAACACTTCTCTTTCAAGTCAGTTGGGATCAGTTGTGAATCTATACGCAGAAATAAAGATTGGTATGTTCATGTTTGTGAAGATGATTCGGGATGTGGCTGCATCTCTTTGATTGATTGTTGATTATTGATCACTGTCTGTAAGAGCCGTTTGACGGATATTTTGATAACCATAACTATATACAGTAGTATATAGTTTCAGCCTTAGGAATAGACACATTTACACAGTGAGCGAAAAGAGTGAAAGGTCACTGCCTGATACCAGCAGGATGGAGATCAGCTTTTATCTCAGACTCTTTGTCTTTATCTTTAGACTCTCACACACAGTCACACAAACTCCTCTGACCTTCAACATTCCAAACACTTCTTGTTGAACCTGTTTGAACCTGCACTTTCATCTTTTTTAGATAAGAGACATTTCTGCCAAAACACATCCATGTAAATTCACACACACACACACACACACACACACACACACACACACACACACACACACACACACTCACTCACTCACTCACTCACTCACTCACTCACTCACTCACTCACTCACTCACCCACTCACTCACTCAGATCCATGACAACATACAGAGGGTTCGGGGTCAAAGGTCAGAGGTCAACATATGAGTAACTAAACTTATAGCTTCATGTAGAGGATCTTTTAGAGGCTTTTACACGTGTCCATGGCTCCATAAGGGACCTACAGACCTACAGAGAAGCACAAACATCTGCACACAATGACACATTTGTCCGCCTGTCTGTTTCCTCCCTCTGACATTAGCTGCAGCCTCATTTACAGCTGAAAAATGAGAGTGATAATGAAATCAGTGTGTCTGCTGATGAGTCACCACTAATTAACACATAACATTAAGTCACAGGAAGCACACCATGATGATGATGATGATGATGAGTGGGGAAAGGTCAGTGGCTTTTAATTTGTAGAATCAGAAGCAGAATTGCAGGTGTGAATGCAGGGTAAAAGGGTTGACTGACAAGTTTTGAGCCTGGCCTGTACTACAGTGAGCAGACATGTAAATCCTGATGTGTTTGAGGTTATTTGACCTTAGTGTTACAGCTCAAAGAAGGTTGATTGATAAATCTTGATCGGAGGACAAAAGCAGGTATCACTCATGTAACTTGTATTCAAGTTTTTCTCCTCCCCCTCCTCCTGCTGCTGCTCCTGCTCCTCTCCCCCTCCTCCTCCTCCTCCTGCTGCTGCTCCTGCTTTGCCATCACACTTTTGGGGCTTTTGTAAAAAATAAAAACACACCCCAGTATTCCCACATTCCAGTATTCCCAGAGCAGCATAGGGTAGCAAGGTCAAAGCACCGTGAAATTAACTGAATCACCCACAAGTGCCTAGAATCAGGTCATATTTGGAAGTCATAAACATGAATCACGTTTATCTGTTATAGAACAACAAGATGGAGCTGTTTTACCCTGCACACAGGAGATTTACATATTAGGTCAATAAGAAATGACTCATCGTAGTATAACAAGATGTGGTCACGCCTGCATACATGTTGTGGTAGTGAGGAGCTGACAGTGAGGAAGCTGTTATTTTACAGAAAGCTTCACTACAGGAGATGGTTTTAACTTGGTGACAGTTTGAATTGGTGGAGTTAATAAAAGAGTGAAATATGAAGGACATGGATGAAGTTGATGATCGAGACCAATCATGACTCATCACGTCTCTGCAGATGATAAGCTGCTAAAGCAGGTGAGGGGGATGTGTGTACAGAAGAACACGTATGTTCTGGAGCACTAAAGGTGAGTCCATCTGAAGGCCTAATGAGCACCTAGAAGCTACACACCTAGCTAGACTTAACTGGCTGGAGTGAGACTAACTGAGCAGCTCAAGCAGAGAGCAGAGGATAAGACCATGGCTGGCAGCTCAGAATGCTGGTGAATCAACTCCCACAGAGTTTGTGCTCTGGATGTTAACACACGGGAGGTCAGGGGGTTTGGGTGAAGGGTTTAGAGGTCGTTTAGTCACATTGTGTTCTTCATTCTGTTCTTCATTTATCAATCCCCCCCACACACTCACACACACTGTACGATACTCTGTCAGGTTCTCATCAGCCGGTGACATGCAAACACCCACTCACCTGCAAATTGAAGCCTGTGCTCACACACACACACACACACACACACACACACACACACACACACACACACACGCGCGCGAACACACGCACACACGCACACACGCACACACACACACACACACGCACACACACACACGCAGTAATTAAATGAACAGGAAACAATGTGATAGTCGTGGTTGCGACAGTGATTTGGTGATAATTGTAGCAATAGTAAAAGTAGTAGAGTAATAATGGTAGCATTAACTAGTAGCAGTATATTAGTATAGTATTGTATATATATATATATATATATATATATATATATATATATATATATATATATAGTATAGCAGTAGTCGTACAGTAAATGGTAGTAATATACTGAAGTGAGTAAATCTGTGTAAGCACGGGAGCTCTTTGATTTGAGTTTATTCAGAGGACATTAAGGAGTTAATGAGTTAACGAGTACACAGTGTATGTGTGTGTGTGTATGTGCGTGTATGTGTGTTATATGAAGCTTGCAGCACAAACAAATCTATATACCACCCACACTGTGTGAGTGTGTGTGTGTGTGTGTGTGTGTGTGTGTGTGTGTGCTGTTTGTTTGTGCTGAGAGCAGTCATAAGTGAGCTTTATTGAAGCAGGGGACATAATAAACAGCATGTAAACACTCTGATGCAGACATGTGATCCACAGTTTGATCTTCTGTTTGTTTTGGTTCTATTTTCAAACCTGTGTGAAGCCTTTAAATGATCACTTAGGGGAAATTAAGTCTGAACTCAGCCAGCTGATGTGAGATGCACCAGGGAGTTACTATAGGATAGAGATCCATAAAAACACACAGAGGGTTGGGGGTCAAAGGTCATGGGGCAATATATTTGTGTCTTGCTAAAGTTATAAGCTAACGTTATTAGCAGATGGGATGGTATAGGCACTAATGTCTGAAGGACAACAGGATAAAACCGTCCTCCATTGTTTTACGTCTGTACATCATACGTGTGTGTGTTGGTGAACTGTATTTACTACATTCTGTCTTATTTCCAGATTGTAGAAAATCTGTTAAAAGATCTGATAAGTAAAGTAAGGATCTCAGTACACACATTTGAAGGCAAAGTGTCCTGATCAACCAACGAGCCGCCAGAGAACGATGACTTCAGACTCCAGAGGATTAAGTGAATTCCTGACGTTCTTCCTCCCTCTATGCTGAACTCTGTGGGCTCTTTGTAGTACTTATCGCCCTGATTTACAGCTGACACACACACACACACACACACACACACACACACACACACACACACACACAGGTCTCTGACAGTGATGAAGTGTTTAATGTCCTCGCTGGAGGATCTGCTGGGTTTCTGCCATGGATCAGCGTTAAATCTCATCACCTGTCACTCGCTCCTGCTCCCAGATTCACTGATCTGAAAAGATCTGTGTTTGATCCGTCATTGATCCGTCATTGATCCGTCATTGATCCGTGTTTGATCCGCGTTAGATCCGTGTTTGATCCATATTTGATCCTTGTTTTATTACAGGCAAATTTCAGACACCTGCTTTGCTGCAAGCCAGAGAGGCCCATTGATTTTCTTCGTTTGAAGCTGCAACCAAACGCAAAACACATTGAACATTTACGTTCATGTTTACATTGAAGTTACTGATGAGGATGTCAAAACTCCTCTTTGTAGCTGTAGCAGTCTGACCTTTCTCCTGCGCTTGTTGCGTCACAGTCAATTGTTTCCTCCACATTTTGACTCTCCGGCCACCTGACCTCCACCTGCAGCCTCTGACCTCTGGTAGCAAGATAACGCTTTCCTGGTTAACGTTCTGTTTTTTTAATTTGTAGCTTTTTATATTTTTAACGGGAAGCAAATTCATCTGAATTGAATGCTGACTGTTTCCATAGTGATATAACAAAGACTTTAATATGATAGAGACACACACACACATCCATCTATAGGAGCCTATAAGATTATCTTTACATTCCTCCCCCTGACCTCAGCATCCGATTCAGATTCAAAAGATTCAAATCATAGCTGAAATATAACAGCCACAAACCAGCATTGCACATCTGTACAAACACATTCCTCTCACACACACACACACACACACACACACACACACACACACACACACACACACACACACACACACTGTGTTTGTGTAGGGACGGGTGTCTGGTATAGATTATGGAGGATAAAAGGAAGCTGTAGGAAAGAGGGATGAATGTTTTCCTGTGGAAAGTGGTGAAGAAGAGGAGCAACTAAGCAGTAGAAGAGGACAAGAAGAAGAGCTAAGGTGTTTTTGTACAATCAAGGTGTGATTCACTCCATACGTGATGCAAGGGAATCAGCTGAGGAGGCGGTTATCCTACAAAGCAGGGGGCAAAGGTCGTCTTCTATGACTGACCAATAAACCGTTATGATCCACTGACTAAATGAAGCTTGTTCCCCTTTGTGAAAAGGAGGTAGAGAGCATGAATGGGCTCCGTGTGAGGCAGTTTGGTTGACTTATCAGCAGTGGTTTGTATTTTCTTTTGGTCGAGGTTAAAATCCTTTATTTGATGTGAAAACAAACATCTCAGGGTTTGAGTTACAGGCAAGAAGATCCAGGGTTTGAATCTCCAGTAACTCAACCCATCATCAAAAACATGTGTGGCAGGTTTATTCCTCTGCCTTTGCCTTTGACCAAGGCACTAGGCTGGAGAGCTGCAGCCAGGCAAATCCATCTACACGCCCTCCTCTTGGTTTCCATCACCTTCCTCCATAGACGTGGCAGACTGGTGGCAGACCTGAGCCACTGCACATCATCACAAATCAGAATCTTAATTGATGAATCTTAATGTGATCAACAAACCTTATGGATCAGTGGTTTATGTGAGCATGTCCCAGTGTGAGGAGCTCCACATAATGGGGCTGCTGTTGTTGGGCTGATCTGCTCCTCACAGATAGCGGCGGTGGTGAAAGTGTTGGCATAGAACCTTTCAACTGAGACAAGCCCCCAACAACGTTTTAAGAGTTCAAATCGTAAACTACGTTGCAACAATCACAATTGTATCTTGTTCTAATCAAACCCTGCAGCCCTGACACATTATTCCACCACGTCACAGACACATGAACCTCTTTGCTATATTTCCATCCATTTATGCACATCAGACGCCAACCTATGACACGTTTAGCCTGATGGCGCCTGGACTGCCAAAACTGAGAAATATGGCTCAGTGTGCCTGGTTACCATGGAAACAGCACTGTTTAATCAGGCACTAATCAGAAGGTTAAACGAGTAAGAACAGGGATCATCACACACTCACAGTCACAAAGCGTCTCACGTTTTATTAATTAATCCTGTTTTCTCTCAGCAAATAAAATGAATGAATGTTCAACAAAACCTGTGAGAGAGAACGAACCTCACATCCACCAGAGGCACTATTTACTCATGATCTCATGTTCTGCTCTGTTTTTACCTTCTACAGATTGAAGCGTTTCACAGAAAAGGCTTATTTATATGTTTTTAGACTACTTTTATAATAATGTGAATACAAGCAAACAATGAAATACACACATTTAGTATAACTGATGATGTTTTCCTCTTAGAGTATGTGTATCTTATACTGAAAATGTGAATCTGATGCAGATGTGGGTGTGAATTTGTTGGTGTGGTGTGTCAGACTAATCTGACTCAACTTTTAAGCGAGACAGAGAGAGAGACAGACAGACAGACACTGCCAGAAAGAAAGAAACGGAGAGAGACAGAGAGAGAGGGTGGGTGGGAGAGAAAGAGGGGGTGGGGGGGAGAGAGAGACATAGAGTGGGACAGAGAGACAGAAACAGAGAGGGTAGTTATCTGAAGCACTTTGCTGACCTCTAGGGGGAAGGATGTAAAATCAAGACGTGATTGGCCAGATTTTCACATTATTTTATGGATAATTTTTACTTGAGGTATTGATAATAATTCTAGCAATAATTTATCTATTCATATATTTATCTATTTTATGTATTTGAGGATTTAATCTTTTGCCGACACAGTTGCTAAACTGACCTGCAAGTTTCAGCTTCACCGCTAGATGGCAGAAGAGCTCGCGTTTGCAGGAGCAACGCATGAACCTGGTCAATAATTATTTATATAATAACCGATATTTGTTGCATTTATGTTGAACCTTTAAGAGCCGTGTTATATCCACTTTTACAGATACATTATATTATTATCTCTAGCTATCAAAGCTATATTTAACTAAAAAAATTACATTTTATTTCAGTGTAATTGATCAAATCCTCCGATCAGCTCTCTCTCTCTCTCTCTCTCACTGTATATGTGTGTGTGATTCATTGGTCACTTCACCTGTCAATCTTGCCCCCCTTGCCTCCCTCCAGGACACACCCATCTGCACACCGGCATTTTATTCTTATTAGAATTAATATGCGCGCGTGAGAGAGGTTAGAACGAGGTGAAGCTTCTATTAAACACCCCCCCCCCCATCAGTGTGTGTGTGTGTGTGTGTGTGTGTGGTCGTAGTGTTAGTGGGCGTGTCCCGGCGGTCCTCCCTGCAGACCGGTGTGCATGCGGGTGTGCACGTGCATGCGTGTGTGAGCGTGGGTGTGTTTGCGTGTCCGGCACGCGGCTCCTCGGCAAGTCGCGTTATTTCAGCCTCTTCATGTCGCTCATCAGGCTTTAGCGGCTTTTTGCAGCGACGAGCGGCTGATCTATGCGTGACTGTGCGTGATTTGCAGGCGCGTCCCCATCACTGTGCGTGGCGGTGCGGGGCCACCGCTGACTGAGTGGCTGTGTTGATGCGGCACTGGATGGATGTGAACAGCATGCGCGTGTGTGGAGGCTGCACGTAGAAAAAGAAGAGGAAGAAGAAGAAGAAGGAATATTTGTTCTCCACCTGCTGTGTTCACCTGCAGAGCGACGACATGAACAACTCCAACAAGAGCAAGAAGGACAAAGAGATCCTGGCTGACTACGAGAGCCAAGTCAAAGGTACTAATACTCTGAGTACTGCTGCAAATACTCTGCAAATACCAACCTGCACCTGGATGCAAGGGTGTCATGTGTGACGGTCTGACATCATATATGTGACATACAGGCATGCCACTGACGCCCCAAACTACTACATTGTCACATATACAGAAATGTAGACATCTCATAATTTTTCTGGTGATGTATATTTATATATATGTATATATATATGTGTGCGTGTGTGTGTGTGTGCAGTCTGAGCCATGAATATGTTCTTAGCACAAATGTGACATACATCACCTGCAAATTTTTATAACAGATGGTGCATATCTATCTATCTATCTATCTATCTATCTATCTATCTATCTATCTATCTATCTATCTATCTCTTTTCATACATGCATATACATGAAACATGTATCTTATATAGGCCTACATGAGCTATACAATTCAAGGGTCATCTTAATATGCTCATGTCTGAATTGGACACATATATAAAGGCTACACATACATCAACATATATTCAAGACCAATTCAACCAATTTACTTTTCTATATGCACATATGCATACATGTTGAAAATACAGAATGCTATACTATATTTAAGATGTATAGGTATCTGTGTAAAATGAACCCAGATGCACAGTATCTTAAATGAATGCACATGTGTGAGCTTATGCATATGTATGCATGTATGCATATTTTTTTCCATATATGGAGTCCATTCAAAGACCATCATGTTATTTTAGCTTACACCCACGTTTCCATCATATATAGGTTATGGTAATATTAACATACATCTAAGACCAATATGGCTTCATGTATGTATATGTAGAAGTTATATACAGTATATGATGTATATATCTATACAACAGCTGTTATTTTCACATGTGCTCATGTATAAATGTGTTTCTGTTTGGGCTGCTCAACTGTATATGTATATATTTTAAGAAATCACATTTTATATACACACTGTATGTCTAAGTTAGATATGCATTTATACCCTATATGCAGTACACGTGTCAGTATGTAACCAGTGGGGCTAAACCTCAACTTCCTATGTGACCTTAGTATATGTAGCACATACGTTTACATTCATACATACTGTACATGCAAACATACATGCATACATGTATACATACAGCATATACATTCAGAGTGCTTTGCTTGCAGGCTGAATAGATGAAATGAAGTAGAATGACGTCATAAAGGTGCAGGTGCATCTATGCATGATGTTTATGAATTACATTTTGGTATCTGGATGTGTTTCTTAAAGTCACAGCGGCCTTTTCACACCTACACACACAACCTCACAACTGAACACATTACACACTTTAAAATGTCACTCGCCGTGTGTGTGTGTGTGTGAGCAGACAGCTCACCGTGAGACGTCAGGATTTCTGGGTTCATCCTGAGTGCTGCAAGGCGCCTGAGGAGGATGATGTGGGGGTGGGGTGTGTATCTGCGGAGCCCTTGATCTCTCAGCCGTGTGTATGAGCGAGTGTTTGCCAGAAATGAGCGGCGAGTGTGTGTGTTTTACAACGGTGGAGTGTTTCCTCGCCGCCACTTTTCTCTAATGAGCATCGTCTGCCAGCGTCTGGCCTCTCCATTGGTATTCCTCTGAGGCAATGACTGCAGTGTGTGTGTGTGTGTGTGTGTGTGTGTGTGTGTGTGTGTGTGTGTGTGTGTGTGTGTGTGTGTGTGTGTGTGTGTGTGTGTGTGTGTGTGTGTGTGTGTGTGTGTGTGTGTGTGTGTGTGTGTGTGTGTGTGTGTGTGTGTGCGTGTGTGTGAGAGAGCCATGATGTGACAGTAGGGACATGATGTTTAGATGATGGTAATAGTGGGAATGATGATGGTGATGCTCTGAAAGAGTGGTTGCCATGTCCTTGGGACCACCCCCTTTTTCCTCCTCTTCCTCCTCTCAGTGCCATGGTTACAGTCATCCCCACACTGACAGCTCAAGAGAAAACGAGTCAACTTATATATTTTTATTTTCTGACATGCAGTTGTAATTGGTGAGAAGATGTGTTGTTGTGAGGGTTGATTGATAAGTAGTGAGCCAAAGCTTTAACTTGTTCCAATTCTTACTTATACTAATCTCCTTTAAACTTGGGCTTCACATTTTATCGCATTCAATACTTTGTAAGTCTAGAACCTTTTTACTGGGACAAGGCCCTCCACACCAACACCTTACGAGAAAACAGCTCACGAGAAAACAGCTTACGTCAAACTGGGCACACTCCTTCCTCCACAGCTGATGTGACATCATCTGCCGTGTCCAGACCAAAACCTTTCTCAGGTGAAGGTCTGAGAAACAAATCTGATCAAACAACTTCAATTGAGGACTGATTGGATGAGGACAGAGGTCATTGGATTGGTGCCGTAATGAGAGGATGAGGAGTGGAAGGGAGGGGATGAGCGGGTGAGTGGGCTGGACAGGTGATTAGAGGCGTGGCTGTGTTACCCTGGTTACCCTGAGTTCATTCATTAACTTCATTTTCTCGAGCTCACAAATCCTTGGGAAAACACCTCAGGAAGTCACCTCACCAAAATATTACACAGCTGCCCACTGCATTATGGGTAAAGATCAGAATTTATCAATCAACCCATTTGCCAATCGCTCCCAGTCACATCGTCTGAGCACTTCATTCTCTGTCTGTATCCCTTATTAGGATCAATATTTTTTACAGTACAGATTTCAGCCTGGTCCTCTGCACACACACACACACACATCCGGCCAGCTGAAACACTACTACTCTCCATTAAATTTAATCACTCAGAGTCCCTGTCGATCCTGTGTGTGTGTGTGTGTGTGTGTGTGTGTGTGTGTGTGTGTGTGTGTGTGTGTGTGTGTGTGTGTGGGGCACGGTGCCAGCACACCCGGGGATGCCCTGCATTCTAATGTCCAGTTTGTGGGCTCAGATGCCGGCTGGCTCTGCGTCCCGTCGCCTCTGGATGTATGGATCTGCTCTGTATCTATGTGCTCTCATAGTCTGCCTCCCTCTCTGGCTCCTGATTGGTGGATAGGTGGGCGGTGTGTAATGTATACAGCCGCTCTCTCACGGCGGGGTGGGGAGGAGCCAGCGAGGTGAGGCGTGCACGAGGAGCAGAGCAGATTATGCATAATGCTGACAGGGTGTGTTTGTACGCTGGGTTAGGCTGGGCTGCACTGACCGAGGCCCTAACACTGGACACGGCACATATGTGTTTGTGTGTGTGTGTGTGTGTGAGTGATGTTTGTGTGAGATGTAGCCAGTCTGCGATCATAATGGTAAATGCAAAAGAGAGCAAAGAAAGAGCTCTGCAGGGAGGAGGAAGAGGAGGAGGAGGAGGAGGAGGAGATGATGAAGGAGCTCCACATGCAGAGTGGCTGCTGCAGCTCCATGTGTTTTTGCCTGCGTCTGCATGTGGTGTTTAGTGATCTCACATCTGCATACCTGGGGGGGGGGGGGGGGGGGGGAGAGAGAGAGAGAGAGAGAGAGAGAGAGAGAGAGAGAGAGAGAGAGAGAGAGAGAGAGAGAGAGAGAGAGAGAGAGAGAGAGAGAGAGAGAGAGACTCTCACTTTGCACTTAGATTAATGAGAAGTCAGCTGTGTGAAATTCGTCTCAATCCAGTAGCATGTTTGTATGAGGTGAAGCTCCCTGCTCGCTCTGACCCGGGACACTGACCAATCAGCAGCAGCGTCTCATACGGTCAGTCTGTGTGACCCCACGCTCTCACTGCTGAGCTGGCTCACACCAACACTGTGGTCCCAAATCTGAGGGATCAGTCGCTCTTCGTCCATCGCTCGCCTGTGTGGAGTCATAGTGAGCCATACGTGTGTGTACTCGATTGGCTGGTCAAATAAAGGGGCTGATTGGGCATAATGAACCGTGTGAACATTATAAAGAGCTGGTCGATCAGTGTGCGTGTGTGTGTGTGTGTGTGTGTGTGTGTTTATTTCTTAATGATACTCTGCCCTCTGTGTCCTTGAACCTGGTTGCCATGGTAACAGCCAGCTCGGAAGGCAGTGTGAGCTTCCTGTTCCTGTCAGAACAGTGACATCATATACAACCGCACACACACACACACACACACACACACACACACACACACACACACACACACACACACACACACACACACACACACACACACAGGTGTTCTGCATGTGTGGGAGGTCTGATGCAGAAGGAAAATGAGGATAAGATGGTTGTTGTGGACCATCAGAGGCAGAGGAGAGCATCACCTGATTCATCTGGAGGTGAACGCTGCTTCCTGTTTGTGTGGCAGAGGTCATGACAGGTCCACGCCTCAAAACTGAGCCCCGACCCGACTGTGCTGGGTCCAGATCAAACCTACAGACTGAAGCGGGCCGCCATGTTTGTAGGATGATGCGTTTTATGAATCACTTCCTCCACATATAAATGTCATATTTGCGTGATGCAGGTATGTAAAAAGGTGGAACGCTGGTCCTGGTTCATCAGTCATGGTGGAGCAGCATCTTTATCTTCGTCTCTTCCTCTGCTGGTTACTGCTTTGACCTTCATCAGCGTGGACACGGCCACCTGAGCGTTTAGCATCCCAACGAGCCCTCGCCCGCGCTCAGCAAATGGCAACCTATTGATTTAATCAGCCCGAGATTTCATGAAACAAATCCATTCTGCAGGGAGAGCCGGGCGCTCTGCAGGTCGTCACGCTGAGATGCCGTCCTTCATCACACAGCGGGAACGCCGGCAACGCTTTCAGAGACAAAACATGGCAGATGACGGCTTCCAAGAGATCCAAGCAGAGCGCTGATAGAATCTGCTGTTATCTCCTCACTGCTCAGAGCACACACACACACACACACACACACACACACACACACACACACACACACACACACACACACACACACACACACACACACACACACAGTCCTTCATCTTCTCTTTCACTCTGTTTCTACTCCCTTAGTCTCACAAGGAAGACCCTGAGCTGCAAAACACAACATTCCAAAAATACATTGAATACAGACTGCAGACGACACATCAACACCTCAGAGGAAACATCAGCATTGATGAAGATATGAGACTTAAACATAACTTGGTGTTTTCTAAAATGGTTTTATCTTCCAAAAGGCTGCAGTGTTTGATGAAACGGCACTTTAGGGCCACCATAACTTTCATCTGAGGAGTCGCCACAGACAACCGCAGTCACACACACACACAGACACACACACACACACACACACACACACACACACACACACACACACACACACAGTCAACATGGTAATGCTGGGCTACACGCTTCACTGGTTACTGCTGCAAGGGGGGGCACAGAGAGAGGGAGCGAGAGAGTGAGGAAGAAGAGGGAGGGAGAGGGAGGGAAAGAGAGAAGAGCGGGAGCAGATAGAGAGAGAGAGAGAGCCTTCTGTTCAGTGCTGCATTCCTTTTTTCTTATTTACAGAAAGTCTTTCCTTCTCTCTCTCTCTCTCTCTTGCTCTCTCCCTCTCTCTCTCTCTCTCTCTCTCTCTCTCTCTCTTGCTCTCTCTTTCTCTCTTGCTCTCTCTCTCTCTCTCACACACACACACACACACTGAAACCAATCCCTGGGGGTCCCTATCCACTCCACTACCTGTTGTCTTGGTAACCATGCACTGTGTGTGAACCATGTGATGAGGAAGGTGAAGAAGAGAGCTCAGATCTGCCGCATCCACACACACACACACACAAATATGATTCATACAGATCCATATTGAAAACTGTCGTGGCATTTACTCTCTATCTCTATACGTGGTCTATACACTCCTGTGTGTGTCTGTGTGTGTTTATTGGTCATGTTACTAATGTGGCTGCCATTTCCTGTTTGTCCATGTGTTCATATGTGACACTTTCAAATCAATGAAACAAAATGGAGGAGCACAGTGTCGTGTGTTATGCTGTTACTAAGTGTGTTCCTGTCCAGTAATTACACCGAGCCGCTCACATGTTAGACACATTCACAGCTTTGGGTTCTGAACTCAGTGAGGCTGTAATGAACTGGACCCATCCAGAGGAGAGTGGGCATAGTTCCATCAGGGACTTCCTCCAGGTCTGGATGTGATCAGGCTTATGGGGACCTGATCCTCTTCCTCTCGCTCCAGACGATGGTACCTTGGTGTTACTTTGATCAGGTGATTGATGCTTGTATCAGGACGTTCAGGCAGCGCCTTAGGAGGAAGAAGGGGAAGAGGAGGCGATTCACACAGCCTGCTTCGTCTTCTGAAGAAATGTACCAGTGAATTAGACTCTTTGGACTTTTCGTTGTTATTTCACTTCTTGACCTTTTACAGTCTAAATGAATGAAATGGATAGTGAAGATGATCAATAATGGCGTGTTGTGTGCAGATGTGCGGGCCCAGCTGGTGGAGCAGCAGCGCTGTCTGGAGCAGCAGACCGAGATGCGGGTCCAACTGCTCCAGGACCTGCAGGACTTCTTCAGGAAGAAGGCTGAGATAGAAACGGAATATTCCAGAAACCTGGAGAAGCTGGCTGAGAGGTTCATGGCCAAAACACGCAGCACCAAAGACCATCAGCAGTACAAGTAAGACTTCCTCAGATACTTCAAAGTACTATGATACTTTGCTCCCCTGGTTTGGTTTGATGGAGCTGAAAGATTAGTTTGGTAAATATCACATGTGATTAAGAGCTTTAATGTCATTTATACCCACTTTATGTCATTAACTTCCTCAGAGAAGAGTGAGTGTAATTGTTTATACCGTAACGGGTAAATAATTACTTAAAATTAGTCATGCTGTGTCTGTTTGTGTGCGTGTGCGTGTGTGTGTGTGTGTGTGAGAGACCTGCTGGCAGCCTCACACTCACCTGCTTTAAAGGTGGTTTGGTCTCTGTGCCTTATAACAACATTGGAGCCATGAAGAAGCTGCTGGTAGCATGTTTTTCATCCTAGCAGCAGCTCACCTGGCACACACACACACACACACACACACACATACACAGGTGTAGGCGTGTGTGGCGTTTGCTGGCCTCAGACCTGTTGAAAGTCTGATCACGCTGCTGATCACACAGCTTTGGGTGGATTCATGTGTTTGTGTCTCTGTCATTCAGGAAGGATCAGAACCTGCTGTCTCCTGTCAACTGCTGGTACCTGCTGCTCAACCAGGTAAACTTCACCTGCCCACACTTGGCTGACTGAATACTTTTGATAGTTGCTATGCAAACGTCTGAGTGTGTGTGTGACTGTGCGTGCAGGTGAGGAGGGAGAGTAAGGACCACGCTACTCTCAGTGACCTGTACCTGAACAATGTCATCAGCCGCCTCACCCACATCAGCGAGGACTCCGCCCGGTTGCTGAAGAGGGTGAGACAGAGACACAAAGCAACACAATCACACTATAGTAGTGTTGATATGTTAATAGTATCAAACCCTGGGAGATACGTCATATACATAGATCAACCAACCCTCAACCTCAGTTACGATTTAATGATTTGATGTTTGATCACCAATAAAAGTCTGATTGTTGTGTCTGTAACCTGTATGGATAGTGAATCAGGCATGTAGGCTGAAGGGAGAAAAGGAAAATCTAATAAATCCTGCAAATCTCTTTACATTTATAATTTGTCAAAATAGATCTGAAGCTCCAGACTTTGTACTTCCAAAGCTTTGGGTCGTGAGCAGGGAATCAGGTCACAGGAGGAACTGTCTGTGGTGCAGGAGTGGAGGTGTATTAAAGCCGGTGATTCTAATGAAAAGTCCGGTCTGTATCCCCGCGGGTTCTGTTGAGCTGCTCTGCCTCAGAGTTTAGCAAATTAAACACACGCCGCCTCCAAGTTTAGCTCTGTGTTTCATTATTCATCTCTGTTCCGGGTCTTCTTTTATTCATGCTCACTAAAGTGCAGCGGCTGCCAGCAGATACAAACTCTCAGACCTCCATCATGGCTGCTGCTGAAGTCCTATGACCATAAAACCACTAAATACTCTAAAGCACCACAAACACTTGGAGATGCTCCATCTGAAATATGAACATTTGTGAGAAAAAAACCCAAAAAACATTGAAATAGCCTAAATTGTGTTGAGGCAGAACTGAACGTTGCCTATAGTGATCGATTCACAGAACTTTGCTTTAAGTACCTGACCACAAGGTGGCAGCAAATTCCAGATATTCTTAATGAAAATCTGTGAAGTAGATTTGTAGATATATTTCGTAAACAAGCAGATATCAATTTATTCTCTATGGCCTTGACAACGCTGACTGACTGACAGCTCTGTGTCCATGGTGACGGGCGCAGCTGGTCTCTTGCGACGCCGTGGCAACAGGATTCATCCATCCTGGGGTCCCTGGTCTGTTTAGCATAATGTAATATTAATGCAGCACATAAACGCCTCCAGACTGTTTAATGCAGGACGGAGAACTCGGTGTGTGTTTGATTTATGAATAGCTGTGTTATCATTTATTAATCTGTTGTTTTATTGATCTGATGACTTCTCACTCTGACCTTCCTCTGGCAGAGTAAAGAGATCATCTTTCAGCTGCAGGAGGATCTGATGAAGCTTCTCAACGAGCTTTACACAGTAAGTCGCAGTAACTCTGCACACGTGATGAATACAACAAAATCACACGCGTGATGTGTGATGAGTCGTGTTCATATGAGAGGCAGGTTAAAATATTCAATGATGAAGTCTTTATTTAGTCGTTTACATTGTCTAAATTAGTTAAGGGTGAAAAGTTGGATGTATTTTTATCATTTGTTTTTGTTGCCAAGGTGATAAAGACATATCACATGTACCACGCGGAGACGATCAACGCTGAGACCAAGTTGAGGGAGGCGGAGCGTCAGGAGGGGCGTGTCAAGGGCGTGTCAGGGACGGCCGGAGGGTTGGAGCCTGTGTTCGGTCTGCGGATAGAAGAGCGCCACCAGAGACGCAACACCGCCCGTAAGATGGAGAAGATGAGAGAGAAGGTATGGACTCTGGGAGCACGTCTGCTTAATATGGTATTCTGCTCAGTTTAGTCTTCATGTTGTCGTTGTGTTCTTCCTCAGCGGAAGGCAAAGTACTCAGAGAACAAACTGAAGACTCTGAAAGCCAGAAATGAGTACCTGCTGACACTGGAGGCCACCAACGCCTCCGTCTTTAAGTACTACATCCACGACCTGCCTGATATCATAGACGTGAGTACAACTCCATGACTTAATCGTCCTAAAAGTCCAAAAGTGGAACCTATGCTGGTTTCTCTGTGATGCTGCTCTGTACTTCCTGCTGAGGTTATGATTCCAATTCTGATCTACTGTGTGTATGCAGTGCTGTGACCTAGGGTACCACTCCAGTCTGAGCCGGGCTCTGAGGACCTACCTGTCTGCAGAGCTCAGCCTGGAGGCCTCCAGGAGGGCAGGGCTGGAGGTCCTGGATGGGGCTGTGGAGGGCCTGGACCCAGCACGGGACCGGCAGCGCCTACTGGGCCTCTACCCAACCGCCTTCTGCCCGCCGCAACGCTTTGGCTTCCAGTCCCACATGGGGGACACGGTCAGTCTCAGAAGGAGAAAGAGGAGAGTATTGTGATGTCCATTTGTGACTTCAGTTTGTTGTGACGGTGTTGTTTGTCGTTTCCAGGTGAACCAGATTGCGTCGCAGCCTCAGGTCCAGGCTGAGCTCACACTGCGTCTCACACAGCTGCAGACCCGCCTGGCCTCTCTGAAGATAGAGAACGAAGAGGTCTCACACACACACACACACACACACTTAATTTCACGTAGGCTGCACCATTCTAATGCTGTTTATAGGCTACAGTTGATCCAAAACACTGCTGTGTAACTCAAACTAAGAAGAGGCCTGTTAGAATGATGTCAAAGTTATTTAATTCTTTTCTTAAACTCTAAAAGGCCCCAGGAGACTTGATCAAACCGGGCGTCCCTGCAGCAGACCTCAAACATGCTTCAAACATGGCCTCACTTGCTTCGTGCATCATAATGACCAGATTGATTTCACAGCGTAATCATGGGGGAATAAACAGAATATGTCCACTTTTATGTTGGCAGTTTGTAAGTCACTGATGATGCCTGACACCATTTCCTGTTTGTACCAAATGACGAAGCGTTACAGTGTGAAGAGCTGACCTGCTGTAAAATCTGTGAACATGACTGATTAAAACGTGTTTGTCTCAGGTACAAACTTAATGCTAATGTATTCATATTTAATGGGGTGATCATGTAGCAGATGTAGTCTAAAAATAAAACGCCGTGTTGCCTTCAGAGTCACAGTTGTTGGGCGGATGTGAACTCAGCCTGAAGGACATAAAAATGAGGAAGGAGCCTGGATTAATTAGCTGCTGCACACACACACCCGCGCGCACACACACACACACACACACACACACACACACACACACACACACTGATTATCATATACAAATAATAATACTTCATCCATGCTGTAAATACAAACACGCTTTGCATATGTAGTTCACATAACCAGAGGTGTCGCACTGGAATGTAGGAGTTCATCAATCACTCTGTCCTCCAGTCTCCACCTTAAAACCATTTAGAATGAATAATTTATAACTTATGATCAATGACACAGAGAGAGAGACAAAGGGATGAGGATGAGAGAGAGACAAAGGGAGAGCGAGAGAGAGAGAGAGAGAGAGAACTGCAGAGTTATGCTGTTTATTGCTTTTTGCTTTGGGTTGATTTAGTTGTGGTGTATCACTTCTGCTCTGTGGTCGTGTCCCCCTGCAGGTGAAGAAGACCTGGGGAGCGACTCTGACCACCCTGCAGGACATGACTGTGCTGGACGACTATGACGTCTCGCAGAGCTTCACTCACAGTCCGTCCTCAGAGTCGGTCAAGTCCAGCGTGTCGGACGGCTACCTAAACAAACCCAGTCTGGCCAAGAGAAGAGCCAACCAGCAGGAGACGGAGCTCTTCTACTTCAATGTGAGAAACAAGTTCAAGTACAAGAATCCCTGTACTGTGTGGAATGGTGCATACATCTTGTTGTATTTTCTGATCCTCAGAAGTTCCGCGAGTACCTGGAGGGGAGTAATCTCATTTCCAAGCTGCAGGCCAAACACGACACGCTGAAGAAAGCATTAGCAGAGGGTGAGAGGCTGACTCACGCCCTGCAGGCAGCACCCAGGGCCGCAAAACACTCAGGGCAAAGTCCCCCGAGGACCCCCAGACATGTTTGAAAACATAAAGAATCATATTTCACTTGATAGACTGTGTGATTTCTGTCAGATGAAAGATAATGATTGGAAGAGAATATGGATAGGTGTCCTGTAGTGTTCACACACTCTGTAGGGACCCACAGTGCTGCGTTCATGGCCCCCGTGTGCCTGATGCGGCCCTGACAGCTCTGCTCTCTGTACTGAAGCTGCTGTGTTTGTTTGTTACAGGATACAAGGCTGAGCTGCTGACTACCAGGTGAGACAGACGGCGCATGTTTCATGTATCAGCGCCTTGTTGCTCTTTAATGTCGCTCACACCTTCTACATGTCAACTCTAACTGAGTGTCTCAAACGTTTCCTCCTCTGCTCTCTGCTCCTTACAGTCGTGGGCGGAAGAACTCGCACAGCAAGCATCAGGTGCGTCTGTGCTGTCAGAGTGCAGTGTGTGTGTGTGTGTGTGTGTGTGTGTGTGTGTGTGTGTGTGTGTGTGTGTGTGTGTGATGGCAGCTGACAGAATGTTCTGTTCCTCTCCACAGGATACAACAAAAGCCATACCGCTGCTGGTGGAGAGCTGCATCCGCTGTATCAACCTGCATGGTGAGACACGCTCACACCCGTGTCAGGTCTCCACCATCACTGATCCATATCTACCTGCTCTTCTGATCATTGATAAAGGATTATTAAGTCATTATTCTCTGGATGAAACAATTAAAAACATGATACTGCACGTCTTCTCACCTTTCATGTCGCTCTCCTCTGCACAGGTTTGCAGCATCAAGGCATATTCCGGGTGTCAGGGTCACAGGTGGAGGTCAACGACATCAAGAACTGTTTTGAGAGAGGTCAGAGGTCACCACGAGGTCACATCCTTGGCAGCGTCCTATGGCTTAACTAGCTAACTGTCTGAATTGTGTCTCGTCCAGGTAACGATCCGCTGGTTGACGAGGAGAACAACCATGACATCAACTCAGTGGCCGGAGTGTTGAAGCTTTACTTCAGAGGTTTGGAGAATCCGCTCTTCCCTAAGGACCGATTCAATGACCTCATTTCCTGTGTCCGTGAGTACGCCGAGCGACACACAGCAGTGACAAAGTCGGATTTTTATGGAACATTGTTTAGACGTGTTGTGTTGTGCAGACACCAGGTCATGTGCTGAGAAGGTGACAGCCAGGTGTGTGTGCCTGTGTGTGTGTGTGTGTGTGTGTGTCACTGCAGGAATGGAGAATCTGTATGAGAGAGCTCAGTGCATCCGGAAAATCCTGCTGGGCGTCCCCAGGGCCACGCTGGTGGTGATGCGTTACCTGTTCGCCTTCCTCAACCAGTAAGTGCCCAAGTAAATATGCAGCACCTCAAACTGGTACTGAAGTACCTGAGGAAAGTACTGTGTTATTTCTGTCTGTGTGTGTTTAAGGTGATAAAGTGAGGGTGAGGAGATGATGAAGCAGAGCTGGTTTCATCTCTGCAGCCTCTAAAATGAATATAGACGCACAGAGCGGGGGTGGGAGGTGTGAGCAGCGAGGGGGGTGCTGTTAGGTGTGATGAACTTACTCTGTGTGTGTGTGTGGAAGTCTTATGTAGCTCAGTTTTGTGAAAATGATGGGAAAACCTTTATTGATTGATTTTTTCCATAAAAAGTGAAAAATGGCTCAAAGAATTCGACCCAGACCAACTGAGCTTCTCTTTGCGTTGTGCTCAGCCTTTCCCAGTACAGCGACGAGAACATGATGGATGCTGGGAACCTGGCCATCGTGTTTGGCCCCACCCTCCTGCCCACGCCGGACACGCTGGACCAGGTGGCCTGTCAGGCGCACGTGAACGAGGTCGTCAAAACGGTCATCCTGCACCATGACAACATCTTCCCCGACACCAAGGAGCTGCCTGGCCCCGTGTATGAGAAGTGCATGACGGGAGACCAGTACTGGTGAGACGTCACTCATCCACATTTCACCCTTCATTATGCACTCATCTGTGTCTGGACCAGCTTCATTATGCACTCATCTGTGTCTGGACCAGCCTCGGGTCTGAGATGGTGGCCATGTTGAGGTCTGCCTGTTTTGTGATTGGTTATTAAGTGAAACGTTTTAAAATGAATGTGAAGGTGAAGCCTCGGTGCCCCTCCTCCCTCTGTGTTAAAGGTACAGAGTGTCTTTCTCTGCCGCTCTAACCCCTCTCTCCTCCTCCTCTTCCCCCCCGCAGCGAGAGTCCGTTCAGCGAGCCGGGAGCGCTGGAGGAGGCCGAACCCGACGGGGGCACAGAGACCCAGACCAGCGACGACGGTATGCGTGACCTTTAACCTTCACACAGTTGGCCCAGCGGGCTCCTCGCACTGCATCCCTCAGCCTCCAATAGAAAGACTGGGAGATTGCCATGGCAACAGCAGCCATGGAGACAACAGCCTGCTCATCCCTTCACTCACTCCACTCCCTGTCCTTCCATTTCCTCTCTGTGTCTGTGTGGAGGGCAGGAGGAAGACGATGAAGAAGAGCAGTTTAACATCTTTAAGTTATACGTATACATTCAAATATATATGATCAAGCCCCAAAAACACAAATGATGTGACTAATTATATCAATCACTTAGTGAGTATAATGAGTCTCAACCCTTCATATGTTTTGTAATGTAAATCCTGTCCCCCCCCCCCCCCCTGTGTCTATCTCTCTCCCCTCTCCCTCTCTCCCTCTTTCCCCCCCTCTCTTGTTCTGTCTCTCTTTCTCTCCCCTCTCCCCCTCTCTCTCCCCCGCCACACTCTCTCTCTCAGAGGCTGAGTCGGTGGAGGCCGTGGCGAGGTTTGATTACGTGGGTCGCTCTGGTCGGGAGCTCTCTTTTAAGAAGGGGGCGTCCCTGCAGCTTTTCCAGCGTGCGTCACATGACTGGTGGGAGGGCCGTCACAATGGCGCCCATGGCCTGGTGCCTCATCAGTACATCATGATGAAGGACAGGCAAGTACACACACACACACACACACACAGTTTCAAACTTGACGATTTAGATCAGATCAGTTTTCATTAGTTGTTATCTGTTAGTTCATTCAGAGCCTATAGAGCAAAGTGTTGGCCACTGAAGAAGCTCATTAACATACGATAAGGAGCTGCAGTGATGGATCAGGTGGATTTGTTGGTCCTCTGGTTGATTAACATTCTTACTGACTGAGGGACTCAGTAACCACAGGCTATTGATCAGTTAATTGATGATTGGTGTTGTGTTAGTTCAGCTCTCCTGTGTCTGGAGGCTGACACTGATTGGCTGGTTGGTGTGTGTTTGGTGTCTCAGGAACGACGTCATGTCAGACACACTCAGTCAGAAAGCCGACAGTGACGGAGGAAGCAGCAGCACCGATGACAAGCGGTCGAGGAGTGAGCTGAGCTCGCCCACGGACATCAGGCCTCCAGAGATCTACAACAGGTCCGTCATGTAAGAGACGCTTCATTATCACACCGCCAAAGTCCTTTCACACCTTCTCACCTGACAAAGTGCCTGTCAGCGTCCTCGGCTCATATCTCTCTGGACACCTTTATCTAGGTGCAGTCTCCTCGGTCAGTCCTCTGTGTTTTTGTCTCCATGTGACTCGGATCTGATTTGTTCCAGGTATTCCTGTGTATGTAGTCTTAGATCTGATTCTGATCTTTTGTCCACTGGTTTGGGTCATTGTGTTTATTTTTCAAAGATAGACTAGAACAGATCGTGAGGAGGTGTGACAAAGTTGTAGGAGCAGAGGTGAATGACCTCTAAGTCCTGTACTGAGCCAGAGCCACAAAGAAAGCTCAGGCTATATCTTCCAACAAAAACCACCCCCTGTCCACTGAATTCAGGCTGTTGCCATCTGGTCGCAGATACGTTTTGCGAAGGTACAAAGCGATGAGACGCAAAAACTTTGTCCCTGCTACCGTTGGCCTTTTAAACAGCATCTCATAACTTTGGTCCCCTCCACACTTTGTTATTGTCTGTCATGTATGTTAACAGTTTTAATTATCTGCTGGCTGTAAAGCAAATTGCTCTTTGGGGATATTAAAGTTGACCCTAACCTTGACCTTAATCTGAATTCAGCCCTGTAAAGTCCTTGGGTAGGGACAGGGCAGGTTTGTTTTCATTTCTATGTACTGGAGTCACGCAAGAGCTTAACAGTCTCTATCATGATAACACACTTAATAACTGCAGCTCATTATCCCTGAACTCATTTGTGTCTTAATGTTAAGTGCTAATTTGAGCTAATGTTTATGTCCTGACCACAGTCACAGGAGGAAGAGAACTGACGGCTTGTTCCGTCGCCCCCTCGGCCGCTCCAATGATAGCCATTGCCATGGTAACGGGGGCATGTTGGAGAGAAGCTCTCCCCCGGTGACAGGCCATTTTAGTCCCAGAGAGCTGCTACTGGGACGGGGGCAGGGCTTGACCCCGCCCCTCGACAGCCCAGAGCGGCGGCGACGCTCCACCGCCGCTGTGACCATGACGGTGAGCCGTCATGATTCCCTGCGGAGGCCAGAGGACACGCCCATCCGTCGCTCAAGCAGCGGTCAGCACAGCTTCACCGACTCCCTCCGCTCCAGAGCTTTGGACCCTGACACACTGGCACAGGTACACTGACACACACTAACATGTAGGGACACTGTCTCCCCCTTCTTTCCATCCATTGTTCAGTTCACTTGAAAGCATAAGAACAACTTCTTCTTAGTTTTGATATGTGGTTTAAACACATCACATATCACTGACACGCTGACTTGGAGTATCATCAAAAGACGTTTGTCTTGCATTGTTGTAGGGCTGCACCTAACGATTATTTTTTTGAAGATTAATCTACAGATTATTTTTCCGATTAGTTGATTAATCTATAGATTATATTTATTACACAACATTGCAATTGTTTCCCCCAAAATTGATATCTAACTTTTCTCTCTGTTCTGCGGTCGCATACATGCTTCCACCCGTCGCAGCCATCTTACGTCATTATGACGTGTCACATTACATTACATTACGATCATTTAGCAGACACTTTTATCCAAAGCGACTTCCTATAAGTGCATTTCATTATAGGTAGGTAAAAGAACTTCAGGTCACAAGAAATCGCAAGTGCATTTCCTTCCAAAACCAACAGCTAAGAGCACAACTAGTGCTGGAGTAGAAGTGCAATAAGTTAGGTACCAAGATGAATGAGAAAAAAGGACAAATTAGAAAACAAATAAGTGTCACCCCACCCCTACATTGTTGTTATGGTTTTGTTCCCTGAAGCAGTTTGAACCATAAAAACAAACTTTACCTGAGCTCCTAAACTGAGCCTGTAAAAGGAGCTCTTCCTGTCCCCTGCAGGACATTGAGGAGACGGTAACCGTGGCCCTGGGGGAGCTGCGTCAGCTGGAGCGGCAGGGCTGCAGGCCGGCTCCCGATGTGGTCCTGGACACTCTGGAGCAGGTCAAGAACGGCCCTATCACCACCTGCTCCTCTGAGTCTCCTAGTCCCCACAGCACCCCCAGCACCCCGGGAACACCTGGGACCCCTGGTACCCCCGGGACCCCTGGTACGCCCAGTCCCCTCAGTCCAATGAGCCCCATGAGCCCCCTCCCTGGACCTCCTCCTGGACCTCCCAGGCCAGCCAACCCGTCCCCTGACACCCTGGGCTCCTTCAAGCCTGTGGCAGCTGCCCGCATTGGTGTTCCTCTGCGTCCCCCTGCGCTGAGGCCCAAACCCATGGTCCCACCCAAGAGCAGCACCCCCCCTCTGCCCCCGCCTCTGGACAAATCCTGCACCATGTGAGCCAAACGAGGTCAGTATTAGGTCGAATCGGGCCGACCCGGGCCAAAAATGGGCCAGAAGAGGAGATCAGGGTACTAGTGTCTATAATCAACATGAGGGTAGAAAGGGTAGGAAGGACAAGAAGGGTTTATTGTAGTAATAAAATATAATATGATATGACCTATGATATGATATGCCATGATATTTATGTGTTGTCAGGTTGGTGTGTACTTGGTGTGTAGGAGTTTGCTTTCTCCGTGTACTGAAGCATTTATCAAAGGTTAGCTACATGTAAGTGCTGATAACCAGAAGAGACTGCGGAGCCAAGATGGCGTCCTGTGCGAGTGTAGCTCAGCTCTGGTAACCTGTAGTTTCAGTGACGTGGACGTTGGCTGTGCTGTCATGACGATAGAGAGCTGCTGTATTCTGAGACGGCTACGCTCAGCTGCTGGATCTGTGACGAGTGAGATGGTTGCTGAAGGTTCACACACTTTGCAGAGAGGAGGGAGGCCATGTGACTTATTTTGTTTATGTGTTGGTTTAGCCATGCTAGCAGTGGTACACTTCAGTCCAAAGTCAAATCTCTCCACCACTACTGGACTATTAGATTGTGCTGAGACATTGATGGTCTTCAAGGAAAGCATCGGAAGGACTTTTCATCTTGCGCCACCAGCAGGTTTCACATGTGTCTGATACTTGAGTTCATGAAGAGATACCTCAGTAATGATGACATACTTCCTGTCAGCCTGAGTTGTACTGAGCTTAATGCTAATGTTCGCATTCAGCTCAAATCACAACTGGACCTAAGTGCAGCTGAGCCTGACAGGTGAGAGGTCTTCAAGCGCCCTGATTTCACCAACAACAGGGTCTTTAGCCCCTCCTAGTGGCCCACTGTAAAGATAGCAACATTTTTAATTGTTCATTCAACACAATGATTCTGTTTTGCGATGTGTAATGAGCATTACAGCCTCACGGGGACGCTAGTGAGGCTACAGACTTGATTTTCTTCCTATTGGTTCAGCTGCTAAGCTCACTGTGCCTCATGAGGTCATCAGTGACTCTTATTTAACCGATTTCCAGCTATTTTAATGAATGTTTCCAGTATTTAAAGACTGTTCAGCCATTTATTGAATGTTTGGTGAGCTGTTGTGGTCACATTAACGCTCACGCGACTAAAGAGCCTTTGTGTGTTGGGAGGAGACCCACAACCCAGACCAGAGCTTCAAACAGGGTGTGTCAGGTGAGCGTGGAGGAGACAGAGCATTTTCTAGAGCGTTCTCTGGAATGGGGTGGGTTACACTGCCGACACGTCTCCACCTTAACAAGACATCCAGTCCCAAACACCTTCAGAGTCATCAGCCTGTTCCTGACTCGCTCACTGTTTACCAAGTAGGAAAGGTCAGTATGACTTAAGGTCACACTTAAAATGAAATGACCTCTAAACTCTCTGTGTTCCTCTGTAAATTGTGTCATTGTGTAGATGTTTGTGCTCCTCTTTAGGTCTGTAGGTCTTTGAATGGACCCTTATGGATCCGTAAACACGTGTTAAAGCCTCTAAAAGCTCCTCTACATGAAGCTATAAGTTTAGTTACATACTAATATGTTGACCTTTGACCTCTGACCCTGAACCCTCTGACCCCTGAAACAAAAACAGAGAGTTCAGACGTCATTTTCCCTGAAATTCATGACGAGCAAAAAAGATTATTGAGCGAGAAACAAGAAAAATTAAGCCTTCCTAAATCAAGTTGATTTATGTTGGAAACTGGTCGAATGGACGAATCTCACAGCATGAGACTGTATAAGCATAAGACTAAATAATAGACTGAGATGTCTTCATAAGATGGAGAATTAGCAGTGTATGAATTAATTCTTGTTTGTGTGTGTGTGTGTGTGTGTGTGTGTGTGTGTGTGTGTGTGTGTGTGTGTGTGTGTGTGTGTGCGTGCGTGCGTGCGTGCGTGCGTACGTGTGTGTGTCCTGCTTGCCTGCCCTTGTTCTGCATCCATGTATGTGCAGAACCACTTAAATAGTGATAGATGATTGAATATTCATGCCTGCCTCCAGTGCCAGAACACAACAGGAAGTGCAGCTGTGAAATGTGTGTGCGCATGAGTGTGTGTCAGCCTTTCACATCACACTGTGGGGACATACATCACATTGTGCAGACACTTTTGTAAGGCTGACCTGTAGTACTGATGTGAGGATTTGAAGATTTGTTGTTTATTCCAACAAGTACTTCAATAATTGCTCATCAAAACTCTTCAGTTGATGATCAATAAGAAGAATTCATCTGAGTCACACCTGCACAATTTATTCAGAAAATCTACTCTTGATTATTTAACCTTTATGTATTGCAGAAAGAAATACTCCATAAGGTAATTTTGTCTTGTAGTAATGTAACACGTGATTGACGACACAAACAGTGTGGTACGCTTAATCCAGCTTGGTCCATTAATGAAAAATGTCCTCACAAGTGGTGTGTGTGCGCCTGTGTGTGTGTGTGTTTGTGTTGACCTGCTTATTCCACTGAAGTCACTCCTTGACCTTAAACTCCCATGAAGCAAACAGGGTGGGGCTCTGTGTGTAAACGCCCAAAAACACTTGAACAGCACACTGAATGTGGCCTCAGCCAGGCTGACTGACGTGAGTCACGTGTGTGTGTGTGTATGTGTGCGTGTGTGTGTGTGTGTGTGTGTGTGTGTGAAAGTGCCTTTTTTAATCTTTTTGGGGAGTTGTGAATCCACTCACGCATGTCCTGGACGAAGAGCAGCAGCACTCTGAATGAAAAAGCCCAAACGTGTTAGTTAGATGAGCCGACTGAACTCTGGCAAAAACCCATCGTGACTTTGCACTTTGATGTATCGGATCGTGTCCTTGGCATGTAGCATCATCACATGTTGGTGCATTTTAACTCAAAGGGAGATTTCTCTGAATGTGTTCGATAATAAAGGAAACGGTTTCGTCTGTTAGTGTTGCTGTATTTGAAACCTGAGCTTCCTAAATGAGCTCATATAGCCAAACGGATTGTATCAATGTGTTGTATTTAAATTATAAATCGACCCAAATAAATTAGCGTTCAACCATGACCTGATTCAGCCTTTCATTATGTTAACAACTCATCAGGCTCAGAGATGGGATGACCTCTGTTCTTTTATTCAGACCATGAACCATGTGATCTCTTCATGTTCTTTAGTTTGTAGTTATGCACTTTACAGTCAAAACTTCATTTCAGTCCATTCCTTGCTTTCATGACAGTTGTTCATTAAGAAAAATGTAAATATGAACAATAAAAAATAAAAGTTAAACATGTTAAGACAGTTAGGCAAAGTAATAAAAATCTTAATAAAGACAGATGCTTTAGAAACCGATTCTGTCTTTGAATCAGATGTTGAGTCTCTTCCTGAGTCTATGGACAATCAAGGGTTCAGGTTCAGCAGTAGCACGAGCAATGTTCAAACAAGAAGCTTATTACTGTAAAACTAAACAATGTTACAACTCATCTCACATTAGGAACTTCCACGTATTTGCATATTTGTTCTTCCTCATCTCTACTTGGCAGAGTTAAGACGTGAAGGAGATGATGATCAGGAGATTTTGTATCACTTTCTCTCTGGCAGAATCACAATCACAATCAGCTTCTGTCCATCTGAATGTTCAGTTTGTGTGTCAGCCTTTGGATCCCGGTTTCAGGGTGCTAAAAGGTTTGGAGTTCCGCAGGGATCCTGAGATCTCCTGAAGGAAGCTGGTGATGTTCAGGTCCTTCTCTGACTTCCTGCCGTCAAAGATCACCACAAGCGTGAAGTGCGGCTCGGGCCGCGTCAGGTAGTAAGTGCTCTGCACCTTATCGTCGTAGAAGTGGACCACCTTGTCCAGGGCGTTGAGCTCGGTGGCTCGGTCTCCCATCATCATGATGACATTGGGCCAGTGAGTGAGCGGCCGCTCTCCTGACGGCAGCGACACCACAGCGGGAAACTGCTCCACGCCTTTGGGTGCTTCCCGGTAGGACTGCGGGTGGTGGTACCCGTGGCCCTGGAAGCTCTCTGAGCCGCGGTTGTCAAACACCAAAGACACGTTGCTGGCGTCGTGTTTGCGTATGAAGGAGGAGATCTTCCCGTGGTAGTCGGGCGTGGTGCGAGCGGTCAGGGCCCTCATATCTGCAGTGGCCGTCTGCCGGCTCAGGGCTTCGTGGAAGTAGAAGCTGAACTTGGCCAGCAGGAGGGCCTGGAAGCGTTGCAGCCACAGGTACAGGTGAGGCGGCTGAACGGCCTTCTGAGACTGACCCCCAAACAGGTTCTTCCTGGTCTCCTTCTGCCGTTGGAATAGCAGCCCCCAGGCCGTGAGCTTGGTGTTGGCCCCGTGCAGGTTGAGCAGAGCAGGCAGGAAGCACCACTCGGACACCTGAGCCTGGCAGCGCAGCAGCTGGGCCACCACGTCCACTTCGGTCTGGAAGCCCTCCTCCAGCCGGCCCAGGATGGGGTGATGGAACCTGGAGGGGCAAAGATCACAACTCAGGACAGGAAGACAAACAGACCCGGAATCTTCAGACATGCTGCTCTACGTATGATCGTCATTAATATGAAGCAGCATGGAGTCTGATTTCATGAAAGTTCATAAACTCATAAATAACACTAATTTCGTCCATTAATAGAAGATGCTGTAATTAAACTTTGATGGAGCCAGAAACTATTTTAGTTAGGTTGTGATACTTCAAAAAATCTGATTTAGTTTAACATCACAGTAAAGGTAGCGTGTAAAATCATTTAACAGGCTCTGGGTTGTTACACAATTTCCCCCAGAATCCTAAACGTCTGTAAAATGGCTGCACATCACTTCAATTTGGAGCAGAGGAGGAAATGTTCTGTTGCTGCTGACAGAACTTCACCTTCAGCACTTTGACAAAGTACTGGTGTGTGTGTGTGTGTGTGTGTGTGTGTGTGTGTGTGTGTGTGTGTGTGTGTGTGTGTGTGTGGGGGGGGGGGGGGGGGGGGTGGGGGGTAATGCTTCAGGGAAAACGGTACAAATTCAGAATTTGCTGGATTCAGCAGAAACTTTCTCCTCTTCCAGCCCCAATCTGTCGCTCCCTTCCTCCTCACATCCTCCCCCTCCTCCCTGTGCCATCCTAATCCAGGCCATGCCGAGCACCACTTTGTTCCTCTGATGAAATCATCCCTTTAACATTTGAAACAATGCTCCTAACACTGCAGATGACGGTGTGTTTCATTACTGAGAATCTTACTGGTGACTGGGCACTCAAAGTCTGAGAAGAACATTAAAGACAATGAGACTCTCAGGACTCTATAACAGAAAAAATGCCAATAAGCTGAACATTAATTGGCAGTACAGATGCAGCAGAAAAGGATTTATGGTATTGGCATCAAATGGGTCATTTCTTCTGTTTGGTGAGTCATAAAAGTGAAGAAAATGAGACAGAGGAGACAAACTGACTTGGAGCTGTATTTGTGGAGGACGGCCTCCAGGCAGGTGACCAGCTCGTCTGAGTTGATGCTCTTCTGGCTCCCCAGCGAGTGCATCTTCTCGTACAGGTCGGCCATCTCCATGCGTGCGTGCGTGAAGTGGCACAGCTGCTCTGACAGGTGAGACAGCAGGTCCTCCAGGCAGGAGGCGGAGCCCGGCTGGCTGTGACGCCCCGTCGTCATCACCTTCCTCAGCTCGTTGTACAGGGAGGTGTAGATTGTGCGGATGGAGTCCTTACGGCTGAAGAACGACTGCCCGCCTGCAGAGAGAAAACAACTCATGATACAAACTCTGACATTTTCACAGCAGGAACTTTGATTCCTTATTAACTTCAAACCTCTGGTGTCATTTGTTATTTTATTTCCCTCTAAAATAACTGTGCCTACTTGTAACTCTTGGTTTGACTCCCAAAGCTTTCCACCCAACCCGCTGCCTGTGAAAGCTCAGGTCCTCTCTGCTCTCCTGTGCTGTGTAACCATGATATGAAAATGGTTGACTTTCATTTATCAGTCAAACATTACGATCATTACACAGCAACATTACGACCTTCAGCGCCTCCTGGTGGTAGCAATGTGTATGACACATAAACTCAAAACAAACAACTACAAATCAATTCAGACTGAACAGTATTTTATAAATCATTATGGTTAAGTTTTAGTTCATGATTGACATCTTAAATATCTAACCTGGTTGATGTTGCACCATCAATCATATAAAACGATCAGATTGTCATAGTAAAAGGATGAATCTATCTGACAGGTAGTAATAGGACTCAAGGAGGAAACCCCCATAATCTGATCTGCTTTGGTTCGTCCGGTCGGGGTCCATGTGTCCATATCTGTGACATACTGACCCAGTTTCTGGCCCAGGAAGGTCATGTTGTGGTACGCCTTCTCCGCGGCGGACAGGTGAGCCAGTGCCGCCAGCAGCGCGGCCCACATGGCCCCGGCGCTCCTGCTGCTGTCTTTCTCCTTCTCCACGTAGTCCTTCGCCCGGTCGAATGAGAACATGCCGAGCTGTGTGAAGAAGCTCTCCAGTATGGCCTGCTCCCGGGGCACGGGCCGCAGCTCCTCCGCCTCCGCCATCACCTAACGCCGGAGCGAAGCGTTCAGATAAACACAGCTAAATGCTAGCAGCGCGTGACCAGGTTAGCTAATATAAAACGAAGTCCGCCCAGCCCAGATAAACAGCATCGATCGGGAGAGGACAGCTTGGCATCATTCGAAACGCAAATCTTTACAGGCATGAGGACTGCAGCCATAACAACGCGCAGAAAGTGATCATAACTTTTAAACAAACACGTAACTAGATAGTTGGCTCATCATCGCCTACCATATTGAAAATAACAGATGTCAACACTACGGCACGTCACGAGGACCATTCAACAGACCGTCCATTTGTTTACCGAGCGATGCCTGACGAGATTATTTCGAACCATTAAACGTAGAAAATAACATTCATTATCATCATCATCATCATCATCGTCGTCATTCATTGTGATTGATCGTTCTTCATCATGATTCATTCTCATATTTTTAATTACTTATTTAGTTAATATGATTAACTGTTATTGAAGCACAGAGCAATTCGATACGCATTTGATTTATTCATTTTAAAATTCTTAAGTTAACCTATTTATTTCTGTTTACACTTTATACTTTGTACATTATAGTTCTTTAGTTCTTTTAGTAATTTATAGTAGTTATATTGTATTATATATTATATTATTTTTTTGTAACGGGTTTTTTCGGGTTTAGTCAGTAGTGACACCTCATTTTTCATTAAGCATTGGTGAGGAACTACTGCAGCTGTTGGGAACAAACTGTTTCCTCAAAGGCTGTTAAGTTTCGTAATTCCAGCAGAGATGACCCAGCTTCCCTTATTTACAAGTTCTCGTTTGTGACACGTTGTCTCTTAAATGTAATGAAAGTTTTATTTATTTATTCTTCTTCCAGGTTTAGCATAAATGACTAAAAGACAGTGGAGGGGAAAATAACGATCTGTATGTGTTCATCCTTCCATTGCGCCTCTTATCGTTCAGACCTTGGTCGTGGGGCGCCACCCTGTCGCCTCTCCTTGACATCTCATGACTCATCCTCTCCCTCTCTTGTTCACATAAAAAGCCATATCTGTATTATGTTGTGGTCAGATCCACTGCAGTGTGGGAAATAAACCGGTTCATCTTTTTTTGTTTCGGATTCTAAACAAATGTCTTACAACCTAGCAACCATCATTTCCACCACAGCCGGAAGTGGAACACAGCTGGGCGCGACAGCGATCTGGAGAACATGTCGTACAGCGGAGTGATCCACTGCGCCACCAGCCTGCTGTGCGCCAATAGCGGCGCCATGGGGCTGCAGGAGCTGCACAGGAGTGTCCTGCAGCGCTGCCACATCGGCAAGGACGAGTTCTGGTTCGTCGTCAGCAAG
Source organism: Genypterus blacodes (assembly GCF_046128005.1). NCBI lineage: Eukaryota > Metazoa > Chordata > Actinopteri > Ophidiiformes > Ophidiidae > Genypterus > Genypterus blacodes. The sequence continues at coordinate 1,386,099 of NW_027466903.1, read as the reverse complement.
TGTTCGCGCTTCTTGGTGGTCCAGGGGAACGGGACTGGTGTGTCCGACTGCACCGTGGTGGCCCGGACCTCCCTGAGGCTGTGCAGGAAGTACGGCGCGGAGGACTGCGCCGCCTGCCAGCAGCTGCACCTCTGCAAGCACTTCGTGTATGGAAACTGCAGGTTCGGCAAAGCCAGGTGAGACCCGCATAGACCAGAATGGGCCGCGAGTCTGACCTGGGTGGGGAACCTGTGCGGGAGAGCAGGTGGAGACATGACAGGGACAAGGACACGAAGACGAGTTTAAATGTCAGTGGGATACGTGTCCTCCCATCCGAACTGAACTGGATCTGTCTCGGACAGAGTGGACACTGGACCGGGGCTGACACCTGTGACCTGGTTGGTCCAGGCTGTTTAGGCTCTCAGCAGGGGTCACGCGTGTAATGTGATGCTCCATAAACGAGAGTGAAATCACATTTAGTGTTTTGAAAAATACTTCACAAATATAAAAACTGAGTTTAAATCATCAAATCACAATAACGCGACTTCTACTCAATCAGATTAAACCGGGACGGCGTTACTTTCATTCTCTCCGCTGTATCGGGTACAAGTCTGTGCAGGAAGTGAAGCGACGAAACGAAACTTAAGGAAATGCAAGGATAAGGGAGGAACTAGTACAGTGTTATCAATGTTACTGTGTGACTGTGTGAGACTTTATTTAGCTTCAGATTAGTATGGATCATTTACTCTTAAACAAACTGAAACTGCAGCACGTGATTATCAGCTTGATTTCTCACAAAGCTATGAACCAAATTTCATGAAACTCAGTGGGCAAGTTACAGTTTGACATCATCCATGGAAGAACGTTACTTTTTGTTACCAGATGGTGGCGCTTTGATAACTTTTACATTTTGGCCTGTAACTTTTAATATGTCCCATATCCTCGGGGACCTACCAAGATTGCCTCCATTTTAAAATTCATTTTAATTAATTCATCCAAATGAGTTTACTGTTTCTGATACCTCCTGCTATTTGAGGTAAATTGTCATTAATTTTACATGTGGAATGTTTAAAGTGCTGCATCTCACGACTGATTCTCATGCTTGGTCAACTGGAACTAAACTTGCTACACATGTGACCTCACTACTTATGCAACAAATGAAACATTGCTCCATCTGATGGTGGTGCTATGACAGTAGTTACGATTTGTCAATAACTTTAGATTCTGTCATGTCTGCTTCCAAAGTGAGTTAGTTTGTCAGGGGGTGTAAGGAGTCGATCATTGTCTCATTATTGAGATGCAAAGCCATAACAGGAGGAGCGATGGCTCTAGTCTGGATCCCTTTGTTTCTTGCAGGAAGTTGTGTAAATTCTCCCATGACATCCGGTCAGATCACAACTACCCCCTGCTGAGTGAGTGCACGCTGCACGAGCTGAAGCAGGACGAGCTGTTCCTGCTGCTGCTTCAGAACGACCCGTCACTTCTTCCTGAGGTAACACACACACACCTTTACACACATGCATCGCTGTCTAACGTTAAACCAACTCGACCAGACAGAAACACACACACACACACACACACACACACATGTTTCTGTGCCCACTGTGCACACACATCTACCATATCTTCAGGAACAACACACTGATTTCCTCACCAGCCTGCTCGATTACCGTAATTAGCTGAGTAACACCTCCTCCCTAATGTACAATATTATACAATTATTGTTATATATCATTATGTGATCACATGTGGAAGTTTACTTGGATTAATTGTACAGCCCTTCTTCCAACTTACAATGAAGGGCACCCTGAGTCCATCCCTGTGGTGAGCAGTGTGTGTATGTGTATGTGTTGTGTCTTTAACAGGTGTGTCTTCACTACAATAAAGGCTCCGGGCTACACGGCGCCTGCACCTTCCAGGAGAACTGCACCAAAATGCACCTGTGCATGCACTTCATCCAGGGTGCCTGCGTGTTCGGAAGAAAGTGCAAGCGTCAGCACGCCGTCGACCAGCACAGCCGCAACATGCTGGAGGAGAAAGGGCTGAGCGGAGCCATGATCCAGAACCTGCCGCACATTTACCAGAACATCCACCGCCTCACCACCACCTCACCACACTCACACACAGGTCAGTGTTGTTATCTCTGCCCAGTGAATGAGGTCATCAGTTTAGTTTGATATGAAGATGAGAGGTGTGTGTGTGTGTGTGTGTGTGTGTGTGTTTCAGAGGATCCTCCAGACTCTGCCTGCCAGCCCGCGGCACACTCGGGTGACACGAATGAGATCTGCCTGCATCACCTGCGCAACAACTGCAGATTCCAGAGTGAGTTGAGGTGGAGGTTTGTTCAGATGTACTTCTCATCAACGGATTATGGTCATACCAAAGATTTCTGGTTCACTTTGACAGGCTCTGCTTGATACAATTTCCTTGCAGTTCCACTTGGCGGAGACAAATTGTCACATTACAAAGTACACTGTTCACTTTCCTTAGACTTCAGACATATACATGTATGACTGTGCTCTTAAACAGCACATTTGATGACTAGTAAGTAAATGTAAGTGAATGATCAAATATCACATATAATTAATGTAATGAATATAAAATACAAATGTATTTAAAGGAAACACAAATATATTAATAGTGAACATACAATAACAACAAGCATAAATGTTAAGAATAATAATAATAATATGTTGCAGTAGGAAGCTATAAGGTTGGTAGTGGGGTCTCAAATCTGCCCTGTGCTGAGTTTATAATTATTACATTCATATTCCAATAAATCTGACCTGTTGGAGCTTGTTTCGTCAGTGAGGTGGACACGGGTAGTGAGACATATTCACTCATTAGTAATGCAGGTTCAGCCCAGCAGACCTGAGAACTTCCTGTCTTTGAGTTTGTTTGCTTTCGTTTCCTGCGTAGATCAATGTGCCCTTGTGCACTTTCCCCTCCCATACAAGTGGGAGGTGTTTGACGGTGACGAGTGGAAGGACCTGGAGCACATGGAGGAAATTGAGCGAGATTACTGCGACCCTCACAGAACACAGAGGTCAGATTTCAGCAGTTGTGATGATGTACTGGTGCTGAAGCTCAAACCTGAATGTCTGATGTTTGTTTGTGTTTCAGCTCGGGCTCTGTACCCGTTGACTTCCAGTCCATGACACTGGCGTCTCATCCAGTCTGCCGTCTCTCCACGGTTTCCTCGGTAACGAAGCCGCCACATTACGTCCTGACTACCGAGTGGCTCTGGTACTACAAGGGGGACCAGAGGAACTGGGTGGAGTACGGCCAGCCTGTGAGTGATGCTCGGAGGTCATAGGTTATTTTCGTTTTATTTTGTGGTATGAACAGTATATATAGCTTAATCCGGTGGTTCCCAAAGTGGGGGGCGTCAGACCGATCAGCTGCCCCCTATTGTTTTAAATCGTGTCTCCCCCCATCGATCGGCCGACCCGTATTGGGGGGGCACGAGACAATTCAGATCTATAACGGGGGCTCTGCAGGAACAGTTTGGGAACCAGTGGCTTTATCAATTATCAACTACTGGCTAAAAAAACAAACAATGTATGGAATAGATAATGCATCAGTATGACCCCACACTCCAGCCCAGTTTGCTGTGGTCATGACTCGCCAACCATTAAACAAGAACAATGATTCAGCAAATATGATGGAAACTGAAGCCATTATGGATGCCTGTGACAGCGAGCGACAGGTGGCTTGTGACAGAGCGTCAGGTGGCTTGTGACAGAGCGTCAGGTGGCTTGTGACAGAGCATCAGGTGGCTTGTGACAGAGCGACAGGTGGCGTGTGACAGAGCATCAGGTGGCTTGTGACAGAGCGACAGGTGGCTTGTGACAGAGCAACAGGTGGCCTGTGACAGAGCGACAGGTGGCCTGTGACAGAGTGACAGGTGACCTGTGACAGAGCGACAGGTGGCTTGTGACAGAGCGACAGTTGGCCTGTGACAGAGCGTCAGGTGGTCGGTGACAGAGTGACAGAGTGTCAGTGACAGAGCGTTGTGTCGTGTTTCCATCAGGATGACAAGCAGCGAACAACATCTGTCACCTCGCGGAGCCTAGAGGAGGTTTACAACACGGACGCGGCGGCAGAGGTCCCAGTGGTGAAAGGTCAACGGCAGTACTACATCAGCTTCAAAGGTACAGAAGCTTCCTGTCACCTTTAACCTTCAGAAAACATAACATCTTTATTTCTTTTAGCCCTGATGACATCATCAGTAATGACTTCCTGACTTGTTTTTTTGCAGACATGTATCAGAGGAATCCCAAACACAACACAAAGCGGCATGTTCGACGGCGCCCACGCTTCGTCTCTGTGGCAGACGTGAAGCAAAAGGTTGCGTGTTCCTGTCAGTAAATACACTGTGTGTGGGTGTGGGTGCCTTACCTGGCTGACATGGAGGAACGAATCCAACAAATTACCTGCACATTGGCTGCAGTACCATCATGGGTCCAGTGATGGTGCTGTTGGTTTAGACTGAAGTCATATGTGGAGATTCATCTGATGTGTTACCATGGCAACGATTTTTTATTTTATTAAAACTTGAGTATGTTTTAACTTTCAGGTGGGATGAGGGACAGATCGTAGCATTGATTAAGCAAAATACATTTTATATTTGAAGGATTTTTGTACATTTTGAGCGGATGTGACTCGACCGTCACCGTCAAATTACTTCAGGGACAGACAAAGATCTGCAATCAGATTAAAACCATGTACATTTATAGATTAGTTTATACTCATTATAAATAGATTTAATTTTGAATAGAACTCTGAGACACATTCTCTTCTCTTAATCTATATGATGGTTTGCTGTTACGGTTCTTGTGTTTCATTTATGCATACAAATGTTTTCTTACAGAAATGAGGAGCTTTTATTGAGTGTCAAGTTTCTGTGCTCCTTCAGCTCTGAAGTCTGTGCTGTCAGTCACCTCTCCTCTCAGGATGACGCATGCAGGGATTCTGCAGGCGGGAAAATCCTGGAGAAGTCTTGGAATTTGAAAATGTTTTCGGAGGTGATGGAAGTCATGGACATTTTCCATAATGATGAAAACCTTAACGAGTCCAAGAGGCTGAGAAGTGAAGAGAGTGCAGTTTGTGTTACTGTGTGGATATCTGCCCTGGTATCAGCAGACGGGACGGCTTCTCGGCGCTGGTTGGCGTCTGGTGATTCCTCATTCAGGGAACATCGGCCGGACTGGAGCCTTTTATTTTTCATACTATTATTTTTTGATTGGATTGCAGATGTTGATCATCTGGTTATCAGAATCGATACAGAGCAGGAGGCGCTGCAATCTGGGTCACAAGTACTTCACACTGACAAGTACAAATATGGCCATGGAGAACAGACACAGATACTAGCAGTGTCATCCACTCTGTCAAAAATAAAACTGTAAAAACCTAATGCCAGACTGATTCTTGTTTCAGATCAGCCGAAGGAAAAGAGAAAGAGAAACAGGATGGAAGGAAGACAAGAGTCATGGCAGAACAAAGGGAGGAGAGGAGAGGGTGGATGTGAAGGAAGCAGGGCATTAAGGGAAGAAGGTAAATGTTGAGAGGGGCAGGAATTGAATGATGGAGAGAGGAAAGGAAGAGCGAAAGTAGGTTGATCAATTGAAGGCGGGATTGAAAAGGAAGTCAATACAGAGATGAGGAAGAAGAGAAATGGTGGATGGAAGAATGAAAAAAAGTATACAAGGATGAGCATAAGGGAGGGATGAATATGTTAAAGAAAGAGGGAGGGTAGATGAGAAGGGAAGGAATATAGACTGATTCATCAGAAAGAATGGTGGAAGGAATTGACCAAAGGACATGAAGGATGGAAGGAGGAAAAGAAGGAGAGATGCAGAGGAAAGAATGATGAGGGAAGAAAAGTGGGAGGGAAAGGACAGAATAAAGGAAGATATTTTAAAAGCGTATGATGAAAGGAAGGAAGGAGAGAAACATAACTCCTATTTTTAATCTGTATCACATGACAAATAGTCTCCCGGTACCTGAACTACAGTACTGCAGTAAAAGTATACTGCGTTACCGCCTCCTCTGGATGGAAATACTACGTTCTCCCATTCCAGCCACGTTTGCTGAGGCAGAGCCACGCCGGGTGTAGTACTACTCCAGCCTGCGGTAACCGGAGGTAGCGGCGCAGTGCTCGGCGGTGCTTGTGCCTGCGGGAGGAGCGCTCCGGTTTGCGGGAGGATCAGTCGCTGCTTCCCCGAGCAGGGAGCGCGCCGCGCGGCTCAGAGAGGCGTGACGCGCCCGGACCGCCCGGATCTCCAGGATGGCAGGTGGGTCCCGTCTGAGAAGCAGCGCAGTATGTATCGATATGTGATTGGTATCGATCCTGGCGCGGCTCCGTGTGATGGGTTGTGTTGTGTGCGCGGGCCTGGCGGAGGGTTTGCGGGACATTGAAGCGCGTGATGCGGCTGCTAACGCGCGTGCAGGCGTGACAATCAACGCGGTGAATGAAAAGAAGAATCGGAACGAACGCGACGATGAAGATCGACGCGGTGTCGAGACCTTAGCCGCGGCGAACCCCGAACCGGTACCGCGTTGCCGCTCTCAGCTATCCCGGGATGGTGCGGGTAAATCCCGCACGGTGTGTCGGCAGACTGGGTGTGATACACGGACACGATTAGGCTCAGATGTGTGTGTGTGTAATGAGGTCAATCCGCACAGCAAGAGAGCCGAACCGGACCGGACCGAGCCGAGCCACTGAGCTAAAGCACGAGTGGCCCTCAGCTGTTTTTATAAGACTCATATTACTGAAGTATTACTGTAGCATTACTGTAGTATTACTGTGGTATTACTGTGGTAGATCACTGTGAGCTATGGGAACCCCTGAGATCCTCCCACCCCCCAGTTCAGAGGCCCTCTGCAGATTTACATGCTGTGTAAATACAATTGATCATTGCTCCTGAGAATCTTTAAGATGATTATTGGGATGTTACCCCCCTCATTCATTCATTGATCATTAGCCTGTGAATATTAAATCGATATAAGGAGAACATCACACCCCTTTCTGACACAAAGTGATCTGGTTCAGGAAGAAGTCAATCAAACTCTTAGAACATAAATAATGTAGAATAATGTTGCATTCAATCAACATCACTAAATCATCCTTCTATTCCTGCTTCAGCATGTCGCCTTGTAAATGAACATGAACATGGTGAATCATTACATGTGACTTAGTTTGGTTCCACCGATAAATCATTCACAAACCAGTAATATTGGTTAGTTTGACACCAACTATTCTTTCATATAACTCATTGTAACGCCTTGACTGAAGTTATTTTTAAATGTCTCTTTGATTTCATATCACGTGTTAGTATTGTTAGATGAAGATATTGATAGAACTCTGACCCATCTCCTCCTCAGGGCCTCCTGTCGGGCCCTCAGCAAGCAGACCGGCGCCCCTTTGAGGCGGGATGGCAGCTGTGATCTCCATGGACACAGGTACCAGGATGTACCTCAGGATCTCCACTTGCAGACGCACACTCAGCCTGCTCCTGCTGGTTTCTATGGTGACCTCTAGCTCACCTGCTGCAGGTAATTTGCAATATTTTCTATTACACATGAAGTATCAGGAGCTGCGTCAAATTTGTTTAAAATTGAAAAAGTTCAAACGTGACTGCAGTGTTTCCATTAAGTGATGTTGGTTTGCTGAACCCAACCCTGTCTGCTGACATCATGTTCTACTGAAAACCTTCAGACACACATGAATCATGGCAATGTCAGGATAACTGTTGTGTGTCATTGTGTAGATGTATGTTCTGCTTCTCTTCAGGTCTGTAGGTCTTTGAATGGACCCTTATGGAGCCATGGACATGTGTTAAAGCCTCTCAAAGCTCCTCCACATGAAGCTATGAGTTAGTTAGATACTAATATGTCCACCTCTGACCTTTGACTCTGAACCCTCTGTATGTTGTCATGGATCTGTATCCTATAGTAACTTCCAGGTGCCTTCTCTCATCTGTCTGCAGCACGTGTGATCCATAAAGTGAAGTAGCGTGTAGAGTGAATGTTGTGCAGATATACATGCAGGGCATTGTGAGGACAGATAGTAGAAGAAGATGATGTGACAAAGCGTTCTTCTATCTTTGTGCTGTAGAATAAGAACAACATGGATCATAAGGGTCCATTCAGAGACCTAGAGACCTGAAGAGAAGCACAAGCATCTACACAATGACACAGCTTACAGAGGAACAAACACACAGAGTTCAGATGTGAAGGAGAATGAATAGATTTAATAAAATCACAAATACAAAAGGTTTAAAATGTGAGCATGTTTAGGTGCTGGGCGTCATCAAAGCAGCATGGATGGACTGAAAGTTGCTATAGAATCTATTTTTAGAAACTTGATCTCTTCTCTTATCTCCGCTGGTTTCATCTTTGCTTTCCTCCTGCTCGCTCGCTCCATCTCTCTCTGTTTCACACACTTGCACTCGTGTGTGTCACTGTAATGGCTTTACGTGTGTGTGTGTGTGTGTGTGTGCGTGTGCTGTTGGGTCTGAGCTGACTCGGTCATCTCCAGCATACCAATGAGCCTGTCACCAGCACGTGATGCTGCCTGCCGCAAAGCGAGGCGTCACCACGGCAACATGCCCGGCACAAGATGAAAGGGTCTCAGTCAAGGCTAGCTGGAGGAGGATGCTGTGATTCAGCTCGCATGTGTGTGTCTGTGTGTGTGCTGCTCTGAATAATTTCTGTCTCAGCAGCACACATCTTCATGAGGGCCATTTTCTGTCTTATATACTTAATGTTTTATGTTTTTAATTAGTAAAAATGGCAGAAATAAGGTGTTAGTGAACTGATTGTAAAGTGAGCTTCTCTCTCTGTAGGTGTGCTGGACTTCAACAGGACAGCTGAAGAATCCTCCTCATCATCACCATCACCCGTCGCCTCTTCACCATCCTCATCCCCATCCACTCTTCCCTCTGGACTCCCAGTCAGCAGCCCGCTCAAAGACAGCTTCCATGGTAACACTGGGGCGGACTCAGCAGAGGACTCGGGCGCTCAGGGCATCCACCTCCTGCTGAGACCCCCAGACCTCCTGTCACCCAGCCAGGCCCCGCCCCTTCCACCCATCAGCCAGCCCACCCTCACCCCCCCGCCCGCCTGGGAGCAGGGCCCCTCCCTGGAGGAGGCCTGGGGCTCCGGGGACTACCTGGAGACCCTGAGCTTCATGATGCCCGACGGAGAGGAGCTGTCTCTGGCCACACCGTTGCCGGGGCATCCCTACGACGAAGATGACGCCACAGACTGGGTCTCTTACGACACCTCCTTCCCCGCCCGCCCAACGCTGCCCCTCTCCTCCAGGATCCTCCTCTTGCCCTCCTCCTCCACCCCTCACATCCCCTTCAGGGTCGGCATGCACACTCGCCCCACCCAGCCCGATGTTTTCCCGAGCTGGGACGAAGAAGACTATGACCTGGAGGACATGCAGCCTCTGGAGCCCACCGAGCTGCTGCTGCCTGACATGAACAGCTTGGAATACTACACCAACCTGCTCGCCCGGGAGAGGGAGAGGGAGAGGGAGAGGGGGAGGGAAAAAGAAAGAGCGAAAGGAAGAGATGAAGAAAGCTCCCCCAGCAAACCCTCTAAACCCGTCATCACTCCTACAGCCACCACACACACCCACATACACACTCACCCTCCATCGCCCTCCCCCAGCTCAGCTCCTCCCCCTGGACAGGCCCCCAAGCAGCCCTCTGTAGGGACCACCCCACCCCTCGCCCTGGCACCCACTCTGACCGACGGACAAGGACCCCCTCCACCATCTCCAACTCCATCCCTACAACCCACTGCTCCTCCCAAACAGCACCCACCTCTCCCTCCACGTCCCCCTGCCAACACCACCAGCAGGGTCCCCCCTCCTCCTCCCCCTGGACCTCCTGCCCGCCCCGACAGACCAGAAAGGCCCCCAGGTCGAGAATTCGTAAAGCCTCTGATAATAACAAAGGCTCCCATCCCCAAATCTACCACCACCACCAAAGCTACCACGACGGCTGTCACCACCACCACCCAGATGACCGCCATCAGCCTCACCAGAGCCCCCCCGGTCACCACGCCCAGGGTGGTCCAGACTCCGCCCACCAGGCAGTACCTGTGCAACATCACCAAACCTGAGATGTACCTGGTCAGAGTGGGTAAGATGACACAGAGCCAGAACCACCTAGGTAGGCCTACAACAGGTTGGGACAGCTTCACATTCAAGCACTTAGTAAAGTTTGTTTTTGTCTCCAGTCTGCACTATTTTAATGCCTTTTTTCATTGATGAATTACTTAATGAATTAACAATTATGAAAGGAACGGCCCACACAGCAGCAGGCATTAGCAGAGTGAAAATTGCACATTTAAAAAAGGGACTTCTGCTGACATTGCAGTGACTCGTAGGCGTAAACAAAGCTCCTTCCTGTGTCTCTGTCCTGTAGTCAGCTCCAAAGGCTCCTCTGCTGGCTTCAGTCAGGTCAAAGACATCCTGAAGAAAGAGTTCAACCGCTCGGTGGAGCTCCAGGTAATTACACACACGCACGGTATATACCAATAGATTGGTAAAAGTGGTCTTTCTCCATTGTGTATTTTCCTTTGATGCTTTTTATAGGTCAGTAAAATCCTTCCTCTCTTTTCTCCGTCAGTTCCTGAGAACGCCGTCCAGTTTTGCTTTCCGCGCTGTGTCAGGTCCGTTGCTCTTCACCGCTATGTCTGTCATCAACGCCCTCCGTCAGCCAATCAGGAGCTCAGGCCCTATACCTAGTGTGTCCCCTCTGTACACGGTACCTGACCTCAGGTACCAGGTACACTCTGTAATGCAGTTTGTGCCAGACCACGTGGACGTGCGAGTGTGTAATTTCAGCGAGCGTGTGGAGCGAGGGCTGCTGATGGCCTACGCTGAGACTCGCAGGCGTTCACACGAAGCAGGAAACGTCACCGTGCAGGTGAGTGAGCAGCTCAGTCACTTTCTCTAATAGGATCTTCATGTGGACTTTTGCACATTTTTTTAATGGTATAAATAATGTGCCACACGACTGTAGCCATTCCTTTTTCTTTTAAGGCAACATTAGAGGTACCGAGTACTACGAGGTGCTGCAGCTGCTTTAAAATGGCTCAACCGGGATCAGACCTGATTCTGATTCTGCTTTTGTGTCTCCAGCTCCTGAACATCACCATGGGGTCTTCTAGGCCGGCGCCAGGGCAGAAGGTTCCGGTAGACGTCACCTTTGCAGTGCGTGACGGGCGCGGCTATCTGACAGGGTCAGAGGTCAGCGAGCATCTGAGGAAACTGAGCGTGGTTGAGTTCAGCTTCTACCTGGGGTTCCCCATACTGCAGATCGCAGAACGTACGTGCACATAAACATTCTGTCACATGTTCATACAACATCCTTCCTTGTTCAGTGTTAGTAACTGTGTGTGTTTGTGTGTGTGTGTGCCCGTACATCCACAGCTTTCCACTATCCTGAGCTGAACACGTCTCACCATCTGCGGTCCACGTGGGTCCGTACAGGTAGCTACTTCACTGCTTTCACTCTACTGTACTCAGTACTCTGAGGGCTGTACTGTTACTATACTCTGCAATGCACCACAAACTATATATATATATGTGTGTGTGTGTGTGTGTGTGTGTGTGTAGTTCTGCTTGGTGTTCAGGATCAGATGGTGACTGAGCGAAGCTTCAAAGCTCGTCTGGAGCGTCGGCTTGCTCTGCTGCTGGAGGAGGGACTGGGAGAAAGCAGGAGACGCTGGAGGAGAGCCACAGCTGTGGGCAACAGCAGCCTACAGGTACACAGACACACACACACATAAACATACACACACACACGCGCGCACGGTCACAGTATTGTTATGTGGCGTGTTCTGCTGTGTGCTGTCCAGGTGGTGCGAGTAGCGAGGCTGTCGGGCCATGAGCGCCCCCTAGAGGTGTTGTATTTTGTGGAGGGTGCGGGTGGGAAGCGGATCTCTGCCGACGCCACCGCTGCCACCCTCAATCGCCTGGACCTTCAGAGAGCCGCCATCGTCCTGGGCCACCAAGTCCAGAGGCCACTTGCCCAGCGTGAGTCCCCAACCTTCTCTTAGGCTTTACTGTAGAGCCACATTTGTGCCATTTTCACCTTTCCATCCTGATATATTTCACGATATAAGGTTCAGCTTCAGGGTCATCAATGGACCCTAATTGAACATATGTTGCTCCTACTAAATTCTGAAATCTGATGAAATGATGAAATGAAAAAGAAAAGGAAGAGACTTTTTGACATTGTTGTCTTCTCCCCTCCTGTGTGTCCAGCGGTGGAGACGCTGTCAGTGCCTCCATCAGAGACTCAGAGTAGCAGCGTCTGGCTTATCGTCGGGGTGGTGGTTCCCGTCCTGCTGGCCCTCTTCATCATCATCATCCTCTACTGGAAGCTGTGCGGCTCTGAGAAACTGGAGTTCCAACCGGACGCAATCAACACCATCCAGCAAAGGCAGAAGGTCAGCCTGACCCTGACCCTGACCCTGACCCTGACCCTGACCCTGACACTGTGACAGGAAATAGATCAGTACCCCTTTTGCCCCGGGAGATTGTAGATCTACTAGTACCGAAGTCTCTTGGGGAGCCACCATCAGTGGGCGCCACACATACACCAGTTGGAAGATTTGTGTCTATTTATTATCACTGCAAGGAACAGTCAGTGTGTTTTTAGATGAAGGATTAAAAAAAAATAACGCTGAGGGCAAGATGAGTCATCCACATACACACACACACACACACACACACACACACACACACACACACACACACACACGCACACACAGAGAGAGAGAGAGAGAGAGAGCTAATGTATTTATGTCCTGTAGCTGCAGGCTCCCAGTGTGAAGGGCTTTGACTTTGCGAAGCTTCATCTGGGTCAGCACAGTAAAGACGACATCATGGTCATCCAGGAGCCCGGACACCTGCCCCCACCCGTCAAAGAGGCCACGCCCTCTGATGGTGGGGACCTCAACACCCCCAAATCCAAGGGATCCTCCACCAAGGCCACACGCTCCGGACGTCGCAGGACCAGGTCTGCAAAACTCATCCTCCACACATGCATTTTTTTAGAGTCAAGGTCTGAATGCAAGGAAAGGCGCAAAATGTAGAATTGTTGATGGAAATCTATTGAATATTTATTAACAAATGATGTTGAGCAAACACAGGGACAGGGACAAGATGTGACAGCTTGTCTTCCTGCAGGCTCAGCCCATCAGACGGCGACTCGGTAGGCAGCGACCAATCCAGCGGCAGAGAATCGGCAGAGGAGAGCACCCGGCCCATAGCCACGCCCAGTGAGAGCAAACCACACCGCAAAGCGCCCAAAAATGGTAAACAGGAAACTCTGTTATGCTCTGAGCTGTTTCATTCAGATTAGCCTTCATGTTTACATGTAAACGTGCTCTTCCTCTTTCTCTCCCTCATTCATGCTCTCTGAACTGTAGGAAGAAACAAGATGGGTATGTTTACATTCCTACATTTGGGTTTGAATGCATAGTGACTACAACACTGACCTCTGACCTTCTCTACCTGCAGCTGCCCCGACAGGCAGTGGCCCAGACGAGCTGCTGTCTTCATCCTCCATCTTTGATCATGTGGACCGTCTGTCCCGAGGCTCGTCTGACGGAACTCGTCGCCAAGCCAACAAGGTTCAGCTCATCGCCATGCAGCCACGCCCGAGCCCACCGACCGGGCCGCTGCCACAACACGGCCACTCACAGCCCAGCCCCACCCTCACTGAAAAGGTCAACACTGAGGTAAAGTGTGTGTGTGTTTACCTGTGTGTTTACCTGTGTGTTAACCTTTGTGTGTGTGTTTACTAGTGAACATTTTGTGTGTGTGTACATGTTGTTAGGTTGCACTGAGGCATAAGTCGGAGATCGAGCATCACAGGAACAAGCTGCGTCAGAGGGCGAAGAGGCGTGGCCAGTGTGAGTTTCCATCCATGGATGACATCATGGATGCATTTGGAGACGGCCCAGTGCAGAGCGAAGCTGCTCAACGCCTCTATAGCTCCGCCCACGACCACATGGACTGCATCCTGCAGAATGACGGCCACTCCCCCCCGACGCCGAACGATTCCAGGAAGAGGTGAGTTGGATTTCCTTTGATTGAGGTTGATTAATAAGTTCTGTGTCTGAGCCTGGAGGAATGACTACTGTGGAACAGTACAGTATCTTTTGAAAAAGGGAATGAGCTGAATGTTTGTTGTAACGTTGTGCTTCCAGAGGACGGCGCTCTCCTCGAGGACGACGAGCTCAGCCAGGACCAGGAAGTCTGCCTGACACAGACAGACTGACAGACAGAGACCGGCTGCTCACGGATCATAGCGCCACCTACAGGAAATACCCAGGGCTCAACAATGTGGCTTACATGGTGAGACACAAACACACACAAAAGAATCAAATTGCCCACAATTTTACTATTTTTCTTTAGCCTCTTTTTTTCTAAACAATGCCTCGGTCACAGGGCGACATCACACGAGAAGTGACTGAAGGATAGAGATCTATGAAAGAACACAGAGCTGTCAGGGTACGGCTGCTTTATTGTTTTTCTTTCATTCCTCTCAGTCGGACCCTGACCTCCCTCCGGACCGTGGGAGCCCATCTCCTAACGATGAGGTGTTCGACTCTGCCCCGCCGCCTCCCCCCTACATGCCCCCTCAGCCGTCCATAGAGGAGGCGCGGCAGCAGATGCACTCCCTCCTGGACGATGCCTTCGCACTGGTGTCGCCCTCCTCACAGGGTAGCGTTGGGGTGAGTGGGGTCAGCCCCGCCCTGCCCAGCCCCTCTCCTCAAACCCGGCCGCCGGGCAGGCAGTGGGGCTCCTACCCAGCAGCCCCCTCTCACAGCCCCTTCTCTGCAGTGAGTGTTTCTCCGGTACAAAACACTTCCATCTGGTGGACATGTCCTTACATTGCTATAGAGTCTTAAACAGTTTTACCTTTATAAATAGTCACTCTGGAGACTTTTCGCTGTGGTTACTTCTTTACTCTCATGTCATTTTCATTCTCCTGCTTCCCCTGCAGAGATATGCAGAATTAGGAATGTCGCCCACATCAGTTCAAGGACTTTTACAGAGGTGAGTATCAGTTTAATACGTTTGATAAAAGCACAATCAGAAACATTTATGCTTGTTTTCTTGCGATAACAGATCATTTCCTCGTCGTCTTAGATGAGCCACATTTAAATATATTATTCTGTATCAAAGCACAAAGCTGTTTCAGCTTGACTGAACAGAAATGTGACAGGCTGATCAATAACTTCCTGCTCTTCTGCCAATGATAAAAGTGAATAATTCCAGTAATGGTTGGTCTATGGCAGTCATATCTGCACCCAAACATTCCAGTTTCTCGAGATCTCCCAGAAGATAAAAATAGAAGATTGAATGTCCTTTCTTGGAGTCTTTGTGGCGTGGCCTCCTCAGGTGTCATACAGGTCAACTCTTCCCTGTGTTTCCTGTCTTCATGCAGACAAGGCCTGAGCTCGGCAGGGTTTGTTTCTACCAGCGAGCACATGCACGAACCAGTGTATTCCACCAGGGGGCAGTACGAGGACCCGCCCTCGTCCTCCAGACCACGCCCTGTAGGAGGCAGCACAGGTAGAGTGAAGCCTGTGTGAAAATGTCCAAGAAAGTTTGTTTGGAAAACAAGTGTGACACCAGGAGGAACATTCATAATCACTTTAGTTCCATGTGTTTCTTCTTCATGTCTTTTAAAAGCTAAAACTCAATTAAATAAAAACTGAATAGCAATGTCCCATATCTCATAACATTATATAGAAAATAAAACTACATTTCAAAATGTTATTGTTAAAAGCTAAGAAAAAGAAATGGAAGTATAATTCCCATTGCACTTTGCTGACCACGTGGTGGCACTGTTACATTGTGTTCAGTAACTTCATTACTGTTACCTTTATTTTCGGTGTATATAACAGAATAATGTGCATGTCCAGCATCTGTGTGTCAGTGTGTCCAGAGCTCAAACTAAAATGGAGGCAGTAGCATAAACACAACTCTAGGGGGTGTAAAATGACCTGGTGCCGTTGAAAGTACTATCTATGATTTCTATGCTTGTGTGTGCTTGCAGGTGCTCAGCTCCACCATCTAACCCAGGTGGGCTTGTCCAGTCAGATCAGTGCGTACCCCGGGGTGGGCCGCAGCATGTCAGGGCCCACCGGCTCCAGCTGGAACCAGCAGCACTCGGACCAGGACCTGTCCAGATCTGGAGCCAGCAGAGAGAGCGTGAGTCCACTGTTGCTCTTTATGTTTTACTGCTGTGTCATGTCATTGTTTAGAATCTAGGTTGTTCCTTAGTGTTTGTATGTGGTTAAAACGCATAAAACCTGAATAAGGATCAAAGGATCTTTTGTTCTCATTTCTCTCTTATCGTTTGTTTTCTGTTCCTGTCTTAGTTTCTTCACCTCTTCTTTCTCCCTGCAGGTGCTGTCGTTTCCTGAGTTCTCCTCATCCTCTGTTTTCCAGATGCCCAGCTCTTCATTGCGGGACCCCTCAGCCCCGCCTCTGCTCCTGACCTCCCCGACCCCGGAGTACCCGCCCGACGACGCCTCGCCCTCCGCCCACACCTCGGCCTCTCTTATCAAGGCTATCAGGGAGGAGCTGCGGCGCCTCGCTCAGAAACAGGTCACGGTCACTGGCTACCCCTAAACTGGGCCTGGGCCGTGACCTGGATCTAGGCCTGGGCCTGGGACCTGGACCTGGACCTGGACCTGGACCTGGACCTGGACCTGGACCTGGACCTGCGTGGACCAGCACTGGTTTCAACTATATATCCTATTAAAACTGTCAGAACTGGATTGAAACACAAAATCTTGACAGGCAAAGTGATCCACTCCACTCTGGAATAAATCCTGGATAAGTCTGTGCCACTCCACAACGCGTTCAGGACCACCACCCACTTCTGAACAGAGGACAGTGTTCCTGACTGAAAGACCTCCCGGTTCTTTACAGGGTCCCCCGTTTGTCTCTCATTCTTCAGCTCGTGGTGAAGTTTTCTCTCTTCACGTTTCCATTGACGTGCTTCCTGGAGTGGATCCTGGTGCCCTCCTGACCCTGTGGTGCTAACAGTCAGCCTCATGCGGTCTCCTCTCACCGACCACACATTGCCTTCCACACATTCATGAGCTATGAGGCAAAATCCTTTTCACAATTCATACATTTAAAGTCCAGATTTGAAAGGCTGAAAGTAGGTTCAAAAGTGAAAAACAGAACGTAGGACTTTGAATGTCTGCAGTAAACACATCATATTCATGTTAAGCAAGTTACAAAATTCAGAGTTTAATAATCAGAAGTGGGACCAAGTCATTGTTTTGCTAATCACAAATAAGCCGATCTGCATTGCCACCAAGATAAGGACGTGGCTGAGTTTGTGCCAGTGAGTCATGTGTGAGTCACATAACTCGCTGTGAGCTGACCTCATACAGCCTCACTTCTGCTCACTAACTTACTTTGAAAGCTTTCTAACATTGCTGATATATCATGACATATAATCAGCGTATGGTTCAATTTAAAGTCCTCAAACCTGCTTTCAGTTTTCCAGATCTTTATTTTTTAATTTCATGAGTTGTGAAATTGATCTTCCTCATAATGAGGTCTCCATTCATCAGCCATATTGGTGAGGTCTGTACTGTAGACAGCTGGAGGTGGCGTTCAGATCCTTGGACTTTAATACAGGAAAATATTATATACATAGCTATAAAAGTAATATAAATAGATGTAAAAAGATCTAAACTCCCAATGAGCACAATATTAATGTAAGAGTTATTATCGGAGTATTGAGATGTTACGTATTTTTTATTGCTATATATGAAAGTATACTTTAAATCCTTTATTTTGAAGGAAAAAAGACCAAACTACTGTTCTCTGGTTGTACTCCTCTTGTGTTTGCGCTCGCTGTAGCTCTCCATGGAGACGTTGCTTTGCCTCGCTGCTCTGCTCGTTCATGTATAGGTGGCAAATCAAAAGATTCAATGCTTTGATGTAACGCTTCCACTCACTCGTCACCAATGTGTTGCATCCATCGCTTAGTGGGCAGAAAGTCATAGATGGTTCTATCAGCTAATGTGAGGAGTAGAGTAGGTGGAGATGGAGCTGTGCACATGCCACCGCAACTGTAGACATGCAGAAAACATGATATTTACACGTGTTTCTGACTAAGTGAAAGTCTGGACCATATTTGCTGCCCACATTTAGAAGGTATAGGTATTATAGTATAGCTAAAGTGTCAATGAGTCATTGCAAATGGCTGCTAAGATGATACTAGGTGGTACGCAGTCGCTCAGGTGGTTAAAGAGTGTTTCAGGGTAATTGCGAGCATGTTTCCAGGTGGTCACCAGGTGGCTGCTATGGGGCTGTCAGGGGGCTTCTGTAGTCAGTAGAAAGAATCAAGAGAAAGAATCAGCTGTGATCTAAATACATGAAACCGATACGTGTGGTGAGTTTGAACTCTGTAGGTTTAAATGTGACAAAGTGCCCCGACTGTGTTTTAAAGGTGGTAGCTAGGCTGTTGCTACATGGTTACTATGGTTATTAAGACAATGTAGGTGGTTGTAGGCTAGTAGTAGATGGTTGTAAGAGCAGGTGAGAGCTGAGTGGATTCTGAGCTGTTCCTTGGTGTTGGTAGGTGGTTAAAAAAAAGTATAAAAGACACAATATGCAACATTCTACCAGCTGAATCTCTTTAGTGAGTAGGAGAGAGTAACAGTGTGTGTTACTCAAAAAGCACAGGCAGGAAGTAATAATGATCATTATGTAAGTAAGAGAATTGAACAATCAGAATGGAGTGAGCTCAGGAGTGAAAAGTAATCAATATGTGAAGAAGTATATAACAGTAAAGTGAACTAATGGCATGTTGCCCTGCAGAGGAGCAGGTGAAGTGACTGAGATGTTTGGTGAAGTTGTCAGTGGTGATCAGGTGTTTGCTCTCTGAAGAAGTTTGCTCCCTCCTCTTCCGTGTTTTCCGAAGACGTCGGTGGGTAATACATGAAGGACAGACGCTTCTTCCTCTCAGCATGTTCCACTAAGTTTGAGGCTTTAGCTGCTCGTGGTGTTCCAGTGAATGTTGTCCTAAGGCATGCTGCTAAAAGATGTTTAATACAAAGATTATATAAGTCAAGAGTGAGCAAAGAGTGAATAATGTCACAGTCCATCAAGCACATTGTGAAAAAAAGACTCCATATGATGAATTGTGTTTTTTTGTTCTGCATTTTCAAATATTTTTGAATCTAAATGAAAATGGGTATAGTATATAAATGAAAGTGATATGATGTTGTATAGAAACGTAATATAACAAATATTATATTTGTGATTGCTTTACTGGACACACAAAGATTTCGGTAAAAGTGCCAACACATCGTTTGACGGACAAGTCACCACCCGTAAGTGTTCACACTGGAAATGCTCTGATTGGACGGAGCACCTGTCTGTCAAGCTATAGGACTTGGCCACACCCACAGGAACCTATGGTGCTACTTCAATGACCCCCCGCTGTGTCTGTGTTTCTGTACTCACACTGCTGGTGCTTTCAATTGTACTCGGAACTCGGAAAGATCCAACCTCCTGCGGAACGGCCTCTCCGAGACGGAATCTCAGCAGCATCTCTAAGCCGACCAAAACAAATCAGACGCAGTGAAGACGATGAGAGGAGATGTTTGCATGTTGTTTTAAACTTGGAAACACGTCTCTGTCCCAGCCTGAGGCCATGGAGCGCCTTGAACCGACTTACAATGGAAGGCACCATGTCCCACACTGTCCACATAGCAGGAGGCAGACACAGACACATACACACACACACACACACACACACACACACACACACACACACATGCTTTGTCCTCATGACATTAACACACCCTGTGGATGTCGTGAACATGATAGAGAAGTTTGTCTTCTCACATCAGACTCCTGAATGTTTCCTACATGTGTTTTCTAGAGCTGCGTTACAGACTTGTGTGTTTTCTAGAGCTGTGGTCCTCAGAGAGAAGCTGCCACACCAGCTGCTACGGAACCTAATTCCCACATGTTTACAGGCACAGTGGTGTCCGGGGGTGTCAGGGTCTTTGGAGTATCTATACCTACAGTATGTTACTGCAGGGGTCACTATGACCATCACATGACCAACAGTGAGTATCTGACCTGCTGCAGCTTCTCCACTGCTGCACGTGTTAAGATGTAACTTATTGATTTTTCACAAAGTGGTCCGAGTGTGTCTAAAATAGCCCCGAGGTTTGGTCAGTAGGGGCACAACTTAAACAGAAAGAAGCAGATTAATATTCCAACATGACCTCAAACAATCCAGTGATGGGGTTTGACGTAAAGCCACATCACGGATCGGTGCGCACTCAGGCTGAGCCGGTGCGTCTGTCAGGAGTAACGTTCCGTAGCCGTGATGCTGTGAGCTGCTCCCACTCTGCACCCTCACACTCCTGGTGTTCCTGGAGGTGATGGTGATCCACCTTCATCCTGTGTCTGAACACTGCCAGCATTTAGGCACTTTCAGCAGCCAGCCACCCAGGGGTGTTTGACTTCAGTCTGACCCCACCTGTCAAACCCACTACTACCCCCTCCAGCTGCATCCCTGTGGTGTTACAGTGTGAAAGATGTGTTTAACAAACATTAAACTGATGTGTTGAAATGTAATCTCACATTGGATCTTTTATCGTTATTTTCTGTTTTCTTTTTAGATTTTCGCCTGTTTGTCTGATAGCACCTTTAAAACCACTGATTCACTACTGACACACAGCTTAATCTCTCTCGCGCCCTCGAGCCCTCGCTCCCTCGCTCTCTCGCGCCCTCGCTCCCTCGCTCCCCCGCTCTCTCGCTCCCTCGCTCTCTCCCTCTCACCTGAGCGGAAGTGACAGGCGTTTCCGGATACACCTGACGCGCTCAGACACTCAGACAGCTCAAACAGGTTCCAGTAGCTGGTTGATGAGATTTTACTCGTTTCTTCCTCCTGCAGTATGCAAATACACCGAGTCCTGCGGTTGAACTCCAGCAAACGCGTAAGTACCAATTCAGAAAATCCCCCGAAATGACTAATTATGCCTCCGAATTTGCCTTAAATTGACCTGTTGAACGTTGAAGTCCCGCTTGGAAAAAGAAACTTGGAAAAAGAAACCAGTCTGCAGTTACGCTGTTTACTTACTTTAGACAGTGAAGCCACTTTGTCTTTAACGATTATGGAAATATCTCACGTTATATGTGTGATTTTTGCGCCTATTCTTAGGTGGAACAAATCCAATGCCGAACTTCATTCAGAATTCCGCCGGTTTTGTTTTATGCGTCTACGCTTCAAATTGTGCAGGAAACTAGCGGAAAAAGCATTTATACTCAAGTTTGCGCTGTTTTAGTAAATTCGGCTGTTAAAACGGGTTTTATTGATATTGTTTTGGTTAAGGTTTTTCCTTTTTCGGCTCGTTTTGGTCGCTAGTAGGTCGGCTTGAAACCGCTCCAAATGGAGCGTAAGTTAGCAATGCTAGCGACATGTAGGTTACATTTACAAAGTTACATTTGGAACATTAAAGACAGATTTGTGTTTTGGACTTTTGCCGAATTGAAAACCGCCTTTAAACTTATTACACATGTGTCATGTTGTGTTTTGACACGTGTAATAAGTTTTAACGTCCGCTCCTGGCTTCTGTATCCAGCAGTTCCTCCTTTAGATTTAGTATCTTTACTCTAAACCTCTCTAAAAGTGTGGAAACGCCCACGGACAGAGCTCGGGATTCCAAATCACAACCAAGTGTAAGTATTAAAACGAGGCAGAAACCAGTGCGAGTATCAATATTTGTAAATAGGTCCTGAATGATAGAGCAGTAGTGATGAACAGTGACGTCACAAACACAGAGGAGGCAATTCCGATACTCAACTGTGGAAATGTGACACTGTGGGTGTGTGTGTGTGTGTGTGTGTGTTGTTTGGCAGTAACTGAGGTTAATATAGTTACAGTGTGTATGGCATTAAACACACCCGGTACGTAAAAACAACCTTATCGACCTCAGTCAACATGAGTGTTTCTTTTCCAGCTTTGCTCAGCAGCGGTCATGTCCGTATGTTCTGCTGCTCACAGAACCTCACCTGTTCCTCAGTACTTTGTGTTCGTGCTCTCATATGAACATGAGCAGAGTTACACAGGCAGCACATTTCTCATGACAATCAATTCCTTCACAGCACTTCTACGCTTATTTGTGTGTAATTAAAGAAACATTACCAAAATCATGTGTTATAGCATGAATGAGCCGATGAAGACTCAGCTCGTCAGCGCCATCCATCTTCAGGAAGTGGAACTGGAGGAGAGCCCTGGGACTCAGCAAGACGCCAAGAGTGAAGATGGTCAGTCTGTCTGTGTGATCTACCTAACGTGTGTGTGTGTCTGGGATGTGGATGACAACACAAAGAAAACACACATTAAAATCTCCTCTCTTCATTTAACAGATAAACATGAAATTAGAAGTTAAGCATTTTCAGGATGTGGTGTGAGAGTCTTTTTCATGTCTGCTCTTGTGGCGATGCAGAGAAGGAGACGTACAGCGTGGAGGAGGCGGTGGAGGCCATCGGCTTTGGACGATTCCACATAATGCTGTTTCTCATCATGGGCAGCACCAATGTGAGTGTTTAAACAGGAACACACACACACACACACACACACACACTGATTGAGTTTGAATGTACATTTTTGGAAATCATGACATTTTTTGGAGGTTGTAATAGATTTAGTGTGTGTGTGTCTGTGTGTGTGTATGTTTGTGTGTGTATAGATCGTGGAGGCCATGGAAATCATGCTGTTAGCAGTTGTTTCTCCTGAGATCCGGTGTGAGTGGCGTTTAGATGACTGGGAGGTTGCTCTGGTCTCCACGGTGAGTTGATCCACACAAACACATAAAGTGGCTCTGCAGACAGGTTCATCATCACTGGAGACACAGAGACACAGAGACACAGATGGACAGGTGCAGGACAAAGATGCACAGGCCAGGCTGAGTCATCACATGAGAGCTCAGTGGTGTCAGAGATTAGACAGGAACAGCTTTTCTGACTTTACTATGTAAAATACACTTCAACACCAACCCAACCATCACAGTATTGTTATGTAATACACACTACAGAACACACACTCAGTATGTCTGTGAAGGTTCTCAGTCATCCAGGTCCTGGTGTCCAAGGAGAGTAGACTGTCAGGCAGCTGGACTTGGTAGTAAAGACCTGAAGATGTTTCTCCTCTCATGTGAGCTGTGTGTCCTCTCAGATGTTTCTCCTCTCATGTGAGCTGTGTGTCCTCTCAGATGTTTCTCCTCTCATGTGAGCTGTGTGTCCTCTCAGATGTGTCTCCTCTCATGTGAGCTGTGTGTCCTCTCAGATGTGTCTCCTCTCATGTGAGCTGTGTGTCCTCTCAGATGTGTCTCCTCTCATGTGAGCTGTGTGTCCTCTCAGATGTGTCTCCTCTCATGTGAGCTGTGTGTCCTCTCAGATGTGTCTCCTCTCATGTGAGCTGTGTGTCCTCTCAGATGTGTCTCCTCTCATGTGAGCTGTGTGTCCTCTCAGATGTGTCTCCTCTCATGTGAGCTGTGTGTCCTCTCAGATGTGTCTCCTCTCATGTGAACTGTGTGTCCTCTCAGATGGTGTTCCTGGGCTTCATGCTGTGCGGGGTCCTCAGTGGATACGTGGCAGACAGATACGGACGCTGGAAGGTCACTGATTCATTTACAACCCTACAATGGAGAAATTCTCCTGAGGGACCAAAGACTGATTTTGTGTCTGTATTCGTGTGTGTGTGTGTGTGTGTGTCTGTTTGTCTGTGTGTGTGTGTGACCTGAGCAGGTGGTATTTGGAGGCTTTGTATGGAGCGCCTACTTCTCCCTCCTCACCTCCTTCGCTCCGACCTATGGCTGGTTTATCTTCCTGCGAAGCATGGTGGGCTGTGGCGTGGCCGGGGTCTCCCAGGGGTGAGTGCGCACACACACACACACACACACACACACACACACACACACATACACACACACACACACTAAATTTACTTTACCAAGTGGAGGATTTAACAGGAGTGTAGGATTGCAGAAGGTCAAAGTGTGTTTGGATATCAGACATTCAAAGGTATTTGCTGTCCTCCAGGTTTGTGTTGAAGACAGAGTTTATCCCGTCCAAGTACCGAGCCTACCTGCTACCTCTGGCCACCGTGAGTCTGCACACTGCACACACTCGTCCGGTGCATTCTTCACACACGTAATGACCCGGGTGTTGAGTTACAAATCTGCTTTATTTTACTTGTTTTGTGTGTGTGCTGTGTGCACCCAAGACAGGAATCGCTGACAAAACAAACATGTTCCTCTTGGACTGCAGCCACCATCCAATCCAGAAATTCCCTTCAACATTGAGACCTGATCAGCTCGGCATAATTAAACAATAAGAATAAGCCCCAACATTGTTGTGTCTCCATTTGTTGCAGGTCTTCTGGATGGCCGGCTCTATGCTGATCATCATACTGGGTATGGTGGTGGTGCCCACACTGGGCTGGAGGTGGATGATCCGGCTATCAGTCACACCCAGCGTCATCCTCATCTTTCTCTTCAGAGTAAGTAGAAGTGTTCAGAGTTGTGTCACCTCTGACGAGTGACAAGAAACCCTGAAATTCTGTTTGAAGTAGAATTGCTGAAGAAGGAAGGAGGGATGAAGCTCTAAAACCTGTAAAGCTTGAAAACTTGAATGTGTGTGTGTGTGTGGTGTGTGTGTGTGTCTCCCCGCTCTCTGTGATAGTTCATTCCAGAGTCGGCGCGATACAACGTATCAGCGGGAAACGTGCAGGCTGCCATGGAGACGCTGGAGTGGATCGCCAAGATGAACGGAGCATCCCTCCCACCGGGCCAACTGGTCGAGCCGGTGGTGGTGAGTTTGTGTGACGAGTGCGTACAGTTGGACGGGCGATAACCTGGAGTGTTTTTCCAGCAGGGAGGTGGAACAGGAAGACTGGAGGGAGGATGCAGCTTAGCTTTTAGGTCAGAGTAAACCTGTGGGTTTACCGTCGTTTGCCTTTGGCGTTATGACTGACAACAAACATGTGACCAGCAGGTTACCGTGTGTGTGTTTGTGTGTGTTCTAGAAAGAAAGGGGCAGTTGGCGAATCCTGTTCAGTCCAACATTTAGGAGGACATCTGTACTTCTGTTTTACACATGGTAATACTTCCCATAATTTTGTCTTGATCACCCTGAGGGAATCTGTCCTCCTCATCGGCAAACTGCTGCTCTGCTGGACGCTGTCGCAGGCTTTAATGTCTCTCTCTCTCTCTGTCTCCCTCTGTCTCTTTCTCTGTCTCTCTGTTTGTCTCTCTGTACTTTAGGTTTGTGGCGTCGTTTACCTACTACGGCTCTGTGCTGAGTAGTTCGGAGCTGCTGGAGAAGAACCTGCTGTGTATCACCAATCCAGATCGGGAGCATCAGGTTAAACACCACCATGAGGACGGACTGTGTTACTGCATCCCCTTCGCCTACAGCGACTACCAGACTCTGCTCATCAGCTCCCTGGGGGAAGTTGCACGTAAGACAAGGCCAGCGAGATGGACCAGGCCACAAGTGCGTGTGCATGTGTTTATGCATGTGACCAATTTCAGGGTTCTGAGGTCAAATTTTCAGGTGTAGATGTCTAGAATCTAAGGAATATATCCTTTAAAATTCCAAATACTGTCAAAGGTATACCATAACTTGAATTTCTGCCTTCACCTACACACACGCACACACACACACACACACACACACACACACACACACACACACACACACACACACACACACACACACACACACACACACACACACACACACACACACACACATTCACATTCATAAAGCTGTAAACTAACAGGTGTCTGCAATATCTAAGCATCCTGTCCTCTGTCCCCACTGTCCTCAGTCATCCCTCTAAACATCGTCCTGTTGAACGTCTTTGGACGGAAGAAGAGTCTGATGGTGCTGCAGCTCCTGGCTGCTGCTTTATTCATGTTGGTCAACATCTGCACCACCATGTATGACATACACAACTCCTCACTTCCTGTTTGACATTCTCGCTCTGTTAGGCGGTCTTATAGTCTGTCTGTCTGTCTCTCCTCAGGCAGGGATTCACAGTGCTGCTCTTCCTGCTCAGATCTCTGGTTGCCATGAATTTTAATGTGGTGTACATTTACACAGCAGAGGTGTGTAGATCGACCTGTGTATGTTCGTGCATTCTTATGTTTGTATTCTGTGTGTCTGGAGTTGGGGGGGGGGGGCAAAAAGTCACAAGAACACAAAATGGCAACTGGGGACAAATCTAATGTATCATTGTTGACTGTGAAGTTCGGGTATAAATGCTTTAATGGGTTTTATTTTCAGGTGTATCCCACCGCAGCCCGTTCGTTAGGAATGGGCTTCTGTACGTCCTTCAGTCGCATCGGGGGCATGGTGGCCCCGTTCATGGCTCAGGTATGAGTGTGTGTGGTGGGGTTCTCTGCTGCTCTGCTGCTTTCATTCCAAATCAAACATGGCCCCTGGAGGACACATGCTGAGCTGACGTGTGTGTTTGTAGGTGCTGATGTCTCAGTCGGTGATTCTGGCTCTGACTCCGTTCGCCGTGGCCTGTCTGATCTGTTCCATGTCTAACTTCCTGTTGCCTATAGAGACCAAAGGACGAGCGTTGCTGGTAGGAGAATCTCTGAATCTTCATTACAGGCAGACAGGATGGACACATGGACAGAATTTAGTTCAACATAAGTGGTCATTCTAATTACACACATGATTATGGATTTGACCATTTCATGTTTGCACCACTGTTTAAGGTGGAGATGCATATTTTCTGCCCTTTACTCTTTGTATAGAGCATATATACTGCAGTCATATACATTTATCAGTCAGGCTTGTGTTGAAGGTTTGGGTGTGTGAAAACGGCCACACAATTCCTCCTAATTCCAAATACTCTTCTTTCTCTTTTCAGCAACGTTCCTGATGTCAGCCTGTGTGTTTTTAGGATATTTTATATTGTGCAATAACTATGTTTTTGTGATCAGATGTTCTTGTGTAAAGAGACATTTATTAATTTATGAACAATTTATTTAATCAACAATGTCAATATAAATGAAATGTTTCAATTCTGTGACAATGAGACTTATTTGCTGTAGGGAACAAAGTGCTTGGTAAAGTCAGTCAAACTAATAATGTATTCAATTCAAACACATCTAGATATAACACAATTAACAGTTTGCACTAAAAAATGTATAGATATAATAGATATAAGATATTGATGATCAGCTCTTATTACTGCATTATTTGTGTGTGTGTGGCTGAATGCTGGGAGAACAGTTACTGAAATGTCTATTAGTTTGACCTCTTGCTCATATGTAGTTTACATGTTTTAAATGAAACAATGTTTTCAAAAAAATGTTTTGAGTGAACTTTTATAAGAATGTTTCAGGATTTAAATCATGTTTGGTTTGGCTGATAATAAAGCTAATGTTTGTTTTGAATGTGTAGCAGCAGCTCTACACAGATTTAACTTGTCCTATTCTTTGACCTCTGACCTCAGTGGTTGAAGAGGCATATCATTCAGTGTGTGACAGAGACATGTGACTTACAGGAAACGCAATCCTCCGCCAAGGTCAGATAATTCTCTCTAAGTCACCATGACAACCCCAGTAACAGTGAGATTCATCAGGGGCTAATTTCTGATTGTTTTGTCTTTTAGCCACTTAGCTTTATGGTTGTAGTCATGACAATGTTGGTGTCAGTTCAGTAATTTGTCAACGTACAATTCAACAAATAAAGGATGGAATTGGAATTAGGCACAATCACGATCCCAGAGGATTCTAACGATGTTTCATCACCACTGCCAACTGGTCACTGGCAATTGTGTCGTTTGTCATGACTGCAGGGATGCGTTTCACCACAAGAGGGAGCCAACAGACATGTTTACAAGCACATATTCTGAGTTATGCTGCGTTTGATGGTGATCTGATGAGTTTGTGTCGATGAGACACCTTGTGGTTAAACTATCTGTGCTGAATGCATCAGCGGGTTTTTTTCATTCATAATAAACGAGCACGGTTATTGTGAACCTTTAAACGTCAGCTTCATGTTTGTGCTTTGGATTGTGTTTGTATTGATACCGGTTTGTTTCCAAATAGGAAAAAGTTTCCAATGATGATGAGATAAGAGATTGCCCCGATATTAAGGACAAACCAATGGCAGTAGGATCCATGAGCATGCGGGTGACGTACAAAATACCTGACACACGCACACGCACGGACAAACAAGTATGAGACAGTTCTTATGTGCACTAGGTCACATTTGTGCAACAAGCGCATTCTTTTAGTAGCAAGTAACAGAAAACACATAACATATGAGGAGAAAGAATTCGGCGGTTGCGGGATTACGTTTTGTGATATAAAATGAATAGGAAGAAATGTTATAACATAAACACTGTTTCAGCCCCGTGGCAACCATTGTGTGCAAAATCACGAATAATGCAGTAAATCCATTTCCCCCTCAAAACATTCGTTTCACATTTCTTTTATTTCCTACTGCATACACAAAATCTATTTGTAATATATAGAAGAAGAAAAATGCAGTATATATCACGTGTAAACTGTCGTGGACGTTGATTGGTTAAGACCGTTTCCTGGATCCTATCAACAGGAAGTCAGCTGTACAAAGCGTTACATACATACTAGAAGTTATGCAGATACACTCTCACTACGGTGGCGTCAAGGTACGATATCTTCTGTATAAATGTAATTTTAGTTCTGTTTTCATGACGTGACTTTCATCGAATCATATAGTTAGTAAGTATTGCATTTTCGCGCTGAACGGTCACTAAGGAGCGAAAGGAAAGGAACAAATAACCCTTTGTGTGCATTGCATCTCCCGCTGCTGGAGGCGGAAGAGCCCTCCTCATTTGTATTGATAAAGCTGCCAAGATGTCTAAGATTACTCTTACCATTAGCAGTTGTGAAGAAAATATGTTCTGAATGAAGTTGCATATGGAGGACTAAAAGTGCCGAAATTAAATAAATAAATACGCCATTAAATAATTAATCAAAAGTGTCAATAATTAATTAAATGTGTCATTAAATGTGAAATAATTGATTAAATAAAACGAGTCATACAATTTAAAAAAAAACATTTAATTATTTCAGTGCACATTTAATTATTTCATAGTTCGGTGTTACAGCGAACCATGAATTCATTTTATCCGTCAACCTCGCCCATCAAAGTCGGTGGGCGGGGCTAACGCGAATCTAGTCTAATCCACTGCTTTGGTCTGCTTTGAAACAGAAAGTAGAAGAAGTTTTTCTAAACATGGCGGCTGTGTTGATGGAGGATCTCCGTGAACTTTCTGGAGCGTTGGTGAGAGATATTTTAGACCTTGCACAGTATGTGGAAGCAGGACCTGCTGACCCCGAGCATGTAGCGTGTAAAGCATTTATTAAAGCTTTGCATCAATCCATTATCTGGAATCGATTTGCCTTGACTTGATGTGCAGGGTAACCAATCAGGTGTAAGAACCCGCCCTCTAACTTTGACCGGTAAATTTGACAGATAAAATTAATTCATGGTTAGCTGTAACACCGAACTATGAAATAATTAAATGTGCACTGAAATAATTACATGTTTTTTTAAATTGTATGACTTGTTTTATTGAATCAATTGTTTCACATTTAATGACACATTTAATTAATTATTGACACATTTAATTAATTAATTAGACTTTTAATTAATGATTTAATGGCGTATTTATTTATTTAATTTTGGCACTTTTAGTCCTCCAAAGGTTGTTGCTCCTGTTTTCATAAAGAGTGAAATATTATATGGAAAACTAGAAAACGGTTTAGCTCTCTGTGCTAATGCCTTATTATATTCTGCTGGTGACACAGTTTCTGAGCTCTAACACTCTAATAGAACACTCAGATAGGCTTGTATTGAAATTTTAAGAAAGACACAAATAAGGTTTTCACAGGATCAATGCAGCTATATTATCTTCCAGTTACATTATGTACCATCATTAAGTTAAGTTGTCACCGTACACACATCACACACACAGCCTTCGATATATTAACATGTAAACCAACCTAATATTCTTTTCCATTTCCATGAAAGGTTGATTCTTTAGCCAGAGCTTCAGGATGGATCATGTGGCTGCATCTGCCGAAGGGGAGGACTTCCTGTCCAGAATGGCTCTTAATGACAACAAGGCTGGCATGGAGGGCCTTGACAGGGAAAAAATCAATAAAATCATCATGGACTCATCCAAGGTACACGTGCATGAACTCACATACACTAATGAAGACCAGTGAAGAGGCCACAGAAAAATGGATGCCAGTTTAAGTTTGAAAACAGGAATATAACTGAAGTTAAGAACATGTAGAAACCTCTTCTTCTTCTTAGCCTCCTAAGTTAGTTCTTCATGCACAGGTCCAGGAGTTCCAACGCCTCATAAACAGCAGAGGGGGTTGCTAATCTTAACAGAGTTTGAACAAAGATAAGGAATGTGGAAAGAAACACAAATGAGATTATGTAATGTGTTCTCTGGGTGTAGTTTCTTTATCCAATCAAGTGTAAAAGTCTGAGAGTATATTTGCTCAGTGCTTAAAAGAGATATGCTGTCTATGTCAAATCATTCTTCACTGGCCTTGTCTTTCTCAGGGATCCAGGTTTTATGAGAATGAGCTGAAGAAAGAACAGCAGGTCAACCAGCGTATTGAGAAAATGCTTCTGCAGAAGGCAAAGATCACAGAACAAGAACTAAAGAAAGCACAAACTCAAGTAAGACACGGTGTTACACCGCATTATGATGCTGCAGGAAGAAAACAGAGGCCTCGTTGAAGTCGATCATGTGGTTTTCTAATGAATATCTGTATGTAGGTGCAGAGGGTGGCCTCTGAGCTGGAGAGGAGCCGTGACCTAAGCCGTGTGATGGTACATGTGGACATGGATGCTTTCTATGCTGCTGTGGAGACGAGAGATTGCCCGGAGCTGAAGGACAAACCAATGGCTGTAGGGTCCATGAGCATGCTGGTGACGTACAAAATACCTGACAGTCACTGCTGTCATTCCTTCTCTGCAGACACAAACAAGTCAGAATGTGAAAACATTTCTTATGTGCATGAGGTCACTTTAGTGCAACAATCTCATCACAGCTTCACAAACAATGAATCCTACACAACCAGTAGAGTTACATATGTTTATATGTATATGTGCAGTAAAGTGTATTTCCACAACTAAATGTTTAATTTGTCAACTCAGTCATTGAAATGTGTGTATATTTAAGAACACACTTAATTACAAATTCATTACATAACAGCAATGTCCACTTTCCTTTTCAGTCAACATCTAATTACAATGCGAGGAAATTTGGGGTTCGAGCCGCCATGCCTGGTTTCATCGCAAAGAAACTCTGCCCAAACCTAATCATTGTTCCACTCAGCTTCGACAAATACAGAGCTGTGAGCGATGAGGTAAGGCACAGTCTGTTCCTAGAGACGTTCTTACTCAAATCTGGATTTCTATGCATCATATTTACAATTGTTGAGATTGTGATTTCAGAAGGAGGAAGACCTTTTGTGGCTCATAAACCCTCCTCTCTCTCTTTGTCAGATTCGGGAGATTTTTGCACAGTATGATCCTCATTTCCAGCCACTGAGCCTGGATGAAGCCTATCTGGATTTCACAGAGCACCTGACACAGAGGATGAGCTGGCCAGAGTCCTTACGCACACATTGCTTCCGCATCAGCAGCACAGCAACAGGCAGGGCTTTGGTCATATTTGTTGTATTTGTGTGTTTAGTGTGTGTATGTAAAACACACCTGATCAGTGATGGGACATGAAACCTTTCTATTACATCAGATTGATCAATGGTGTCGACTAGATTTCTGTAAGATCACAACATTTCTTGTATTGTGTGCAGGTGAAGTGCAGACTGAGCTCCCTCAGCACATGGAGGCAGAGGCCAACCTCTCTCCTGTGCTGTTTGAGGACAGCCCCAGCTCCTCTCCCTGCCTGCTGGGGTCCGGGGGTGCAGGTGCTGCTGCTGCTGCTGGACTTTTTGAGGTGTTTGGTACCTCTGTTGAAGAAGCTGTGAGAGAGATGCGCTTCCGCATTGAGCAGAAGACAATGTTGACTGCCAGTGCAGGTGGGGGCGAAACTGTGGCGTTGTGTTGTTATAACATATGTCAATCCTGACAAAGAGCTAACTGACTCACTGGGTAACAAATGCTCAGCAGAAATCTATTAGGTTGTTCTCAGATGTTCAAATGTGGATTCCTGGATGTTCTGTGTGTGATTTTGACAAACAATATGTTTTATCAGCTGTTTGTTCACTGTTGACTTTCCGTTTCATTGCCTTTTCTAGGAATTGCTCCAAACATGATGCTTGCCAAGGTGTGTAGTGACAAGAACAAGCCCAATGGCCAATACCTGCTCCCCTCCACCAGAGAGGCAGTCATGGACTTCATTCAGATTCTACCAGTTCGCAAAGTACAGTACACAACACTCAAGATCAAATGTAAACAAAGCTTTGGGATGTTGCTCCTGAATCATTATGGAAAAGTGTCAGAATAAGTTTAGAGACAAAAAAACATGTTTCTGTTTTCCCAGGTGTGTGGCATTGGGAAGGTCAGTGAGAAGCTGCTGAAGGCTTTGGGCGTTAGTAGCTGCTCTGATCTTGGCCAGCAGATGGCGATGTTGTCCTTGTTGTTTTCTGAGACAGCCTGGCATCATTTCATGCAGGTGTCCCTCGGTTTAGGATCCACATGCATAACAAGGTACTTGTGTGTGTACAATGTGTGCGGTTGACCTCTTTTTAATTTAACTCTGATTGCAACAATAAGGCATTGTGTCCATCCTCTGTGTTTTTGTTCAGGAATGAAGAAAGGAAAAGCATGAGCACAGAAAGGTAGGATTTTAATGAAGCTTGTAAAGAAACTGATGGATGTAATGTTTTGATTTGAGTCTTATTTCTTCCTTCTGTCTTATTCTAGGACGTTTAAAGAACTGAGTCATGTAGAGGAACAGCTGTCTTTGTGTAGGGAACTCTGTGAAGACCTGGCTGCAGACATGAAGAAGGAAGCACTGCAGGTAAAGAATTTAAGATTGGTTCATGTATTTTTCCTGCTTCTAGCAACAACATGCATATCCACTCAACAAGTCAGTTACCTTAAGACCAGTAGAAGATGGATGGATTGGGTTAAACCATCAGAAGTAGAAATCACATCCTATGCTTTGTCTCCAAGAATCGCCCTGACTCAATCACAAATCTCATGCAATTACCTCAATCGGTTCATTCCTTTTCCGATCGATAAAGAAAGGACAGGTTGGCTCGGCACAGCCATCGCCCTCCTGCCTGGGTCCTGATGTGGCCTTGATAGCTGGAGGAAATGAAGGGTCATTAAGGAGACAGCAGGAGCTACTATCAGCCGTGGAAAGATCTCCCTGAGAGATGATTACATTACTAGTATGAAAGCACTTGGTGGCATATTACTCACCAAATGTGTCCTGACTCAGAGTGTGGCTGATATCACAGATTCCCATCTCTGTGTTACCTATATTCCACCCATGCAGGGAATTTAGCATGGATTATTTCTTTTGTAAAGCAAAGAGAAGCATTTCCCTGTTACCTTTGTAAATCTATGTTTGTCCTTAATATTCCCAAAGGCTAAAACAGTCACACTGAAGCTGAAGAATGTGAAATTTGAGGTGAAATCCAGGGCTTCAACGCTGCCGTGTGCTGTTGCCACTGTGGATGAGCTCTTTGCTGTTGCTAAGGACCTACTGAAAACTGAAATAGAAAATGAAAGCCCACAGCCACTCAGACTGAGGCTCATGGGTGAGGATTTGTGTAAAGTCTTTGATGTATCAAATGATGTAATCATTTTGAAAAATGTTTGGCACACTAGTTCATCGGGCCAGCATGTTAAATAATCTTTGTGTGTTTTGTCTCTCTGGTTTCAGGTGTTAGAGTCTCTGCCTTCGTCTCTTCAGATGATAAGAAGCCTCTGCAGAAGAGCATCATCAGCTTCCTTCAGCCAGGCAAGACAGACTCCTGTGGCCAGACCTGGACCCACGCTAGCCTTCCTCCAGCTCAGATGAGCCAGAAGCCAGAGGAAGTCCCCTCGCTGACAAAATGGAGGGGGTCAGGCCCGGGCCAGATCGGGGGGGAATCCCAGTCTTTCTTCCAAAGGGCCCACACACAGAGATTGCGACTCAAGGCAGATACTGTGAGTAAACAAGAGGAAGAACATCTGCAATATGCCTCTGCGAGCACCTCCACAGGTATCTGTGCTCCAAACAGGGTGGAGTCAAAGGGGGACTTCAGGGCTTCACCGATGCTCTCAGGAAATGACTGTGAATCCGTGTTAGGTTTGGCTGACACACACTCAGAGAGCCTGACATGTCCTGTGTGTTTTAGGCAGGTGGAGACATGTGACTTGAATGTATTTAACAGACACATAGATCATTGTCTTAGCTGTGCTGCTGCTCAGAAGCCAAACCAAAGCACAGATGCCAGCTCAGAGTCAGATGTGGACCTGCAAAATGTCCACCAAGCATGTGAAGTGAAGGGCAAGGAGGAGAAGAGAAGTGATGCCTTTGTGCAGGGTCCTCTTCATCCACACAGCACAGAGCCTCAGCCAGACCACAGCTCTGAAAGTGATGACAGTAACTGTGGAGCGGTGGCATTGCAGCAGCCTGAGTCATACTGTGAGCAGAGTAGCCTGATCTGCCCGGTGTGTCAGGTGGCCCAGGACACCGGGGATCTCAGCGTGTTCAACCATCACGTCGACGTCTGCTTGAACCAGGAGGTCTTGCATGAACTGGAGGGCAGGACGTCATCGCTCCTATATCCACCTTCAGTTCCGGCTCCAAAACTCACAGTGGCAGGTGAGCGATGCAGTCAATCAGGCAGTGCTTCACTTCATCACCCCACATTCACGCTTTTCAGTCTTGAGTTGAACCCAGTGCGTTTGTCAGTGCGTTTGTCATGTTATCACGTTATCGTTGAGTTTATTTTTGGGACTCCCAAGTACAGTATCTAGGTTAAAACAGAGGATCTATCTTTTGGTTTATAACACTGGCATTGTGTAAGACATTTGTGTGGATTGGAAGAAGACATCTCATCTCCCCCCATGGAGCTTCCTCTTCCTCTGCTTTGCTCTGAAATAGCTAAATGGCTTTTTCCCCCTATTCACTCCCTTCAATGAACTCTCTCTGTCTGTGCAGCCGTTTCCCTTTAAACAAGCCGGCTTCAGAGATTGCACTCTTTATGTCCCCAAAGATGCAATCTGCTCCCTCAGCAGTGGTTGTCCTTTTTTTCCCCCTCACGGAAAAAAGGGAAAAGATAGATTTTCTTTTTCGATTCATGTCCATGATCCATGTGTGTTTGTGTTGACAGATCCTCACCTGCCAACGCAACAGGTACAGATGAAGGCACACAAAAGCAAGAGGTGAGACCGCATGATAACAAAGTCAGACTTGATATTGTAGATGCTGATGCCTGATGTTGTAACAGACGTTTGTAATTTCACAACTTTAGACGGGACTCACCTTCCTACCCTCCAGCCAAGAAAGCCAAGGGCCGCAGTCCTCGCAACACCATAGACAAGTTCTTCAGGTGACAGACAGGCAGGCAAACACTGAGCAGGTTCTCATAATCGCTGCCCTCACAATGACTACACACACACACAGCCAGATTCAATCCTTCAATACATGCAATATAATGTAATAATACCGTTTGATAAAGTGGACACTAAAGAAGAAATGAAAGATGAGACAGACGCTCAGTATGTTAAGCTGGGTGAAATTAGTGATAGATGAGTATTTAGTTAGAATAGACTCATCTGTCAGTGACTCAGTAAAGATCATTCTAATATGGAATCCATGATTAATGGACATATTTATTATAAGTGAAGTGCTGTGTATTTATTTTATGATTATTATGATTTTATGATATTTTTATTCAGATATTGTCTCTAAGTATTTATTGTAATTTATATTTTGCAAAAATGTGTTTGATAATGAAGATAAGAGAATCCATCCTTTATGTAACACTTCCAATAAATTATTCTACTGAAATCTCTCTTGGGATGAGAACATTTTTATGAATCAATATCTGTTTCTCTTCCCTTATCTGAAATGAAACCACACAGTATTGGGTTATAACTGGGTTTAGTCTAGAGATTAGAGAGGCAGCAGACTGGACAGAAGCTGATCTGAGTTCAGAATGGAGTGGGAGAAGCCGAAGCTTCGGTGGGGCTGAAGGCTGTGTATCACGCTGGAGCAGGGTGTGTGTGGAAAGGGCCGTGTTTAACAAGATAATGGTCCTTGTACAAACACAAGTTTAATTCGTCATAGAGCCTTTTGTTAATCATTTGAACACACTGCACTTCGTTCATACACAAATTTAAAAAAGATTCATCTAACAAGGGATCCATGTTAAACACAACCTGATGAAGGATCATTGAGTCCATGCTGATAAAGCCTACCTGCCTTTACTACAGAGGAAATATAGTGTGTCGGGGTAAAGGCAGGTTTCTTAAAGGGCGTGACCTGCTAAAGTAAACAAGCATCAGCCCCTCAGGCGCATGAATACAGTAGGTGTGCACTCACACACGACTTCAAGGCTCGTTCACTCTGAAGGCAACAACTTCAGACGGGGCAACACTGCGTTTCCTTGTGTCATGCGTTTGGTCTGGTTGGTTGGTTAGAAACACAAACCTTCAGTGCTTCATGTAGGAGCATCAAATTAGCTTCAGGCAACCCTGATTAAAGCTTAAAAATGGAGAGACCACCCTCAGGTTGGAAGGCGAAGATGACGAAGGAGAATCTGGATCCTCGAAAGTGGATTAAGCCAGAGATGATGAAGGGCTTCAACGACTTCCTCAACAAGAACTCAGACAAAGAAGCAGACTTGAGCTTTGACAACACTGAGATGTGTGAGTACGCAAGGTTGTGTGTGTGTGTGAATGAGTGTGTGATGTGTGTGTTTGTAAACGGCAAACAAGCACATTTCTCTCTGGAGTGAATTATGTGAAGTACAGAAACAGGACAAATTCAACTGAAGCTGTTGAATTTCTCCTGCTCAGGCTTTTGTGTTTGATATGAGCTGGAATAACTGGTGTTTGTGTGTGTGTGTGTGTGTGTCTGTGTGTGTGTGTGATCTGTGCTTGAATAGGGAAATGAGCTCCTCTGCCTAGCTCTTGTTAATCATGATGTAACCACGTGTCTGTAGTATGAGACTTTCTAAGATTCACACTACTATGTTGGAATTGAAGGATGATCTCCTATTCTTGGTTGTCCAAAGAAATCTTCCACTACTGATATAGTATGACATCATCGTGCAGCCTAATTAGTTCCCGCTAAAGGCTTTTTCATGTTTGTAAAGAGAGGTGAAAGTCTTAGAGGAACCAATGGGGTGAGGAGATATAATGCAGGTAAACAACAACAACAACAACACTCCTGAGTCCGGCTCCAGTGAGAGAAACTACAGATTCCTGGTTAATCTTTTGGTTTACATCTGGATTACAGATTGAACCTTTTAAACACAGTTTAAAAGCTTCCTGTCTGCTCTGTCACGCAGTGCTTGAGAATGAGAAAAAGTTTCTCGACGCTGCCAAGACGAACGATATAGAGACCATGAGGACTGTTGGGAGGGGGGTCAGCGCTAACGCCAAGAATGTGGTGAGTGTACAAAGACAAATAATGTACAATATGACACAAATATGAATAATATAAAACTGTGTCCAGCAAAACAGGACTGCCCTTCACTATGCGGCGGCTGGTGCAAACGTAGAAGCTGTGAAGCTCCTTCTACAACGCAGGGCCCAGGTGGATCAGAAGGACAAGGTGAGACGGACTGCAGCGCCCGCATTCTAAAAAAAAGACCACCTTTTACAATGTGTGCCAAGAAATGACCCTTCCTTTCTGCCCTTTATCCCTGACAGTTTGGTGTTCTACCCATTCATTTGGCTGCCTGGTTTGGGAGTTTGGAAATCGTGAAATTACTAGTGGGGGCAGGAGCTGAACAGAAGAGTGTGAATGATGTAATGACTCTCCACCCTCATCCAACATTGACACGTCTACTGTTGTGTTGCAAAGTTAAATGTCACAAAGCTGTATATTTAATTTGGCACGTGGACTGTATTCGCTGCGTGCTTGCGTGCAATATAAGAGAACCACCCAGAACACAATAGACACAAAACACATACAGTACCAACACTGTAGCAAGCAGGTGGGCACTCCCTAAGTCAGCAGCCTGTAAGGAGGAACAGGGAAGTACTGCTTACTATTAATATTACTACAGGTACTTACATCTACATTTCAGTTCTTCATTGAAGAGGAAATCATTGTTGTACCTTTGTCTCCCTCTCCTTCAGGAAGGACTGAATATCATGCACTGTGCTGCTATGAACAACCACTCTGACATTCTTGAGTACATTGTTAATGATCTGCAGATGAAAGAACTCGACAAAGTAGACAAGGTATCTACTGTCCTGCTACACTTTGATGCTTACACCCTCCAGTGCATTCATGTGCTTGTTGTGTACCTTAAAGTGGCAGTTCTACATTTTTGTCCATGCA
Source organism: Genypterus blacodes (assembly GCF_046128005.1). Lineage (NCBI taxonomy): Eukaryota > Metazoa > Chordata > Actinopteri > Ophidiiformes > Ophidiidae > Genypterus > Genypterus blacodes. Next base: position 1,347,505 of record NW_027466903.1, on the reverse strand, counting down.
GATATGAAATAGATCACTTAATGATCGCAGGTTGTTTCTTTAATTCTCTTATTTTCCAGTCAGGGCACCGTCCATTTGCACTGGCTGCAGAAAACGGTTCTAATGATATGCTGGACCTGCTAATGCGGCCTGAGTACGACATGGGCACCATGGCCCCCGACAAGGTGCAGGCACAGGCTTTTGTCTGGATGTTTTTGTTGCAGGAGTTAAATCTAAATGCTTGTTTATGGTTGCAAGTTAGCACACTGCTCTGTCTCACCTGCAAGAAAGTTCAAAGTGGAGCGCTCTTTGATGCCTGTGGTGCTTCCCCTCCCTCCCTCCCTCCCTCCCTTCTGCCAGAGCGGTGACACGCCCCTGCACTTAGCTGCCAAGAACGGCCACGAGGACACCATCAATCTGCTGCTGCAGAGCTTTGATACTCGGGATGACGTCAATATGGTAGACAATCGGCGTCAACACCGTCTTTATCACAGCGTGGCTCTGTGACTCTGTGTGCCCAGCAGATAATCCACTGCTGGATGCCGGCCTTCAATTAAGATGTATCAAACAACTGCTGCTTATTGTTCTATAACAAAATGTTTTGACTGTTACTTCCAATCAGACACAACTTGAAGCCGTGAGCGTTGACGCAAGCAAGGAGAGATTTATTTGGATTGACATATTTCTCAATATAATGGCTCACTTAAATCACTTCCCTGTGTGACAGCCTCGGAACCTATTAAGCAAATCAATGAAATTGGATTTGCTAATATAAAGCAGGTGTTTCTGGATGAATATTCCAAACTGGGATTTAGGCACGTGTAATTCAAGGAACTTGAAGTGGCAATTGTCATCCTTCTTCTTCAATGTGTGTTTTTGTGCCCCCCCTTCCCCTGTTATGCTGATCCAGCACCACTGCTGTGTTTAAACACTGGTTCTTCTGTGCTGCAGGCCGGTGAAACAGCTCTGTACAAGGCTGCAGACTGTGCATTTGAAGAATGTGTCCAGATCATGTTGGAGCGCGGTTGTGACCCCAACGTCCTCACAGCGGTACAGTAAAGCACAGATGACACAGATAATTAAATCACTGTCCTAGTCCACAGTTGTTAATGATATTGTATCAGGTTTTTACAGGATCAAATGCTTTAGGCTGCATCAAATTGCATTTGCTAAATCGTAGAACTGCAACTGAATTCCCTCTCTTGTAGAATAAATGCAGCGCTCTTCATCCAGTTGCAGAGAGAGGGGACACGTCTCTGGTGAAGCTCCTCTTAGAGTATCGAGCTCAGAAGGAATTTCAGAATGAGGTTAGTAAATACAAACAATATTACTGACAAACTGCCTGGATGCATATCTTTAGGATTGCACACCGTTCTTCAAAAACGTAGCAGCTCATTTCTATATGCTCGTGTAAGAAATAACTTTTTGCCCTCAGAGACTGGAAACTCCTTTACACCTGGCAGTGAGGAACAGTCACATCCCTGTCATTCATTGTCTGGTTGAGGCTGGATGCAATGTTAATGTAACTGATCAGGTATGTCCACTTTAAGAACACAAGTCCACTCAAATGAAAGCGGGATAAAAGCAAATATCTGTGTGTTGTCTTGCTTTGTGTTGCTGAATTGCATGTTGAACTGTTGTCAGAGGTCCCAGACGGCGATGCACATGGCCGCAGAGCTGTCCAAAGTGGACGTGGTGGAAATGCTCCTCAAAGCTGAAGTGGATCTGACAATCCAGGATAAAGTAAGTGTTTTCACAAATCATTTCAAACACAGATAAATCACCACAGTTGTTGAAGTTGTTTGTTCTTTATTTGGGAAGTAGTCCCTTGTAGCCTGATGTGTTCAATCTGTGTAATGAATCAAACACGCTGCAGTTGTAATTCATGTTTGTGTTTGTTGTTGGTCTTGTAAGTAGCAGGGTAAGACCGCTCTTGCTGTGGCGGCGAGAGCAAACGAAGCGATCGTTGTGGACATGATAATCAAAGCAGAAAGATATTTTATTTGGAAGAAGGTGAGACATGTGAAACTTTTAATATTTACTGTTCCTATGTGCTCCATAATCCACTGTGAAGCCTTGAATCAATAACTCCATCCGTCACACATAATTCATTCCCTAAGGTCACATTCTAGATTAGTTGCCTCCTAATACTATTAAAGCAGCGACGGGGGAAAAAATGACTCACGCCCCAGAAATATTTGCCTGCCAATTTCACAGAGAATTTGATTGATCATCGGTCGTTTCCTCCCTTCTTCATTTCAAAGTGTTTGTCTCAGGCGATCATGTGTGTGTGCTAATAATCTCTTGCCGTGCCCCTGCATATTCTGAGTGGCCTTTGTCAATATGTTGACATGATTTAATTGCCCTTTCAGAGCAACCATGAGCTTAATGAGAGTCTCCAAAGTGAGTTTCCACTAACGTTTAAGTTGGACCATCGCTACGAGACCAAGCAGGTCCGCGCAATGGCCTGGCGTCTGTCGTACCAGCTCCTGAAACAAGGCGACTGGAAGAAACTGGCAGGACGTTGGCATTTCACTAAAGACCAAGTGCTAGCCATCGAGGAGCAGTACACAGGTGCCACCACACACTGAATACACAAGGTTCAAGATTCATCTTCCAAACGCTTACACCTGTAGCCAAAAGGTTACAGGTTGAAACCCCTGAGCTGATATGTATAAAACCGCTCAATGAAATGTATTCAGTCTCAAGTGTGTCATTTGTTATCATTGCTTCTACTTTGATTTGAAAAAATAATTGTCAAGCACAATCCTAAGCATTGTTTTTCTGGCTGGTTGGTTGTCAGGTCAGCAAAGCTACAAGGAGCATGGGAACAGGATGCTGCTGATCTGGCTGCATGGAGAGGAGTTTGCCAGGAGGAACCCTGCTAAAGAACTCTTCCATGCCCTCCTGGTCACAGGCAACAGGAGGGCTGCAGGTACATACACAACGAAAACACAGAGGAATCTATAAATTAATGGTTGATTGTATTGAAATATACTTGTATTTAGCATTTAGAATCATTTAATGCAGACCCCATGCAGGAGTGTGAAGGTGTGGTGCGGTCACAATGGATAGAAACATGACACAGTGTGTGTGTGTGTGTTTTGCAGATAGTATTCGGATGGAGGAAGGGAGTGGCAGCAGTAAAAACTGCAGCATATCATGAAGATGCACATAACATGAGCACATGCACAGCCACGCTCAAATCAGTGTCAATGAACTGCTCAGACAGTTAACACTTTAAAAAACACTTTATTATAAAATTTGTACACTTTTGTGAGATCATTAAAATATATCTTTAGTTTTCTATAGTTGCAGCTTAAATGAAACATTTCAATATCCCAGTTCATTCACACAGTACAGTGTTGCTACTACATAATTGAAACTAATGTCTTCCAAATTAAAATGTCCATTCTGAAACTGTCAGTCTATTAAAACAAACAAACATACATACATACATACATACATTTATACATACAAGCACCTCAGAAATCAGCAGGTTGCTTGATTATAATCCTGGGTCTATCCACCTGTAACCAACAACCAACAAATGAGTGAATGAAAGCAATTTCCCTTTGTAATGTAATATTGAATATTACATGCTGATAAAATATAATGTAGGAGTTTAGTTATGAAGCCTGAACCATGATTTATTTATCAGTGACAATCTTCTTGTAAACTGAGTGTAATAGTTACACTGTTGTCATGTTTATTTGTTTTTTTAAATAAACATTTTCATCTCCCTGCACAGCTGTAAACTGGGTCTGAATGATGTCATCAGTCTCAGCACGTCAGCCCCTGCTTGCTTGTGTGTGCTGGCGTGGTGTGTATGCACATGCTTGCAATGTGGAGTGCAAAAAATACAACAAAAACATCACGAGGACCATTTTGAAGAGTAAAAAGCTCAGTGCAGGCTTTGTGAGGATGTGCGTGTCCAGGATTGTTGTATAGTGCAGACAAAACGGAGGGTAGGAGAGAGTCATCAGTCAACCACTTTGATGGAATGTGAATGGCATGTTTTGGAGGAGCTCTTCCCTCTTGTGGAGCCATGAGGCTGTTGGGAGGAGCGAGGGTACTTTGCTGCGATGGCCTGACCGATGGTGAGCTGAGGAAACGTAAAAAGATGTGATTTAGTTTGGAAATCCACTCACAATAACGCGCAGAATGTAATAGTGTGGAAAAGGTGCGGGGGCCGTCAGCATACCTGTGTCACTGGATGATGGCGTTCGACGATGACCGAGCTCATGGGCGGAGCAACACTCATGGTTTGTAGGTTGGCGTGTATCGCCTTACCAACATCAGGACGTGCAGTGATGCGAGTTGTTAGTGTCGTCTTTGAAGGTTTTGGTTGACTGGCTGAGACTGTGCGCCCAGCAACCTGAGACAACAACATCCACGCATCATTTATTAATACCTTACCGATACCACACAGCTGTGTCTTCACTCAGCTGCAAACACAGCTGGTTACAAAGAGACGTTGAGACTTGGCGTACCTGTTTGTGGGTACTTGCAGTGCCCCCTAGAGGGAGCGAGCTGTGTGCCACTGTGTGAGGAGGGAGTGCGTCCAGCGTCTTGAACGTTACGGCCACCTGAAAAAAAATCAGGGGAGAGGAGACAGAAGAGTTTTAAGCAGAGCAAATAAGAGCTTACTGGAGGAATAATTAAGACGGTATAACAACTGGACAAAAAGTTAAATTCCTCCACATTATGCAATAGTAAATGTGTGTTTTGTTTGAGTGTCTCACCGTCTCCTCTCCTTCGCTGTGAGGAGGAGGGGCCTGGTGGTCCATGTGATAAGGGCTGAACCGCGAGCAAGTATTGGGACGTGGCTGGAGCTGAGCCTGTGAACTGGAGCCTGGCCCGTCCTGGGGAGGCGGCGCATCTATACATGAAAAAAATACACATTGATGGGACGAGATGGGCTAATACTTGAAGAAGCAAAAACTTGGCAGATCAGCATGCATTCAGCGAGTCTGGTCCCTTCACTACTGACGCTCCATTTGAATGACATTGTAACAATGACTCAGCCAAGTCTGTCAGCTATTTTGAGTCTGGCAAACGTTACAGACATCAGTAATATATAACGGGGGATCAAAGGATGCTTCAATAAAACAATACAAGAGCAGATTTCAAGAACAAAACTCTGCATCTATCTTATCAAATCTACCACCACAAGGTTATAAAGTGTGCAGTTTGAGCAGCGTCCCCTCCCGTCAGCTCCTCTGACTCCTCTGACTCATCAGGCCATTAGAAAAGGACAAAGAGTTCTTTTACTGAACTCATTCAGAAATCCACACAAGAACACAAGTCCGTGTTCTTAAGGGCAAAAACTATTTTTGACTTTTCTCTCTGTTGGTTTCCGTATTGAATAAGTAGAGCAGAGACAAAGCTAATGATGTCGTCGATGTTAGTGCAGAGCAGGTGCATATACAGAGAGAAGTGTTTGTGTGGCTGTGTGAAGGTGTTCATGTGCTGTGGGTTAAAAAGACTGATGAAGATGTCTGATCATTATATATTACAAACCATGATGACCTGCAGCCTCCTCTGATCTTCCCTCCGTGCTCTGGAACATGTTGAGGGCTTCCATGTTGAGGGCACACACCCCCCTCATGAAAGCTTTCTTCATAGATTCTTCGGAACGCTCTCGCTGGAGCCGCAGCCTCTGAATCTCAGCCTGGGCCTTTTCCATCTCCTCATGGTGCTGCAGACACAGGGACATTTATGTGTGTGTGTGTGTGTGTGTGTGTGTGTGTGTGTGTGTGTGTGTGTGTGTGTGTGTGTGTGTGTGTGTGTGTGTGTGTGTGTGTGTGTGTGTGTGTGTGTGTGTGTGTGTGTGTGTGTGTACTTTTATTGCAAATTGTAGTGTAGTCAAGAAATTATTCTCTAAAACGATCTAAATCAAATATTCACAAAAAAAAACAAAAACAGGAAATTGAATTAATCTGCATAAGAAAGTAAGGTACCATGGTAACCAGCAGAGCTTTGGGTCTGCTACTTGTATCTGCAATGAATCTAGCTGACGACGGAGCGCTGTGTCTTATGCCCATACACCCTCGAAGTGTGTGTGTGTGTGTGTGTGTGTGTGTGTGTGTGTGTGTGTGTGTGTGTGTGTGTGTGTGTGTGTGTGTGTGTGTGTGTGTGTGTGTGTGTGTGTGTGTGTGTGTGTGTGTGTGTGTGTTGTTGTTTACCTCTGCCAGCTTGGCCTCGTGCTCTGCCGTCAGTTGCACACACACCTCCTCGGCTTTCTTGCGGCACGCCTGCTCCACTTTGACCTTCCAGTGTTTCTGGATCAGAGCGTGCCAGCCTGACCACACCTTCTTCTTCAGCTGGAACTGGTAGTGCTGCTGCGCGATGCGAGCAGCGTAAGCCTGGCAGCGAAGCACAACACCATGAAAATATTCACAAGGAAATAATTACACCCATAATTCATTTCAGCACGGCGCAGTACGTGCTGTTGCATTTGGCTCTGTGTGTTTGGCTCTACACATCATTCTGAGTGAGACACTTGCTGTTTTGTAGAATCGAAACAGAGATTTTGTAAATGAAAACCATGAAAAGTCTTACGGCAACTACTTCTTTGTAGTTTGACCGAATGTTTGCTACTTTATACTGAACACATTTAAAGAGGAAGATTTCCAAAGAAGAGATTTGAGTGAAAATGTGGTGCGTGTGTGCATGTGTGTGTGCATGTGTGTGTGCATGTGTGTGTGCAGAGACGTGGTGATAAATGTTTAGTAACTCATGCAGGGATTGATGATTTGCATAAACCATTAGAATGCGCTGACAGTAATCTAGCAGTTTCAGCCCACGGTTCACTTCCAGCTCTTTGACAGTCATTTCTTTTTTAAACCAAAACATAAATGGCATAATGCAGAGCAGCAAAAACTTATGGTGAGCAGTGTTTGAGCGTCGTGTGTGTGTGTACCTCCTCTTTGACCTCCGTGTGCTGAATCCTCCAGTGGCTGAAGGCCCTCATCTTTTCCAGCCTGTCCTTTTGTCTGTCCAACACCTTGCTCAGATTGACTACCATCTGAGGAAGGGCAGGGGAGAACAGAGAGAGATATGTAGGTTAAACACATCTGTCCAAACTGCATGTGTGGTGGGAAACAAGCAAATCCACGTGGTCACCTCGTCTTTCCTCTGGTTGGAGGTCTCGTAGGTCTGTAGCAGATCCTTCATGCTGCCCAGCTCTGATCGGAAGCTGGCTGCCTGGGCTGCGTACTTCTCCTTCTCCTTCCTCATCTCCAACTGGTGTCTATCTATGAAGGCCATCTTCCAGTTCCTGAGCTCCATCCGCACATTTGACTAATCAGGGAATGGAGAGTGGAACAAAGACAAATTGCGCAATTACAGTCCCAAACACACAGCCAGGTGTGTGTGGCTCAGACGCTTCCACGTGGGAATATATTCACAGGAGAGAGACCCCACTGACTTCACACACTCCAAAATGGAGAATTTGACCTACGCCGCACATTTAACGCCGGGCCCCGCGGGAGTGCAGGCCTCTAATTGGCTGTCATCTCATGAATGAGCCAAGTAACAGCAGAAGAAAAGGGCACAGCTGGGCACACACACCTCCTCTGAATACATTTCAGAGGGAGATGTACTGTAATAGAAAGGTCATGGAGTGCGTGAAGGGGAGAGATGTCACCCTATTAAAAAACCCAAACACTCACAGCCACAACAGGCCTGGGTTCTCCTGATACAGCTGACTGCAATCTACATGTTCCACATCACTAAATCACACTTCTTATGTAATCTGTCTCTGGCAAGGTGATCCATAACCCGATTAGCTCCTCTGTAATGGAACCTGTGATGTACTGTAGGCCTCCACTCGTGGTCTACATGTTATAAAACATCTACCAAGCTTAATGAGAAACCTATCAGTACCTGTATATGGACATCATCTGAAGAAATGACCAATGAGGAATTCATCTTTGGGCCAAATGTAAATATTACTAACATGATGGTGCAGAGAGCAAATGGACCAGCGAGCAGCCAGGAGTTACATTGCTTTGTAATTTGTTCGACTAAATGCTCTCTCCATGACTCTGCACTACTTTTAGCACTGATAAACACTTCTTTTTGTAATTTTATCATACTTATGATAATCATTTCTTCCACAACAATTGAGGAATTCTACATGATTTTTCTCACCATGACTAAATGCCATATTGGAGCTGTTCCATTCTGAATGTACTGGAGCTTCAAACACAAACTGATAGATACCACATGCACTTACTGCAAGTCTGCCATGTCAGAGCTCTATATATAGACGTAGGACATCGTGTATGGACGGAGCCATTAACCTGATTGCTTGTGGAAGGACGATGGCACAATGTGAGAAAGCAGACTCACCTTCAGGTTGCTGCTCCATGTGTCCAGGATGTTCTCCATCCTGTTTATGCTCTCCTCTGAGATAAACATCTCAGTGATAGTGGATTCAACGGGGTGTGGACTCGCTGGCAAGGATCTGTCAGGCGCCGGCTGTAACCTGTCTAAATGAGCGTCAGAGCCCACGGACGTCATGCTGAATGGCCGATCTGCTGTCTCTGCAGCTGGGAGACAAATAAAGAGAAAGAACATCGCCTGACAATGAGACGCAGCCAAACCACGAGCGTCTCTGCTTTTTATACTGGAGACAAGGACATTAATGAATATAGATGTACGTCATAAATGACCAATTTCTGTGGAGATCTAATTCAATTTACTGTGAGAGCCTCTTGAATGTGCGTGTGGCTCTACCAAGGAGGCCTGTGATGATCGCACACTCTGCCTGGAATGCCTCCCGCCATCAGCTTCAGTGGCAAATGCTGGCAGAGGATAGGAAGCAGGGGGGGCAGAGGGTCGGGGAGAGACGGGGGGAGAGACGGAGAGAGAGGAGACGTGCAGGACAGGGTTGAGTAGACAAAAAGAGTAATGGGGAAATCAATTTTAACATGACGTGTAGTAAGTGACGGAAATTAAAAGTGAAATATGAAGGAATTAATCCCAGGAAGAGAAAACGCAGGAACACTAGAGGTGACGGTGGGAATGCTGAATAAGACCGTTGTGGCTCGTCGTCCAGGAATGCATTTATGTCAATATCTTAATTAAATCGTGCGGGGGGAGAGAGAGAGAGAGTCTGCACTCTAAAGAGCAGTACAGGCAGAGTGCCAGGAGATCATTACCAATCAGCCCACCTGCCTTCTGCTGCCCTACAAGCTGTGGCACGACTGTTAAAGCACCAAAGATCTGCTGGAGCTGAGGAGAAAAGACTGACAAGTGGCATGAGGCTGCATTCAGACCCCTGCTTCATTTGCTTTCTTCAAATGTCCTTGATGTTCATTTACTGGTGATCTAAACTTTGAAAAGAAACATCATGCGCTTGCAAACTGTTTTGTGATTGGTCAGATTTGAGCAGGAAGTGACCCCCTCACCTGGAAGAAGTTTCCGTCTTTGGCCAGACAAAATCAGAAACACAATGGAAAATGGAGCATCACTACCATGTGTGTATCATTGCTTTGGGTTACACACACACACACGCACGCACGCACGCACGCACACACACACGCACACACGCACACACACACACACACACACACACACACAGCTAATGATTTGATAGGGGAGGTGTATGGAGTGGCTCAAGCTGCGCCTGTCAGGAAAGCTTAGGGGGAAGGAGCGCTGTGTCAGAGAGAAAGTGGAGCTACCTGCTGGGCGCTGGGATCTGGCGTCTTCGCGTGTTCTCTGAGAACTTCGACCCTCTGCAGGCAGATGTGAGGCGCTCAGTTGCTGCAAGTGAGCACTAGTTTGTGGGTCCAGTTTGGGGGTGACGACAGCATAGCGGAGGAGCTCCTCATACTCTTCCTGTTGATCCATGAACCATAATAGAGACCAGAGAAATGTGTTACTGGAAATTCACTATTTAAAAGCTAATAGCTTCAAAGCCATTAATGTAGCCCTAATAATAGCTTATAGCTATCTGCCTGATTGGCTATAGGCAAGATTAATGCACCACCTTCAACAAGGAGATACTGTGCTACATGGACATCTTAACAAAGGAGTCCATTAGAACAAGAAATACGAGGGATATGGCTACATAAACTGTAAAAACTTAACATAAATAACAACAATTTACTTTAACGTTACTTGATAATCACCTGGAGCTCAGAGGAGACCGAGCTGCCCCGATCAGAGTCCCTGGGAAGGACAGGACTGCTCGGCTCGCCTTCAACTGAGGACATCTAGACAAAAACACACAGCAGCCATGTCAGAGCAGAGCGGCCCTGTTATTAACGTCAGAATGACAACTACAGCGGCACTCTAATCATCTTAAATGCTCAGTCTTCCTTCGGGTAACGTCAATTGCTCAAAGCTAACAAACAAACAAGCCGCCTGCTTGCTCGCCACTTCGCGCTGATGTCATGATGGGAGGATATGTTCATGTTAACTGTGACACCATCCATTAGCTCCTCTCCTCTTCCTCCACACTTGTTCCCTCAAGCCTCCGACATCACTCATGATGCCATTACCCGGGTGGGCTAGGGTGGCTCCATTCATTTCAACTACTGTATGACATCTGACCACTATTATCTGGTAAGGCAAAGAAAAAATGAAACTTTTAATCGCCTTTATATGGAAAATTAAATGAAAAGCAACCCTAAACTAACGGTTCTGGTAAGAAACATCATTCGTTACATTTGTTGTGGTGCTCCTGAACACACCACTCTTACTCGTTGAACGGTTACTTCAACGACATGGTGGCTATTTCACCGTCCTAGGCTCTGAGACATCCTACACACACAGACAACACACACGTAACAACAGAAATTACCTCCTTTTCGTTCAGTCTTTCAAACTTCTTCCTGTAGCTCTCCGTCTGTTAGCGAACGCTTAGCGTTCCGTTTCAAACCGACCGACGCTTGAACAAAACTCCCTTTAATTTGCCACTGCTTCCAACGATCCTGTAAAAGAGGCTCCTATTGGTTGATATGTTTCCGTGGTAACAGTATGCGGAACAACGCCGAGCACACCAGCGTCCCCAGTATGTTCTTTTGTTTGTACACCAAACGGCTTTATGTGGTTTGTGTTTATCTCATAGTTCACAGGTTTGTGGCAATGCAATTAATTAAGACAAAGACTATTTTTTTTTAATTGTGTTTAAATGTTTGTTTGTTTTTGGCAGCTGGTTTAAACTGGTTTCGTGTTATGGTAATCCTAATCTAATGGGATCATCTGATTTAGCTACAGCTCAGCTACAGAGAGTAACACAACTATTGTTTATCACTGCTCATCTCTCAACTGCTAAATTCCCTTCAGTAACTGCTCTGAAACAAACAAACAAGCAAACAAAGCAGTCGACACAGGTTTGATTCCCTGTCAATATAAATATTCTTTCATTTCCCACTGGTTGTCAAAAATATCTATTTGACACTTAAATTCTTAATTGTTCCTAACTAATTGTCAGACAACTGTGACTGTTATGACAAATGACTTAAACAACCTGTGACATGTGTCATAATGATGATTACATTCCACCCAAAGTCACCCTCCAATGCATTAGAAAAAATCAAGGTAAAACCAAAAGAACAATGATTTAAAGCAATAATGGATGAAGCTGTGTGGTGCTTTCACTATAAACAATCAGAATCTTGAAGTTGAGGGTCTTTTGTTCAGCGAGGACAGAGAAGTAGGTGCATACAAATAATATTCCACACAATTGTTCAACAATTGAGACATATGTGCAGTTATGTTTAGTTACAGGCACCCAGCAAAAGCAACCGAAGCATCACAATCTGACTTTGTAGGAACCTAATTGAATGAAATGTTATAAAGAGTCAGTGTTATAGTAAAATAATGTATTTGTCATGATATAAGAGAGAGAGAGAGAGAGAGAGAGAGAGAGAGAGAGAGAGAGAGAGAGAGAGAGAGAGAGAGAGAGAGAGAGAGAGAGAGAGAGAGAGAGAGAGAGAGAGAGAGAGAGAGAGAGAGAGAGAGAGAGAGAGAGAGAGAGAGAGAGAGAGAGAGAGAGAGAGAGAATGCATATCCTCCTATTTGAAACTAACTAGCTAAACTAGAAACTGGATAGAGACTGAATTGTTGCAATGTATTAAACCATCGAAGCCCTGGTGCTCAACAGTATGAAGACACTCGTGCAGTTTGTGAAGAAATAGCTTGGCAGTCCTGCTCTGGGACAGAGTCCAGAGAGAGGAGACATATGGTGGCTCTCAGCTGTGGCAGAGCTGCCGGCAGTACGGCTGGCCTGGGTCCTCCTCACCACCTGGCTGACTAGAACTCCAGCGTGCGGACAGAGGTATCCTGTCAGCGGAATCATGACACCTTCAGGCTGAATTGGACTTAGAGAGATGAAGGGGGGACTGCAAAAGTGTGACCCCCCTCAAAAAGCCATCTAGACATCATAAAGTGTGACAAACTAAACTGTTATTCGAAGCCGGAGCGTTTGATCTCAGATTTAACACTTGAAATTTGAATAAGTAGAGAATGACACTGACAAATAAACAATGACTTAATGCAAGCAAAGGCTACCACAGGCTTCTCTCTGCATGCATACATTTCCTTATTACATGTCTTGACACTTGACGCAGCCTGTGAGTCAGACTGGTGAGGCACAGGCAGGATAATCCGAGCTGCTCTGTGGGGAGTGGAGGTGTCCTCTTGAATGACAGGAAGCCGTAGCTCCCACAGATGACTTATTTCCATTTTACAGCGCACGACGTACGCGAAGCACGTGCTTGGAATGGTGTTCATCAGCATTTCTATTTTAGGGATATTTTTTGTCATCTAGGCTTGTTTCACGCCTCTGATTTTGATTTTCAAATTTGCAATCCTTGTTTTCCTTTGTGCAATTTATTATGACAAAGATTGCAAAGACGTATAAAACTACGTGTGTGTGTTTTGTGAAAGAGCAGGAATCTTTATGTGTGCATGCTGCAAGTGAAAGCAGGAACACAAAGGGAAATAGACTCTACATGTAGTAATGGTGGTACTCTATTACACTCTATATACTATAAAACAGAGCTCCACACACTCCCAAAAATGTTTGACTTGACTTGCTGCCTTAAATTGCCAGATTTAGCCAAAAGCCTGATTGGATTAACATAAGGAAATTAATTGTTTGTCACCATAGATACTATTCAGTCAGAGGAGGGAGGCAGAAAATGTTTCCACATTGTTTTCCACTGTGTCCACACTGTGTACTGTTTCCTTTTCTGCTGCAGACTAAGGTAATAATCTGGAGAGTAGTAAGATTAAAGCCAGTATTACTGCCTCAAACATTTCTTTATATCCCTTTCTATATTTCACCTTCCATTCCGATAAGAAAATGCACCTGGGTGTGTGTGTGTGTGTGTGTGTGTGTGTGTGTGTGTGTGTGTCTTAATGGGATTCTGCTCACATTCTTCTCTCATAGCCTGTTCAATCTGTTCCAGGACAATAATCACAATCCATTTGACTTTCTTCCCCCCTGGTACTTCAGCTCAGGTAATGTATGTTAGACTATTCCGGATCATTCAATAGAAGACAGAACAGAAAGGAGGCAATAATACTCTTACTGTAGTGTTTACTGTATATAACTTGGCTTTATTATGGGATTATTCTTATGATGCCGTTCAGTTTGTTTTCCATTGTATACATGTAGACTCTGATTCAAACATAGTCCACTATAAGGGATTGTATTCCATTGTATTGTTCTGTATGTGGGTCATTTAATCTTTTGCATTGGAACTGTGACATGGCAGATGGCAAACATGGTGTAAAATAGTTTCTGCCCTTGATCGATTTTCAGTCAGATGTGTTTACAGACAGTCATAACTCCCCAAGACAACAACAAATGCGCAGCCATCAATCGTGATCCCTTTTTTCCCCCTCTCTCACGTGAGACAACAGTGACCACTCACTGAACGCAATCTTCGACAGAACTCAGCTCGGCCTTATTCATAGCCGGCTGCTATTTTCAAATTAGTTTTCATTACATTTTGATGGAGCAGGACGTCCCCCTTTGCCTGCTCTAATCCATCATGTACCTCTACTGGCAGTGTCCTTTTTATTTTACTTTGAAAATGCTTGGGCAACAAATCGCCACATCCCCTAGTCACATTTTGTGCATGTTCAGGTAAAATCGCAGCACTTTATAACCAGGGAAGAGGTGGAGGCTGAGAGGGAGATGGAACCTGAATCAGTTTTCCTCAAAGCATAAACAATTACCATCAGTGTCTACATCCATTTGTTTTCATTTGGACGAGTATAGGCAGCACACAGCTACTCCGGTCCACTTCCAGGTAATCCCTGTAACCATTTGTCTTAAGGAAAATGACTCTGTAATGACTGCATGTTTGATTTCTTGGTACAGAAGAAGATGAGGGGGAAAATTACAATCCCTATAGGAATATGCTATGTTGTATAATCAGTTCATATGTCTGGCTTTGTATTTGGTATGGTAGTACTCCTTTTACTGTAAGTGTTGTAATGCATATGACAAGTTCGTCACACAATCCCATAGAAGGCACTTAAAACTAAACATATAATTTGCTATGAAATCTGTATGAGAGGAGCATTAAACATGTAAATGAGAAACCCTAGCCTATGTTTCATATCATTGATTTCAAAGCGACTCATTGGACATTTCTGTATTGAATCTAAAGGATCTCTCAGACATGCAACACACTTTGTATTGTTCCATTTCCACATTAGTGAAAAGACACTGCACACTCTCCAGTATCAGTCTTGCGATTGTCCGCGTGTTGTGTGTGCATGCTTCTGTGACAAAGAGAGACAGAGAGAGTGCTGGCATGCACAGTGGTGTGTGTGTGTGTGTGTGTGTGTGTGTGTGTGTGTGTGTGTGTGTGTGTGTGTGTGTGTGTGTGTGTGTAGGGTCATTCTGCCGTACATTAAGCTAAGTGCTCCTTGGCTCTCCAGAAGTAGTAAATGGAATCTTATTGCTTGAGGGGGATTTGCCTCCCAACTCTCAATGAAAATCTGAGAGCGTCCCCGGCCCCAGGTCACTGCCTGTGTGAATCATCACATTCCCAACAGAAAGATAGATGTCTTTCCTCCTCTTAGTCTGCGTGTCTATGCACACTTTTCTGTTACATGCATCATTTTGACTGCTATCGTGTATCCTTTGGAAAGAATCCAAACGCACAGCCACTCTAAGCATCTTCAAACTCCATAATGAAATGGAGCAGTGTGCATTACTTTAAAATACAACCAAACTACAGCGCTGCATTTCACATGATGCAGTCTCCATTTTATCTAACAAACAACAGAGTTAGATGGAGATGCTGTAACACTGAGCGGGTGAATGTCCCTGTGCTTGCATCAGACGATCATATCCCCCCCTCCGCACCCCCACATCTCCAGGACCAACTCGCTAGTTTGAGAAACATCAAGAAGTGACAGGGCAGGCTCGCAGGCAGTCACTGTCCCACACTTCATCTAAAGAGTCTACTTATCTACAAGAGCTTGTGTTATAGGCTATGCGGCTACTGTAACACAGTTATGTAAGCATTGTGTGGCATTCTTTGCTTGTATTACTCCCTCTAGACTAGAATAAACCTTTTTTGGGGGCACATGGAGGTTGAATGCAAACTGTTATATTGTGCTTCACCTGCGCTTTAGTATTAAGGACTCCACTTAATGCAGAGGCTACTTTTCTGTCTCTCCCTCGAGGACGAATGGCTGAATCGATGCAGGATCAAACTGAGGCACTGAATGATGGACAATGAACTGTAATGGGAGACGTAGAGTCAGTGGGAAAGAATTTCAAGGGTTCTCACTGTGGGTGATTCCAGGTTTATGAACAGGCTGTCAGTTATGCTTTTTTAGTTATGAATTTTCCTCATGTTACTGACGGATGATGGGTGAGGGTCTTCATAATCCGTTCTACATAAGCTTAAGTTTTTCTCTTTAAAATCTTCCACAAATAATTAATATGTTGCCCTTTCAGTAACCTTCTGAGTTATTACAGGTTAATGTTTAGTGAATCTCATTTGCATATGAGGGCAGGACCACCGCATGAAAATAAACGCAGAAGACCGTGTTTGCATATGGATCCGAATGAAATGATTTAAATACCTTAAGAGAGAGATTTAGGTGATGAGATCCCTAAGGCTTATATTTTGAAGATGTGATAGAAATAAATGTGCATCATTAAAATTCAGAATGCAAACTCCAAGAGCTGATTTATGGAAAACAAACATTTTCCCTTATGCAGCATTCTGTAAAAAGGTGAAAGGAATTGAATGGTTTAGAAACTTAGAATAAATTCCCCCACAACTCCTGCTTGAGAACGTTTCACTTGACTGATTGATACAGATTCCCCTTGTATTAAATGGTGGTATATGGGGCTGAAATCATTTTCCCAAAAACCCGATTCCATCAGTAGGAGGCACTGCAGAGACATGATATTTTTATAGCTTCATTTATTTCATTTAAATCTAAAAACATGGGCAAAATGTCATGCTTTTCTCTTAATGTATGTCCAAATTAGGTCACACATTTGTTGCCCTCTTTGAGCCAAACATACAAAATTGATTTAACAAGGTGTAACAGCTTCACACAGTTCTATTTGGTGAGCTTTGATTGTGGCATGCATAACTTCCGTTTTTGCTCTGTAGATGAAGTTGCTACATGAATCCCATATATTCAAAGACTACAGGCCTGATAAGTGAACGGCTGTTGATTGTTTTAAAATCAAAATCCTTTGATTATCTTTGAATAAAAGGTCTCCCTGATTTAAAAAACCAAACAGGATCATCAATGACCAAATGGCCAGATCACATTCATACACTGTGATCAGTGTGTGACATCAGCGTCCAAACCTGCAGCACCATGGACAGAGACAGTGAGACAGTGAGCCATGTGGACAGAGACAGAGACCCCTGTGGACAGAGACAGTGAGACAGTGAGCTTGTGGACAGAGACAGAGACCCCTGTGGACAGAGACAGTGAGACAGTGAGCTTGTGGACAGAGACAGTGAGACAGAGCTTCACTCTCTAACTTGACGCCACAAACACTCTGAGTTCCAGAACCAACATCAACAGTGAATATCTGCGTTCCGACAGCAAAGGAGGCGCAAACTTTTTCCCCCTACGAAGCAGCAGAATGTTTCACTTTCAGGTCAGCGGTCATTGTTCACATTGGTAGAAAAACAGCGGCTCCGCTCACGCTGGATGGACAAACGCGCCGCGCCGCACCGACTGTAGCCCGCAGAAATGTGAGACCTGCTCATCTGTTTAGCATTCAGGCGCCGCAGCGTTACACGTCATTCAGTCACCTAACTAGATTGTTCCATCAGACGGAATTACCGCATCACTCAGTGAAATACGATTATTGATTACGCTGCTCTCTCTCTCTCTCTCTCTCTCTCTCTCTCTCTCTCTCTCTCTCTCTCTCTCTCTCTCTCTCTCTCGCTCCCCCCTCCCTCTCTCTCTGCAGCGAGGGAGGACTGCATTGAAAAAACAGTCGTGCGTTCACCGGCAATTATACCTAGTGTCCTGCTCTACAGTGAACCCGAATTACACACACACGCACACACACACGAAAGAAAAAGGGATTCTGATGCGATGGGTAACTCTCCTCTCACTCCATTGTACTTTTCCTCGCCTTAAATGACGGTAAGTAACCACTTTTTCACTTCCAAGTGTTCTCGCGAAACTGTTTCAGTCTCTTGTGATCGCATATATGAGGGAGTATGTACATACGGGTACTATAGTTCATTGATTTGCAGTTTTTCGATCATAGCAGCAAGATAGCAACATCATTATTTATTCACAAGTTTGTATATCATTTGTTAAAAGTTGGAACCCTTTTTTTTATGTGAATGCACTAAACCAAGTCGATGCGTTAAAAGTGGAGATAAATGTACATCATTGTGTTTAGGCGAACAGGCTGCCAGACTGGGAATGTCCTCCTCACATAAGCAGAGTACAGAGGAGGATGCAGACAACTCAATTTATCTACTATTTTTCATTTGTGGGGAATTGGTTGATCTTACATGTCATGGTGTCATGAATGATTGTGTAAATCCATTGTGTACAGCTTGTGTTACATGTCTTTATATCTTGTAAATGATATGAACTAATCAGGGTTTTGCTTATTTTAAACAATTTAGAAACCTCTAATAATCTCTAACTGGAGCTCACAGTTGTTAGTCGCCAGCACGTTTGTAGTAAAATCCTCGTCCTTGGCATGGACAGTTTGGGGTTGTTGGCTGCAGACCATGCATGCTGTATGTGCAACCAGCCAAGAGCCCCGGGGCAGTTAAAGCACTCTGCACTACCAAAAAGAGGAGAGGATGCTGGAGCAGGCGAAAGGCTGAGCCATGAATTGTACCTCAAAAGGCAGTGAGCGATTGACAGGCTCACAGCTGCTGAAGTGGAAATCTGTGGCAAAGTGCTTTGTTTGCAGTCTGATGGCTGCTGTAGTCGCCCTGCTGGCTTCACACTGAAATTGTTCCCAACAAAGGATGTTGGGTGAGTTAAGGTGGTTGCAGATTAGGAGATTTCTCTCTTTCCCTTAGATTTCTTTCAAGTTGATGTAGTTTTTTTTTAGCTAAACCAGCATCTCAATACGATTCAATAATGTTTCCAATTCTACATCCATTCACTTGTTTCACTGAGTAAAGGACAATGTAGAGTACAATGCAGTAGATTTGATGGCTCTCATCTGGCATTAGGGTAAACTACATAAGCAAATGGTTAATTTAAGTCCATTTCAGGAGCAAGTTAAAGGCGTATCTTAATTTACATTACATTCAGGAATGGTCTGTCTGTCGCTGCGTCTGCCTTTCTCAAGAATGAGAGTGCAGGATTTCTCTTCTCTTCTTACAGTCTCACTTCTCAAAGGTGCTGTAGTTGGATTGTTCTGTCTCTGTGAATAATAATTGTATTCTTCTCCGTCAGGTTGAGGCACACCTAAAGCACTGACAGCATGTGCCACATTAAATCAAAAGACCTTTGTTTAAATTCATTATACCCCTTCAGTCAGACATCAACCAAGAGCAGATGGAGCGGATGTGCTTCACTCTTCATAGTTATTCACTGTAGGATGGAACGATACACACTGCTTCTCTTTATTACTGCCATCTATATTAAGGGGTGGGGTCACAAAGTCAACAGAGGGGGATTCCTTTTCCAATATCTTTGCTTGGCACCAAATTGATTGGTTTCGCTGCTGATGTTCATAATACGAGCTCCTATATTGGCATCAAAGACAAAACACAACCTGCTGCTGCAGCATTATTCATTTGTATGATGTAGCCTGAACATTGTTTGCCGTCAGCTATCGGCCAGGCTGTCACAGCTTCTCTCCATTGCTTCACTCTTTGAAGCTGATTGTAAGATGATTACTTAATTTGTCAATGAGATTAACAACAAACAAAAATACATCTTCAGTGTAGCTCATCAGTTCTTTAGCCTTTCTGGTTTCTGATAAGAGGAAATGACATTTTGGTCACAGTTAAGCACAGATTGATGAATGAATTTCATTTTAAAACACGAGCTTATCACTGTGAGAAATTGCCATCTTACAAATGTAAAAACAGCTGGTACTTTTCTTCTGCTGCTGTGGACCTTTGGCAGTTGGTGACAGCTGAAATATGAAGTTTGTCTTCCATTCTGTTTTTCTCTTCAGTCCTTTTTCCTCATTGCTTTTCATTTTGTTCCTTTACCGTAAGGTTGCGTCTGCCCAGGCCTGTACAACAACACCTTCCCCTTGCTGCTTTCCATTTTTTTTTTATCCCTCCTCCACTCGTTCAGTTATGCTTCCTCTCTCTCCCTCTCTCTCTCTCTCTCTCTCTCTCTCTCTCTCTCTCTCTCTCTCTGTCATCCTTTCTCATCATCCATCTCTCCCTCTGTCTCTTCCCTCCCCTCAGTAATGGCATCAGTCTTTGATTAAATCTCCTATCGGCTGGTTGAGTCTCTGCCTTCCAGATGAGGTCATGGGCTTTCCGTTTTGATGGGATTACATTTGGCTCTGCCCACTTAGAGATTGGACCTGTTCTCTCTGATGCTAATAGAACAAAACCAGCCGTCGCCCCCCTCTGCTGGAGTTTGGCTTTGAGACGGCAGTGCACTGACAACTCAAACCCAGGAAAGAAAGTATTAATGATTCCAATAAGGCTTGAAAAGAGCTCAGTGTGATGTGATCATGGAAAAGGGGTTGGAAAATTGTTATATCTGAATGCGACTGTAGAGAAACTCACCTTATGGCGCTGTCGCAGTAAGAATAGCTGCAGCAGTGTAAAACAACAGCAAGGGCACTGTCTCTGTCTCCTGCATTGTTTTGCATCCTTACTACTTTGTCTGGACCTCTGGACTTCTATTAGCCAGAAAAGACTATTGATTTTCCTTCAATTTCTCATGAAGAAATATTAAGTGTATGTTCCCACTACGAGCAGTAAAAGAATCCTGGACCAGAATTGATTTTGTTTCCCACTCTAACTATGTACTTGCTCACAACACTCATCTTATAGCTTTGTGCTGTCTGCACAACTGACTGAGGTAGATCAGCACCTACACAGATTTTATTTCTATTGACAAAGAGTAAGAATCCTTTCCGGTGTTGATAATTGCTTCATTAGCTTTTATCAAGTTTTTCTGACTCAGGGTGTTCATTACCAACACTATGATTACTATGTAATGTGGTGTAATTATTCAAAAAGACATTGCACTTAAGTTTTTTCCTCCAAAATGCTCATTAGCAGCTTCATTAATGTGCCACTTTTGGCTAATGATTCGTGATAAGCATGTAAGAGCCTGCCGGAACAGAATGGGTTGGTCAAATGCATAGAAATGAATGGCAGCATTCATTTTAAGTACGTTATTTTTTCCAAATTGTTTGCCCTCAGTTGGACCTCTAATCAAACTTATATAACCCTAATCTCTACTTTTCGTCTCCTTGTTCATGCACAAGGAAATTTAAGGCCAAGAGATCCTTGACCTCATGTTTCCACGGTGTTTTAAAGAGGTTGAAGGAAAGCTGGGCCACCATCCATCATGCAGACAGGGGGATCACAGGAGCAAGGCCTATTTTAGGCCATTCTCTGAGAGTTCACCGCAACAGTACACACATTACATTAACTCTCTTTATTCTAATTGCATAGCACAGCTGGGCCCTGGGGCAATCTGTGAGTTTAGCGTTCTTATGTTCCTATACGTTTCCTCATTACCATCTTGGATTGTTCACAATAGACATTTAAAAAAATAAAAAGCTGCACGTTTCATTCCTTTAATGCAGTGGCTTTTATGTTCACTGTTTACCTCCTCTGGCCTAAATCACTCTGATGCAGTATGTGCCCCACTAGGAATGAAATTAGAGTGACAGTAATGCCTCTGATTATGGTCACTTTAAGAAATATGAACACAATGCTTAAAAAGGTAAATAGACATCATTTTTACTGTAGAATTTAAAGTGGAATTTACAATAATGTGTAACTTGATGGATATAAAAAGCTTTAGTCATGAGGGAACGCACAACATGCCACCATAGTACTGCAATACAGCAAATCAAGTATTTCATTTAATACATTAATGAAATACTTATTTGAATAAATTACTGTAATACATTTTTTAGAATTTTGAAAATAGGCTTGAAAGATGGTCAGACGTCTTTCTTTCTTTCTTTCTTTCTTTCTTTCTTTATCAGCCGCTATACCCAAAAGGAATTGAATTGTAGGAATGACCTACACAAAGCAATGAACTAAAGAAAGCTATTATGGATTCCTTAAGATGGAAAAATAATAACAGCATGCAAAACAGGCAGCATGAAGCCTAAGGATGGAATGTACAGAGAGATGTAGCATCAAATAGATAGATAGATAGATAGATAGATAGATAGATAGATAGATAATTACGTAGATATGTAGATAGATAGATACATAGATACATAGATACATAGATAGGTTCATTTGATAGTGTAAGTTGCGTCCCACTTTGATTGTGATTGCTCCTGTTGCGTAGGCTGTCTGCCCTGTCGGGGTCTTGTCAGCTGCGGTCAGGTGAAAGTGCGTGAGTGTATGTGTGTGTGTGTATGCACTCGAGTGTCCTGTGAGCATCATCAGCACTGACAGCAGGCCTCACCGTACACTTCATTGATTCTCTGACAGACAGGCTCAACCCGGCCTCATCCCCTTTCACTGGGATCTGTATGCAAATGGTTAAGTACAAAGACAAAGGAAAGGAGTGTGATAGAACTATTGACCTGCTGCCAAAACAACTTTCAAGAATTGATTGATAAGTTCTGATTCTCCCATAGAGAGATCTCTTTTATCCCAGTCTTGCTCTTGGCCCCTGGAAAAACCCCAAAGCTGATAGAAAATCAACACCAGTCTCAAGCAAGCTCCAGCTAAAGGCGTTTTCAAGTTCGAGAAAAGGTGAAAGTCCAGAGGGAGAGGGGTCAGGTTTTGTGCAAAAAGACTGGAATTACACCCACAACCATCATACAAAACACTAAAGTTGGACTTTTCTCTAGTTCCTGTTTCATCCATGCTTTTTTCTCGCTCTCGTCACAAACTTAAGAACACAAACGCAACCATCAGCTGATTTGGGAAACATTGCAGCTTCATGCCTTTGCCTTCAAGTCTGTGTAGAACTCATTTATTGACTCCAGCTCTGAGGAAACAGAATTTTGACGCAAAATGCAACACAGTGAATATCGGCTGTGTCCTGTCCCGTTTGCACGTAGTTGAGCAGTGAGGGACTGTGGTAGGACGGTTATTGAGCATTCATACTGGGCTATGACTTAATTCAATGTTTGTGTCCTTACCCCAGACTGCTGTAAGTATGTCTCCCCAAAGTGCTGGTGTTTCATTCGGTAATGGCATTTACCATTTCCACTTTCTGTGATAGCCAATGACTCTGAAAATATAAGACAAACTGAAGACAATTATGTCTCTATAAAACCAAATATTTAAGTGCGCCTTACTAATTTGCTTCACAGTGAGAACATGCAACAAAAGATTCTCCTGTTCACCTCGCAACTGACTCCATGCCAACAAGTCAGAGTGCTTGGACCCCTTCATACTTGCTTGCAATTATAGTTTATTATTATTATTATCCATATGTCACATACTTGCACGTACTGCACTCTTACCGTTTCTTGTTTAACAACTGTGTCAGAAGTGTTGCTAAGTTTATTTCTGGTTTATGGAGCATCCACCATGTCAAATCAATATACAGAACTAATAGAATACAGTGATGCCACTAAACAGAACTGTTTTGCACTTTGCCATGCAGAGACCACAACTATGACTTTAGAACAGAGGAAACAGGATCATAGTCTGCACAAGGGGTGTCGACGGAGGCATTAAAAATTCTCAGTCCGTGTGTAAAGGAGCGAGCTCATAACCACAGAAGTCATCCAATGAGCCTAAAGGGATTAGCAGAGTCACCTTGAATCAGCAGTGTCGTTTTACCCAGTAAAATTGCATTATGGGAGCTGGAGCTGGTCCTGTGATTTGTGTCCTCCTGACAAGGCTTCAGTGTTCATTAGAGGCTGTGGTGAACAGCTCTTAGACACACTGGACAGCTTTGATCACATACACACACACATGCAGGCACACACAGTTTCTCATTTTACTGATCAATTTAGTATATGTTTGTTAATGTATTGATGTGCTGTATTGTCTTTGATGTGAGCCTGTGGAAACATATGGAGATGGCTCATGTGATCTGAACAGTGTTACATCATTCATGCTGTTAGGCTGGGATTCCCTCCCATAACACTGGCCTGCCAAGATGGGTGTGCTGTGTGTGTGTGTAAGTGTGTTTTTGTGTGTTTTAGCTGGGTGCTGGTGTCTGTACGTCAGTACTGATTCTAATAAACCAGTGTTATTGGGGTCAAACTGATTTTGGGCAGAGCCTTGTTTATGAGCTGCTGTTCCTCAGAGCTGATCATGAGTCAGCAGATTCAGCACCTGCGTTTAAAAGGCTCATCTGCTGCAAAACTAATATATGTTTAACGGAATAATATACGTAGCACAAAAAAGGTGTCGCTGGAAACGGAGAGCTTTATAGTGAAACTCTTTTGCCTCCCATCATTCTAAATGATGTAAAGTCATAGGAGAATGATACAGAGTGTGTGCTGCCCGGCTGTCAGTGTGTTGTCACCTGTTAGTGTGGGATGGTTTCAGAGGTTGTGGGGGAGACATGAGTTATGGGCCGCATATGATGAACATCTCTCACTTTCTTTTTTCTCTCTTATCTCTCCCCTGCTCTTCCTCTTCCTCTTCCTCTTCCTCTTGCTCTCTCTCTCCTTTTTTATCTGTCTGTTTCTTACCCTTCCCCCTCTCTCACAGCCTGGCCGATGATTACCACAGCCATTGTGGGTTATCTCCTGTGGTGACTGCAGACTCAAGGGTTTTCTCGCCTGCTGCGTCTCCAGACCCACTGTTCTCACCATTCCTTCAATCCCTCTGCCAGCTTACATCCAGCCCGCTCACCCCCAATTCCTCTTTCTCCTACTTCTGAGTCCTCTCTGAACCCCTGTGAAGACCTGCAAGTGGAGTCGGAATGGAAGAGACATATGATAACAGGACTTCATTGGCCAAGGGAGCAAAGGACATGGTTAAGGAGGCCAAGAAGCACGCAACAAAGAAGGTGAGCAAGGTGGTTAACCGTGCCTCAGATGAGTACTCATCCCACCACAACTACAGCCGTTTCCAGGATGAGGAGGAAGATGAGGACGATGCCTACCGGAACCCCCCCAGGCAGGATGGAGATAACGATGAGGGCTCCAGTGATGCCACAGAGGGCCACGACGACGAGGATGAGATCTATGAGGGCGAATATCAGGGGATCCCTTCTGCTGGAGACAGTAAGCAGCGGCAGGGCCAAGTGGCTTCGGGCCAACTAGTATCGGACGCCACAAGGGACCGGAAGGAGCTGGAGCAGGAGAGACAGGCGGATGAGGAGGAGCTGGCCCAACAGTATGAGCTGATCATCCAGGAGTGTGGCCATGGGAGATTCCAGTGGCAGCTGTTCCTGGTGCTGGGGCTGGCACTCATGTCAGATGGCGTGGAGGTGTTCGTGGTGGGCTTTGTGCTGCCCAGCGCAGAGACGGATATGTGTGTACAGAACTCCAGCTCAGGATGGCTAGGTAAGGGACGCATATACAGTATGTGTGTGAACGCAACAAATTTCAATTTTGAAAGCTGTTACTTTGCTATCTGAGGTGTCACCATAGTGTCTCACTGCTGCTTCTATAAGGGCCTTCATTCAGAACAGAGCATGGAAAACTGAATGCATTTAAATACTATATAAGATAGACTTATGAGACAAATGACCAATCATGGGGTATTAAGACATAAAGACAAATGCCAAATTTGCATACAGATGAGAACCAATCCCGTGTTTGAGCAGTCAGGTGGAGGTGAACCCATGAATTTCTCTCTGCTGACTTTACACTATGAGCCATTAGTATGCAGAATTTACTTCATATTTTCTATTTTCTATTTTTCCAACTCTGTACACATACTCAAAATGTGGGTTTTGCTGCCCTTGAAGAAAAAGTCATTTTGTGGGCGGTGAGCTATACATGCTGCACTTTATTCTATAGCTATTTTCCACCTGGATGAGGTGTTTCGGTCCACTGGTCTCGGTGTCAGGATTAGGAGGGTAGCTCATATTCCCTGTGAGCTGTGTATGTTGAGCAGGACTCCCAGCAGTCCCAATGGCTGCAGGTGTGTAATCCATCACCACAGAGCAGTGTACAGGGGGCTGACTCACCGTGTCAGTGAGAGAGCGGCGAGGACATTAAGTCAGGCACGGAGCCTTTGGATACAAACTGCCACCGCGAGACATCATACATCAACCGCACTGCAACATCTGAAGCGAAATTAATACAGCTGCGCCTGTTTTGTTCCAATGTCTAAAATGTTGTGATTGGGATGGGTGAATATGTAAATGTAATGCATGTTTCCTGTAATTAACATACTGTAGCTCAGGCAACTTTCCGGTCACAATCCTCCCTTTGTAGATTATCCTGCTGATATAAAGTGAAGTGGTGGTGTTTGAGGCTATAGTTACTGTACGACTATTATCCTAGAAAGTGCTTCTAATGTTTTGTATTCTCATTTAAATACATGAGAGGGACAGAATATTAGAGACGGCCTTTAATACGCCGCTGTCTGCCACATCACAGAGTCGTATCAGAACCTCATTGTCTGAGTGTTAACAAAAAGGCTTCAGAAGGCTACAACAGGGCCGCTCTGCTGGATTACATTAGATAGCACTGATGCAATAAAGTGGCATCTCCACACAGCTCAGTGTGTGAGTACATGCTGGAAAGATTGCACCTTCGTCTTCCTGTCTCTCTCCAAGTATGCAAACTCTTTTCTTCTTCTCTTTCCAAGCAAAGTCCTGCAGGCATGTTCATGCTCTACGCTCTGCTTCCCCTTGTTCGTGACTCCCTCCCTCCCTCCCTCCTTCCCTCCCTCACCCTCTGTCCCTCCCTCTCACTCTCCATTCTCTGTGTGCCTCTCTTTTCTTCTCTCTCCTCCCCATTCTCCTCTCCTTTTTCCTACTGATTGCCTCCAGGCTCCTCCCTGTTGAGGTGAACATGATTGGTGTGTAAGTGCGTGTGTGTGCATGAGTGTGTGTGTGTGTATGTGTGTGTGTGTGGCACACATTCTGAACATGATTGCTGTGACCTTGTTGGTATCCATTTGGACTTTTCCAGAGTAATTACACTTCATTATAGCTTGTGAAATGAAGTGAGTTGGTGGTTTGCAGGTACCATGTTAATGTTTCACTGCAAATAGTCGTCTGATTTTTCCAACCAGCAAAAAGGTTGTCAGTGACAGTGACAGCCTCACAAAGGACAGATGTTGTTCATGGTCTTGTGGTGCTGCAGCATGAACAATAGGTATTGAAAAAGTCTAAACACAACACATCGACACAACATCTGAGAAATTCATTGTTATAAAATTATTATTATATTTCGATTCTGTCATTTCAATCAAACTTTGCTACTCGTGGCCGTTTTTTTGCGTTTCATATCTCAACCCAACATCAGTTCGATTCATGTCAAAAAACAGAAACGGAATTGATGTTATGAATGATATCCTCATTTGCATTACATCATAAATATGGGACCGATTTGTGTTGGGTTAGTTCTACCCAAGCTGTACTCCAGTTATAGTTCCATTAATCACATAACAGGTACATACAGAAGCAAGCTGCAAGGTCTGATGTGGATGTAATAGGATATGACATGAAGATAAACGCAAAGGGCAGAATAGGATGGATGACTAAAATGCTGATTAGATTACAGAATTCAATTTGGTCCAAACAGAATCCCCATCCTGCTGGAATCTTCAAAGCTACACGGGAATTCAGGATGGGACGTAAAGGAGTGTGTGTCTGTGTGTGTGTGTGACGGGGATGCTGGAAATACTGTAAATAGGAGTGGATGGTGTGAGAAAGAAGCGAGGTGGGGGGAGGAAGGTGCAGTGAGATGCTATATGTGTGATGAATGGGGTAGAGGAAAGGAGGAGGGACAGCCGTGAAGCAGGGAGAGACTGCCAAGTTAGAGTGGAGTAAAGGGGAGAGAGGAGTGGGTGGGTGGGAGGTGAGGTAGCAGATTGGTGGTATTCAGTGCGCCAACAATGTGAAGGAGAGGATTAGCTATCATCTCAGACACAACACACAATGGAAACACATCACCCTATCATTACTTATTTGCGCTCTACACTGTCTTTCCCTGCATGATACTCCGCTTATTTCTCCTCCTCACTCTCTCTCCTGAGCCATTTGTTACCGTCCGCCTCCTCTTCTCCACTCCTCCTCCTCTTTTGCCCTCCTTTCCCCTTTGTGTCCTCTCTTCTCCATCTTCCCTCTTTCATATTTACTCTCATCTACTTTACTCTCACCACTTTCCTGCGTCTTTTTTCTTTTCTCTTGGTCTTTCATGCTTTATCCCGACTTTTCTGTCCTTTTCCTCGTCTTCCTCTCGCTCCTCCTGTCTGTATGCGCCAGCTGGCAGGCTGTGTGGGGCTGCGTGGTCCAGGGGCAGTTGAGCATGGCTAAACTGCAGTGAGATCGCAGCACCACTGCAGAGATTACACTACTTGAGTAGTGCAGCTCCACATTGTGTGTGCAAATGTGTGTGACAGGGCAAGTGGGGAGGGGATGTGCATGTTTGTGCATGCACAAGAACCAAACCTGCTCCCAGTGATATCAACCATAAGTAAACCACATCTAACTGCATTCATGGCATCCTTATATTTCACGCACATTAATGTAATGGATGTTGGAACCATTTCTGATGCGGAGTGAGTCATTTTAAACTCCACAATGACTTACTTTCATATAGATTTCTTTGAAACGTTGCCCCCACTGATATGACTTAAGTATGACAAAACGCTTCAATCTCTTTTTGTGCGGAGGTGGCAAAAGACGGAGGCACGAATCCGATCAAACTGACACGATGTAGTGCAAATGTGATTACACGCTTCTTAGTGTAAAGGAGCTGATGACAGTGGAGCAAACAGGAAACTAAGGCACATACATGAAAGGGAGAGAGGAGAGGGGAGGAGAGGAGAGGAGAGGAGAGGAGAGGAGAGGGGAGGGGAGGGGAGGGGAGGGGAGGAGAGGAGAGGAGAGGAGAGGAGAGGAGAGGAGAGGAGAGGAGAATAAGGGGAAATGAGAAGTCAGCCAAGACATTGAAAAGCACAAGGAGACAAGCTGAGAGATAGAGGAATAAAAAAGAGAGGTTAAGAGGGGATGAATGGCGTAAAAAAGGGGGGAGTGAAGAAAGAGGAGAGGAGATAAACCGAGATGAAAGTAGCAATGGAGAGATGCATAGAGAAACAGGGGGGATGGAGTGGGGTTATGACAGCAAAGCAGGCAGCCATGGTGCTCGTACTCTACTGTACCGGCCATGCTGTTGTATGATGTAGCGTCATGGTTACGGACAAAGCGGGCCGGGGCCGTTTTGCGGGACGCTGAGACAGTTTGCGCGGAGGCGAAGAGCGAAGAGCATCAAAGCATGAAATCAGAGGAGAGGTCGTGATGCAGCTCAGTGCTCCCACGGCTCTCTTGGGGCTCCTCAGGATGTGACAGGACAGAAAACACCATGACAGGGCCTCCCCCTTCATCCCCTCTTCCCTCTCATCCTCTCACTCTATGTGGCAATTACCGCACTCTCCTCCTTCATTACCTTCTTTCTCTCTTTTGCCCGTCAGCTTGCTTTGCCACTCTCTCCTTCCTCGTGCTGCATGGTGCGCTTTTGCTTACTGTGTGTTTTTGAGTTTTGTGTGTGCACTTGCTCGTGAGTCACTATGATCATTTTTGTCTTTTTACCTGTCAAATTTTTCAGTTTTGCCTTCTCAACAAAGTGTTTGAATTGACTGCATCTTGTAATGAAGTAGTAAATGTGATATTTCCCATTTCCATCCCTGGAGATTTTGGCGTCTGAACAGCGACTTGGCCTGAAACACTCATTTTCCATTACCGAATCTGCTTTTAATACGGGTCATCAAGTCTAAATTCATCTGCATGTCACACTCTATACTCTTTTAAAGGAGTTGTACATCATCTACCTCCAGTCACGTCGTAATGCAGAATTTCAAACCTCTGTATGATGAATCAGGACATTGCAGTTTCACAGCCCGGATTTGGGCTTCAAATTAGGCAGAAGTGAACAGAAGTGTATTGATTCCACTGTTCTTCTTGGTTTGTAGGCTGACGAGGGAGCATACATTTATCGCCCTCGCAAATCAATGAGTTGGCAGCAGTGGTAATAGTATAGGAGGCAGGGATGTATTGATTTCAACGCCCTGGTTTGAGCTCTTGTGGTTCGGGGTTGATGATAAAATTGTGATGGTGGTTACACAACAAGGATGTTACATGGCAACCTTCCTGGAGCCAACAAACCAAAAAAAGAGGACTATTCCAGGAGGTTGTACCCAATGGGGAACCTTTGTTGCAGGAACTTTAGTCAGTACACAAGACCCCTGATCCACTGGGAGCAGGAAGGAACACATTTATAGTAAAACACTCTCTCTATATATTCTGTATGATCACCTTAGCATGGACCAAACCGTGTATCATTTGAAAGAAAGGATGATTTTTGAGTTGAACTTGTTGAGACACGTTTAATTTCTGCTAACATACACCCCAATGTTGAAAAGGTTTGAACTCTCATCATCATCATCACCTCTTCAAAACCAAACCCTACATTTACTTTCAAATGTTCTTTTATATATATATGAGTTCATACATGATATCATTGTGTGAGTGAGTGTACAGATTGTGAAGTATTGCTTAATATCACACCATCTACCCCTTGTTCGGTCAGTGATATAAGCCTCGTAACATTATTTGATGTTGGTGCTTTTTATGGCTTACACAACCGTAGACGTGCTGCTCCCCTCTTTGCTGTGCTGGGCACTGCTGACATCACACACTGAGAGGCTGTGCAGTAAGCTGGACAGAACGTCAATAAATTCATTACGTAATTGACTGTCCTGTGGGGGCTGTAGTCATTCGTCAACACTTTTACTCCAGACGTTAAAGTAGCTGCAGTCTCTGTTTTTTCCCCATGCCTGTATCAAATCGCACGTTGGATACTTTATTTGCATTCAGGGTTTGTTGCTGAGACAAAATGAAAGCCTCTGGATGTTTGGGTGTATGACATTTAAATGAGAGGCCAGTGGGTGTTTCCCTGTGCACCGTATATCTACCAACTGCTTAATGATGCCAATGTGAACTGTGCATAGACTGAAGACCTTGGTTAAATTTAGAACTGAATTTCTTACAGCTTCAGGGTGGCTGTAGATAGCTGCCAAATGTGACAGATAGTTGGGTTCTGACCCCTGAAGGGAGAGAGTCAAGCAGATATCCGACTGCAGACATTAGAGAAAGTAAATTAAGTTTATTGCTATTTCCTATTATTATAATGGGATGAACAAAGTGTTTGTATGACAGGAGCCATAAAACTCCACATATGCACAGAACGGATGCAACTATTGGTTCTATTGTTATTTCTGGGGTTGAGAATACAAATAATCACAGAAATTGCAGTGCTACAGCAGCCAGATACAAGGTTTTTGCAATAATCTCTTCTGCTGTTATGTCGTGTTGAATTTAAAGTTTCTATCTCCACATTACAAATTACAAACTTACCCCACATTTGTAAGTATAATAATGCATAGAGGCACTTAGTACATGCCACCCTGATCAGTGTTAGGCTGCTCTGACTCCTTGCAGCAGATGGATAACACATCCAAAGTGGCTCAAAGCAGTAATAATGGACTGTTCTGTGTAGAGCAGAATCATGATCATCAGTAAAAGAAATCAATGCTGTTTTGTTGGAGCATTGATCCCATTTGGGATGAGTGAGATTAAAAGGGAGCACACGGCCCTTTTGTGAAGTCAGCCTGCATTACTGTTCACATTCATCTGCCCACAGATCAGAGCCGTTCTTCAGTTCTTTACACTTTACATGTATTCATCAAGTCAGCCCAGTTAACCCATTCTAACTGAAGTTTAAGTGGGCCCAAGGGTTTTCCAGTCAAATGGCTCCTGTAGTAAAATTGTACATTGGTTTTCTATGACATATAAAAATAAGTGGTAGTCATGGAGGTGATGGTGAAAAAAGGTTATTGACTATCGATCGATGTGTGACTCATTTGTCACTTTATAGGTAGAAATGTTCTATATATCTAAACACATATTCATCTAAGCTACACACACGCAGCAATACACGTCATGTATGAATGTTAATGCATATTGAGTCAAAAATGAATGACACATTTTCTTTCTATCTTTCTAGGCAGCGTTGTGTACTTGGGGATGATGGTCGGTGCTCTTTTCTGGGGAGGAATGTCGGACAAAATGGGCCGCAGACAGTGTCTCCTCATTTGCATGTCCACCAATGGCTTCTTTGCTTTCCTGTCGTCTTTCGTCCAGGGATACGGTTTTTTCCTTGTCTGCCGGCTCTTCGCAGGCTTTGGGTGAGTCTGGTGTGTGTGTGTGTGTGCGTGTGTGTGCGTGTGTGTGCGTGTGCGTGCGTGTGCGTGCGTGTGCGTGCGTGTGCGTGCGTGTGCGTGCGTGTGCGTGCGTGTGTGTGTGTGTGTGTGTGTTGGTGTCATCCTGGGGACATTGTGGATAACTGTGTACTGCCACAATGGAAACACTTCTGCATTGTGTGGACGCTTAAGATATGGTAATATGTTACCGCTGTCAGACATCAGGCGTAATCTAGTCGCTGCACATAAACATGAGTCGATGTAGATGGTGATTTATTACGTTAGCGTGTTTGGCGAGGATAACCGTTCCTTTAAGAGCTAATTTAGTAATTGCATCTGCATCCTTCTCCCCTGAGACCTTCAGAGTAATTGAATGGGTTTTGCAAACTGCCAACAACGGCTGTACCTCTGAAGCATGATGCTGTGTTTTTATGGTTGCAAAAATATGCTTACTCCAGTCTTTTTCTCTCCTTTGTAATGTCAGCAGTTAGCTCTCAGTTTTTACTGTTTTCATACAAATTCATCACTTCCCATGTTGTTGCTTTACAAAAGAAATAAGTCGATACTATTAATATCTTGAATTCTTATTATGTAATTCCAGCATTAAACTGTGCTTAATTGTAGAGTAGAGTAGAGTAGAGTCATTTGGGGATGTGAATGAAAATGGAGAGGATGTAGTGAGCACATACCTCTGCCAAGGCCGAGTCATCCTACAATTATGACTCTCTGTTGATGATGAAATTTACATCATGGTACAGACATTCTACATGTACAATTTTGTAACATTTGACTCAAAAGTGTCGGGATTTAAAAAAGAAAAATTAAAAAAAATACTAAATAGTGGGAAATCTAGGTGGGCTCGAGGTAAAACATAATTCAATGACTGATTGGTTCAAAGGTTATACACCAAAACATAAAACTGCTAAAGACTAACTGTCCCGTTCTGTCTTACAGGATAGGTGGCGCTGTGCCCATTGTGTTCTCCTTCTTCGCAGAGGTGTTGTCCAGGGAGAAGAGAGGGGAACATCTCAGCTGGCTGTGTATGTTCTGGATGATCGGGGAAATATATGCTTCCGCCATGGCTTGGGCCATCATCCCACACTATGGTGAGTGGACAGCTTGACCAGAGCGTGTGAAACTGCAAAACGCCCCCCGGTGGCCACATAGGCTGAGGTGCAAAGTTTTTCATGCCGCGAGAATCAATCATGTAATGGCTGTGAGTGGCTGCAGGCTGGGAGAAGCAGAGGTGAGGAGATTAACTTAGGCAAGGATAACATAGAGCAGGCCCACATTTAAAGGGTGAGGGTGGGCCCATGGGAGAGAGAGAGAGCGAGAGAGGGACTGGGCTGTGATTTATAACAAAGGTGCGTCACGTACAAGCTGAAGAAGAGGGGAGGAGCTTGGAGGGCGACTCTTCTTCCACACCCCTTTCACTTTATCCAGGCTTACTTAACCCGATGTCCCTTACTTTTACTGCTTCCACTCTCCTGTTTTGCACTCCAGCCATCTCTCTCTTTAACTCTGTCCTTCCTTTTATTACCTCCTCTCTCTCTCCATCCTCTGTCTCCGCAGAGTGTTCTTCTTGATCAAGCATAATTAGGTTTTTCTCCTTGCTCTAATAGGACAAAGCTACAGCTAGAGGTGATTTATGGCCAAGCTTTAGCCAACCTGTGACGTCAGTGAGAGTGTGTGTGTGTGTGTGTGTGTGTGTGTGTGTGTGTGTGTGTGTGTGTAGCTGTAAGTAGCATGGATGATGTTTTACTGTGCTGGAGTCACATATGGGTCTTCTTCAAAGGAAATTGAAGGCAATAACATCTGACACTGTAAGAGGTCATTCAAGTTAACACTCACACACACACACACACACACAAACACACATACACACACACACACACACACACACACACACACACACACACGCACACACACACACACACACACAAAGGCACAGGCACCAACACCAATCATGGAGTTTGAAGGATGCACCAGTTCTCCTACATGCAACACAAAGACAATCATGCACACACAGACACAAACACACATGCACACACTTCTGTACATACATGTACATAGTTGTACATACATGTACGGAATCACACAAAGGTCTCTGAAAACCCTAACAACTCCTCTGGAGAGAACTCTGCTGTCAGATCTGCTGACGCCGTACTGACGGGATGGTCGTGGCCTTTATTTGCTCTTATTCTCTCTGACACCCACTCTTCCTCTCTCTCTCTCTATGAGTGAGGACTACGCGCCTCGCATACACACAGCGCTCCCGAGTGGCTGTAAGGTTTTCTTAGAAGTGCTGCATTGCTACCAACAGTGCTGTGATGTGTGGACAAAAAGGGGCTCAAGTCTCCCGTGGAGAACACTGTGATGTACTTGAACACCAGTGATCACAGTTAGGAAGAGAGCGCCTCAACACTGGTGTTTAATCCACCCTTAATGCGCTCATTTGTCTTCTCCACTCGCTGACTCCTAATGTCTCCCAAAAGCTCCCTGCCAGAGACACAGCTGGAGCCCTGAAGGAGGTTGGCTGGCCACCCATCCCCATCACACTGATGAACAGTTAGATGAGTTTACTTGTTGACACACTCTTGCACCACTCCCCAAGGTCTAATTGAATACCTTAGAAGGGGTCTAAGGTATTCTAAGGTCTATCTATCTATCTATCTATCTATCTATCTATCTATCTATCTATCTATCTATCTATCTATCTGGACGTTGTATGGCACTGCTGACTTAGTCGCCCGTAGACTGAGTCAATTATGTACATAATCCCTGTAATGAGATTTCCAATGGCACAGTGAAACACTAACCCTGAGGGCCAGAGAGCCAAGCTGCATTTCTGTGAAAAAGGTAATCACTGTTGAACAACTCCTTCACTCTGTTTCTTTCAATTTTTTTCCCCACCAAGTCACTTCAAACACACACACGCACACACACACACGCACGCACACACACACACACACACACACACACACACACACACACACACACACACACACACACACACACACACACACACACACACACAGTATGATATTACTGTAACTAATTCACAACAGAGGCTGGACTTATCAACCTACGTGTTTATGAAAACATTGTATCTATAATGTGTCCCTTGTTATTCTCTGTGATTTTTCTTTTTTGTTCTCCTGTGGGATGCATTTACAGCACTAACATCCCACACCCCCACATTGTTGTTTTTATTGGTCCATATGCATCATTGTAGAAGCCTAGTTGCAGTATGTTGTGGGATTAATTCTAAGCAGCCTTTACTGGTACAACCATTAGCATTAACCACCCCCAACCCCCCTGACACCCCTCCTACGCCTGTTGATGGATAATGGTGCTGTTCCCTTTGGAGCAGCAGCTCCACGATCTGCCGAGAGACGTGGGAGGTCACGATTAGGCGACTACCCCTTTCTGTGCTTCCTGTCAAAAAAAAAAAAATTGTGAAAAATTCTACTCAGTGGGAAAGCAAACAAAAATACACATTTAGGAGATTTATGTCTGCCATCTGGAATTTTGGATTGCAGTAATTGAAAAATTCTCAGTCTGACTTTCGACCAAGAATTTAAATCCCTGAGCATATCAATGCACCAACTGCATTGATATGAGTTTTTCAAAGAAAGCTCCTGCTCCTCACACTGTTACAACTGTTTCTAAACAATGATTGTGGCTTTGAACTAGCCTGGCACACCCACTTACTCACCTCTCAGTCACTTTTTCCCAATTCTATAAACCACCAACATTCCATTCAGTTCTGAATTTTATCTGAAAAATTCAACTTAGTCTGCGGACCAGTGATTTTTTGCTGAATATTTTTATTGAAGAAGGCATCTGACATTACTATGAGCATCCAGATATGAGACATTATCTTTAGATTATTTTATACATACAGAAGGGAAGAAAAGGAAAAGAAGAGAACGAAATCAATGAACAGAGCAAGGGTGTGTAATGTCCATGTGAATGAAGCCAAAGGGACAAACAGAGTGACAGCAACCAACCACAGCCAGCAAAGATATGTTGAAATGACACGACAATGTAACGGTGGAGACTCAAATTACATCAGTGTTGCTAGTATGATGATCTCATAGGCACAGGTTGTCCACAACCACATCAGCAGTTGCAAACTGCATCATGGACTGTGGCAAGAGAAATAAAGGGGGGGAGAGAGACACAGGGGGAAATAAAGAAACACATACATGATTGATCTATTATTTAGTGTTCAAGTTCAAATTCAGGGTGTCAATATCACATTCATTTTGTCCGACTTGGAAATGACTGCCTGCGGAAAATATCGTTTTACAAAAAAAAAATGAAAGTTTATAATGTGTGTATGTGTAATGTGTGTATGTGTGAGTGTGAGTGTGAGTGTGAGAGTTTCTGTTTACACTTGCCATTATGTTAGCGGTGTCACTGTCATCTGCATATGGTGATGTTATTAATTCCTGTGCTTTTTCTGCCTGTGTGTGTGCGCGTGCATGTTTTTTTGCGTTACAATGATTAATGAGTCTGGGAGAGTGCCTGTGGGCTGAGATCAGGTGCAACAAGATTTAACTTAGCAGAAAACACTCAATTCCTTTCCTACACATTCAATTAACCCGTCCCTGCGCTCTCCTCTGTGCCGCTCCTGCAGAGCCATTCGTCTCTCAGCTGATACATCACTCTGATCAGGCTGCACACTATTAATGCCGCCATACTTTTATAGCTTTCCCAGGACGGGTTTCACGTTGCCTCATTTGTAATCTGCCTCTCAAAGCAAATCCTCAAGCCCTCTTTCTGATACAGTACCATCATCCATACATCTATTATGATTTAATTAAAAAGACTATATTAAAGACAATTCAGGTAATCACAACTGCTATAAGTATACCTCCTGTGGGGCAAAGATTGGATAAATTGCCATTTGCTGGTTTTAAATGATGGGCTGAGCTTCTTTAAAAAATTCATCAATTGCTTAACTGCTTACGTCTTGTAAAGTCACTTTAATGTTTCAGCTCTCAGGGGAATAATTATATTCTTTAAGTTACTAAGTTGTTAAGTTATGATTAATCCTGTTCATATTTTTAGTGTAACATATAATGCTTTTTAATTTCAGATGAAAGAGAGATGGATGATGCCTTAAAGATGACTAGTATACCATTAAGTCCAATTGCTTTAATAATTAAAAGTTCTCTTTTCTACATCTAGCCTCTTATTTAGTTACATTGAAAAAAATTATAAAAAATGATGGGGGGATGTGAAGATGCACTGAGAAACCTTGAACATTTTTTCCCTACCCCCCTCCTCCTCCTCCTCCTCCTCCTCCTCCTCCTCCTTCACTTCTGTTCTCCATCACTGCATTCCCTGCTTCCTCTCGGGGAAAAAAATAAATTAAAATACATGCATTTGAAAAGCAGCAGATTATATGAATAAAATACGAATGAAGCCATTACCAACCTATTGTGTGTCACTGTTCTCAGGCTGGAGCTTCAGCATGGGTTCAGCATACCAGTTTCACAGTTGGAGGGTGTTTGTGGTGGTCTGTGCTCTGCCGTGCGTCTGTGCTGTGGTGGCCCTCACCTTCATGCCTGAAAGTCCCAGGTTCTACCTTGAGGTAAACTAACTTTTCTGTCCCTTTAAAGCTCCTGCTGCACCAAACATTCCACCCTAATTCTGCTGCATTACCGGTATCACGACTGCAACGTCACAGTGCCGTGTCATTGTTCTGTATCAGGCTCATCAAATTGAGAGTACTTGGTCGGTTCTTAACAGATGTTTAATCAGACCACACAGCGTGAGTCATTCTAAACCCTTAGAGGAGGCATTATACGTGCCTGCAAAACCAGAGATGTGTAACAGGAGGTTTGTTGCAGCAGGATAATTACCCTTTGAAGTGTAATGACTCACCGTCATCGTTTTCCACCCTGGAGAAATCAAAGGGGTGTTTTTGTGTACAGTGTATTCAATTGTGCATGTAAGAGTGTGACTGTCCCCGAGTGCTCGTGACTGGTGTGGATCCAGTGAATTTACCCTGCTTGCCCCTCCTGTCAGGTGGGAAAGCACGACGAAGCCTGGATGATCCTCAAGCAGATCCACGACACCAACATGAGAGCACGTGGGCAGCCAGAGAAAGTCTTCACTGTGAGTGTTTGTTCCTCCTGCATGCTCCTTCTCTGCTGGGTTTTGCTTAAAGAAGCAAAGAGGCTTATATTCTATCACCAGTGAGACAGGTTTTAATGCTTTCTCCATGCAGGATCATATCTGCCTGTTGAAGGCTCTGACAGCTGTGTGTACTACTGCAGTGTAGTTTTTGTTCTGCCTATTTCAAATAATCCAAGCGGTGCCGGCCTACATATTAAGCGACTTAAGCGGCTGCTTAGGGCCCTGTGACCTGCTCTGTTAAGTGATCCAAAAACAGATTTTGATGGTTTTTGAAATAAAAGCTGTCTGCAGGATGCTTTTAGAAATTTTAATTCCCTTTTAATTCCGTGCTATTTGTTAAATGTTTTATGTGACAGGCAAGTCTGTGGAGTGGCCCCTGAGCCTGACTTCCAAGGATTTCAGTTGAGTTTTCAATCATTCAGCTACTAAAATAAAACTTGGCACCATAAAGAGCAGCTGTGATAGGTTAGAAAAAGAAGAGTACTCCAAATAGGACATCTTAAAACAGCTGTTGTAGAGAAGAAATCATATGATAAAATTTGACTTTTACTGATTTATTTCTCAGGTAAACAGGATCAAGATCCCAAAGCAGTTGGATGAGTTGGTAGAAATGGAGTCAGAGTCTGGCAACCCAGTCTCCAAGGTTTTCTTCAGGATGAAGGCTGAAATACGTGGGGTGAATCTTTTTCTTTCATTTCATTGCTGCAGAGAATATTCTTCCTTGCAGCTTCTTTGTATTTGTGCTTGTTTCATTCCTACAATTTTTGCTTTTGATCACATGTTGTGTAAGTGTAGTGTAGTCTAATAAGCTTTCCTGTCTTTCTAGATATATCTGAATGTCATGAAGTGTTTCAACTACCCTATGCGGGAGAACATGATCCGGCTGGCCATTGTCTGGTTCACGCTTTCCTTTGGGTGAGCTTTCTGTCATTTGTCTTGTTTTCTTGTGATGCCTTCAACAGACATTTGTCAATGTTTAGGTATTGTTGCGTCGGATATTGTTGGCAGTTAGCCTTGAGGCCAGATTGCATTTCAGTCATTGATGGTTAAGGAATCAATCATGGTCTGTGGATCAATACTGGCGAATTGGTGGAAGGAAAACAGCCGGAGATAAAATCTAAAACCACTTTGGAAGATCATAGAGAAGCCTTGGTTCTTCTTCTGTTGGACTGTGTCTGTCTGTCTCTGTCTCCCTCCACATTTATCAGTGTATCCCTCAATATAAAATCAGCGTCACCTTGCTTATCAATGCAACAGACAACATAAACCCTCACCCAAATCCAAAGTCTTCTTGATACCCTGACATTGCTGCATCCTGCAGGTACTACGGCCTGTCAGTCTGGTTTCCCGACGTCATCAAACACCTTCAGGCAGACGAGTACGCTTCTAGAGTGAAGACCCACGACAACGAACGCATCGAAGACTTCACCTTCAACTTCACCCTGGAAAACCAGATACACACCAATAGTGTCTTCATCAATGACCGGTAGGTGGATGAATGGAGGCAAAATGATCAGGTTCATTGTTGAGTTAAGTCCTTACTCCCAAACAGGAAACAGGCACTGAGGATAACCTGAACCAAGCTTACTTGAACGTTATTCTGCCTCTTTAGATTCATCAACATGAAGCTGAGGTCGGTTACCTTTATTGATACGACCTTTCGTAACTGCTTCTTTGATGATGTGACGTCGGTGGGCTCCTATTTCCATAACTGCACTTTCATCGAAACATTCTTCGTCAACACAGGTGAGGCAGTGCGATTAATGATTCTGTTTGATGATGATGTTTTTAATCTCAGATACATCAAGCTGTGTTTCATGGATTTATCAGTCAATGGTGAGACAATAGGGAAGAGACAGAAACTTATCTTATTGTGCGTTTGTACTGTTTATTTAACATACAGAAGTTCAACAGCTGGGTTTAATAGTTGCTTACCAATATGTTTTTGTCAGTAGCTTTGGTATTTTAATCAATGTGCACAGTTTTTTCAGTAGCTTGACAGTAGTTCAGCTATTTCCAAACCAGTAGTAGTAGCTTATATCCAGTGATTCCACATATTGTCCATAACTTCAATGTAGTGAGTGCTACTTTTTCTCAGGGCCTTTATTAACAGAAGAGCATGGATGCAGCTTAACTACTTTACATCCTTCTTCACCTTATCAAAGCAGCTTCCTCAACAGTGCCTTAAACAGTTAGATTAAATCACCATTATTTTTGATTGTATTCTTTTGCAGACATTGATGACTCCAAACTGATTGATGGCACAGAGGTGATAAACAGCACGTTCACCCACAACAAGACAGGCTGTCAGATGACGTTTGATGATGACTACAGTGCCTACTGGGTTTACTTTATCAACTTCCTGGGGACGCTGGCAGTGCTGCCTGGAAATATTGTCTCTGCTCTTCTCATGGACAAAATTGGTCGACTGTCCATGCTAGGTAAGAGTCTGGACAGGGGCAGGGATCATGTGTTTGTGTGTGTTTGTGTGCAGTGAGGGTAAGTATGAGCTTGGGATTTGGAGGCTGTATGATGTTAGATATGTTGCTAAATATGAGAGGCAGCTTTGATTGGGTCCTTCACTTTAGTTTTTCATGTGCATTATTCACTCTTCCCCTCTATTTCTCTATCTGTTTGTGTCCCTCAGGTGGCTCTATGGTCCTGTCAGGCATCAGCTGTTTCTTCCTGTGGTTTGGCACCAGTGAGTCCATGATGATTTTTATGCTGTGCCTTTACAATGGACTGAGCATCTCAGCGTGGAACTCCCTGGATGTGGTCACGACTGAGTCTTTCCCCACCGTCAGGAGGTGAGAGGAGCAACACTTGATGAATACATACAGCATATCCAAATACCTATATTTATGCTTAGGTGCATTCATTTATGTATGCACATGTGTATATGCTGGAAATATGAATTAAACCCCCACAACTCTTTCTCTTTGCAGAGGAACAGGCTTTGGGTTCTGCAATGCTCTGTGTAAGCTGGCAGCAGTGCTGGGGAACCTGTTTTTTGGTTCTCTTGTTGGCATCACCAAGGCCATCCCCATCCTCATGGCCTCATCTGTGCTCGTGGGTGGAGGCTTGGCCGCTCTCCGGTTGCCTGACACCAGGGCGAATGTCCTCATGTAACACCGGCGTGGCCCTCATCAGATACGATAAAACGCAAAATCAAGGGGAAACCCAGGCAGTGTAGGGCAAGGAGTGCAAACGGCTTGGTTCATGTATCTTCACACAATCATTTAGCCGATGTACTGTCTCCAAGGTCTGAGCTAGTTAGTGAGCAAACCCATTCTTTTCACAACACCACTGAACATTCCTTCAACACTAAATGAGGTTTATTGTACAAATCACACACATAAGATAAATTGTGTGAGTCAATAAGTGTTCAGTTCCATTTGATACATTTCATTGTCCCACATGGGAAAAATTGGTTCGCAGCATTACAAACGCAATAAAAACACACCATGACACATAGAGCAATACAACTATACAATTCAGTAGGATTCCATACAATGCACAAACTTGAATTATTCATGTATATGTCATTCAAATTGCACGATTAATGAAAACCAGAACAAAAAGTGCTAAATGTGCAGAAGTGCAATAGAGATGAGCGGCAAATACAAGATACTCATACCTTCCTCAGGGCCTGACAAGTAAATGTCTCTTTCATGGGGAGGCAGGGCTCCTGCGCCCAAGGTTTCAATGGCCACTGTAACAATATTGCGTTATTGAGTTTCTTTCAGAAGCTGATGATGACCAATTCAAAGAAAGATCTGTAAAATTCATCTCTTATCAACACCAAATGTATTTAGCCTCTGTGCAGCCATTTTGTGAATAGAATATCTGAGGAATTCACATCACATCTCTACGTCTATGTGGCAGATGTTACAGGTTACAGAGGTTTTGATACTAAGTTTTGTTCAGAATGAGTTTCACGGTACACTTCCGACCATGTGCTTGTATTGAGACACTGTGTGTGTAGAGCTCAAAGCTGTTGCACTGGATACAGACTTATTAAGACAGGCCAGATGGGGAGAAAAGTCAAAAACAAGCTGTAATGAGCACAGCCAACCTGCTGTGTGACAACGGAGGGAATTCATGATCAGAAAGAGGGGACACATGACACAGCTGTGTGACAGCTGGCTGGCTCACCGGACCCACACACACCCGACAGACAAACAGACAGACGGACTGAGTGCAGGCAGTCAACATACACAAACAGCATCAACTCATCCGTGTACTTTATTAAGCGTGACATTTTTATAGTCGATCTTTTTTGTGGGAAACCAAGCCCTTTGCATTAACTACCCAACCAAGAATCAAAAAGGCCATATTAAAAAGCTGTGTTTTATTGTATCATTAATTGTAACATGTTTTGAGGTTGTTGCTTTGCTTTTCTGCAGTTTTGTTGTAGAAATGGGACTTTTTTGTTTTATCCAATTGTTGTTATTCCAGATCCTCTCCCATATGTTGTTTTTCATGCGCTTTCGTTTGGTTCAGTGTCGGATCTTGCCTGTAGCAGTGACTTTAATAATGACAAAATACTGAATGGCCTTTTTAAAATGTGCCTCTCCTTAACGGGAGCAGTTTCTCCTCATGATTAAGTGGAATATAAAGCATTAAGGGAAAACGATCCTCGTGTTTTTTAGTATATGTGAAATTATATTATATGATATTATTAGTTGGGAATGATTGTCATTTGCTGTTTGAGCTAAATATCATGTTTTGTTAAAGATTTGTTTCATAAGAGAAAACAATATTCTAATGAATATCTGAGGTCGGCCTGATCTAAAGCACTATAATCAGATGCAGACAAGCTATCATTGCATTAAAGTCAGTGTCGCTCTCAATATAGACTTTTTCCTCACCGTGAGGTTAAGGTAAGAATCAATGGAAATTAGATCAAATGGCGCTCAACTCTATCTTAAAACATCTGGGGGACATTGAACAAAATGTACAATCTTTTTCAAGCTCTGAGCTCTGTTATTTATCATTAATAACTTAACTAAGCTTTTTGCCTAAGAAATGCCATAATCTCACATCTGGTAAACATATCACCATATTGTGTTTCCATTTTACAACTTCAGAACCTCCATGCCTCCTGCTCAAAAGGATGTTTCTAACTCCAAATGTTAAAATACCTCTGGTATTTATATCAGCACTGTAGTGACACTGCTCGGGATTATGACAAGCCATTAGTTGCTTTCAGTCTAATTTATTTTGCGGCTGTTGTTATATTTTCTGTGGCTAACAGCCTGTGTCCTCCCGCTTTTCTCTATATTTGTGATCTCTGTGACAGCAGCATAGAGGCAGTTTATGCTGCAGCTGACTCAATGAAAAACATGTGGCTTCCAATTGATCCTATATGTGTCTGTGCATTTGGATTTTTTAAATCATTTGCAAGTATATTATGAAATGAGCTGCTATTAAGTATTTTTGACAGTATGATTTAAATATTTTGGAAATAAAATTGAGGCGTACAGATTCTAAAGAAGAGTAGCAGCACTGATGTTAATAGAAAATATATTTATTTACCCAGTGTCAATCCAACACTACTGACTGGATGCAAGAATCACATAATAAATTGCTGTGTATGGTTTCAGGGTGTGTTAACGTCTTAATAACTGGTGTGTGAGATGGGTGTGTCCAAGTGCGTGCGTGTGTATGTGTTTGTCTGTGTCTACAGACATCTGTGGCCCTGTGTTTGCATTCATGTGTGTATATATTGTACATATCAAAGCTGATATTGATGGACTTCTGGGTAAAACGTGTTTAAGGTCTTTGATTGACTCCCCGATGTGTCTCCTTCTTTGTCTGAGCGATAAGTCCATCTGCTGTATCTGTGTTGTACATCTGTGTGTCCTTGGCTTTAAGCTCCATGTCACCTGCTAATGTGTGTGTGTGTGTGAGAGAGAGAGAGAGAGAAAACTTGCATGCATGTAGGAAAACCTCTTTTCTTTTGTGTTTGCCAAATTCTTCTGGTAGAAATAGATGACAAATTCCGATTTTGGTTGAGGAAAAAATGTGAATGTATCACACTTGTACGTTTTGTTCATCTGTTTTATGGAGTTAAACAAATGTATGTGAAGATTCAAGTTATACTGTTGTGAAGGGCCTGCCAGTCACTGAATGACTGCATATGTTCTGAGGTCCATATGTGTGAAAATATGTGAAGAGATATTTGCCAAATGATGCCCTGTGAAATCATGTTAAAAAACTGGAGAGGCAAGGGTGCAGATTGTGCTGCTTTTGAACATATATACAATTAAAGTTATGTTCTCTACCCAACTGTACTGCATATTTTTCTTTAACCCATACCCATAGGTAATAGAGATCTAATTTTGAATGATTTTATAATTGAAAACTGTTTTACAACTTTCACTAGCTCACTTAAAAAGCTGAACATACACACATCATTAATGCATGCAGACATACGTGTCATTGTGCGTTAATAACAGTGCTCCAATCCTGCCATCTAGTGGTTAAGTTCTGAATTTATTTTATTTTATTTGTTGATTAAATTTTATTTTTTGGGACTCTTATTTTTACACACATTCATAAAAGTTAAAAACAAAATAAAACCACAAAAAAACGACATTGTGATGCTATAGTGGCAGATCTTGCTTTCTCTTCAGGGGTTTGTAACGTCGCTTACAACAATATCAGACTCCTCAATATCAAGTTGCTTAAATTTATTGCAATAACGATGTCACATTCATACATCATGAAATGCCAATCACAAAGGTCATCTCTGGCTCTTGCACCTCGTAGGTGGGGGTACAGCATTTGGGTGAGGCAGTGAAGTATTTGATCACTGAA
This sequence comes from Genypterus blacodes, assembly GCF_046128005.1. Classification (NCBI taxonomy): domain Eukaryota; kingdom Metazoa; phylum Chordata; class Actinopteri; order Ophidiiformes; family Ophidiidae; genus Genypterus; species Genypterus blacodes. Next base: position 1,302,581 of record NW_027466903.1, on the reverse strand, counting down.
CTGCACCTAAACTCGGTTGTTCTACAAAATTTAGTGGCACATGTCGCTTCCGCCACCATAGATGTGTCATTTATTGCGTAAGCCTGGCAAACAGCGTATGTCACGCGCACAATTAACTAGTTAACTTTTCCTTGTTATTGTTTCAATTGAAAACGAAAAATCACTTAATACAATCTATGTGCGCAAAAAAAAAGTGTGTTGCTTCCAATATCGCTTATAAAACATTGGACTCTAAAGCTACTTGTATATACGATACTGATGTCATCACACTAACAATGTGATGTCATCACACTATTGAATTAAAGACATAAGAGGACAAAGCATAGCCACAAACTCTTTGAAACATTTAATCATTTATGTAACAGACATTAAATCACTTTTGTATCGGAGTCTGCACTGTGTGAAAACAACAGGCTTTTGAGTCAATAAATGTCTTGTCTCGTATAGTAAGAGTTTACACGCTCAAACGGATTCAGAAGTAGGTTAGGTCACTGCCAGAAATTAACGGATTCAATTCTTCTTAATTTTAGGCGTGTAGAAGTAGGAGAAAGCCGTGTGTACTATATTTCCCAGCGGTCGTGAAAGCAGCATGAGCGCCATTTTGGCCGTCAGGGGGCGCAGCGAGCTGTCTCTACTGTCAGTGAATCATCTCGTCTGACGATAAAACAAACTGGAGCTATTTGTTCAGGACAGAAGTCGGAGAGGAGGACGCCATGTGGATTAGCGAGTGACAGCTTCAAACAATCCCAGACTCCGACTCTTTGCAGTTATTTTAATTTTTTTTTATCAATATTTCTCGAGGCGCCCGTGGCTCCTGTTGTCACGTTAACTTTGGCTGTCTGAAGTCATTTCCAGTTCACACGAGTTCACAAGTGGAGGAAACGAGGCAGGATGTACCATGAAGAAACGACAAGTTTACTGAAACCACGTTATGGAAGTAAGTTGCGCCCTTTTTCTAGTGTTTTACATCGTTGTTTGTCAGTTATAGAGGATAAAGGGATGTTTTAATGAGCAACAGGTGGTTGAGCGGCACCTGAATGCCCTGGACAGGATGATGCCTTTGCTGTAGGAGGGGTCTGTGGTTGTGAATATCAAATAAATGAAACTTACAGAGATTTTTATGAATTCAGGAGGTTTTGGTGAAAAACTCAGTCCATTGAAGAATCTAAGACCCAGAACAGTTTGAACCTTGAACACACTTGGTTGTGCAAAGCTCAGTAAGTGTATTTATTTAATGTGGTTGCCACATATCAGCCTGTCTACACATCAGCGCTTTTCTCATTGGTTAACGATTAACCTTTTCATTTGCTGCAGTGGAGAAATCTGCACCTGACTGCATGACTATTTCAAGAATGTGGCTGAAATCAATGATAAATCCTCAATAAAGCTCACGCAGCTAGAATGTGGGTAAAGTGCACTTCTTAGTGATATCCTATCAATTGTGTCATCACTGCTCTGTCTTTAACTTCTGACATGGCACATGGAATGATTGAATTTCATTGCAGAACACTGGCTGGCCTAGTTTGTGTTGTTGCTGTGGTTGTGAAAGAGGTGTGTGTGTGTGTGTGTGTGTGTGTGTGTGCATATGTGTCCTTTGAAAACTACAAAGACTGGAAGGTCTCCTGATCTTTGGGATGACCGTTGTTGCTTTTTTATTTTTCTGTGTGCATCGTTGTGTTTATTTTAAACTTGCAATTGCTGCTGGAGCTTTTGTCAATCTCTGGAATTAATTTGAACAAACGTCAGAAGGATAGTTTATGGATTTTCCCTGTGAAACCGAGTAACCTCAATGTTTGTCTTGATTTCTAGTTCCTGCTGGGCCTCACAGGGTTATGTGGAGAACAGAACATGAGTCATAATCATTGAGCTCATAACTCAGGGCCAGTGATCCTGTGACACATGAAGGCAACAAAACCATCCTGTAGGTTAAATATAATGCAAAAGTGCCGACACGTTCTTCCAGGAAGTGTGTTGAGTGACTCAGTGTGTGTGCGTTGGTTCCTCTGCCCGAGCCGAGTGTTTACACACAGCTGGAACACGGGTCTTCAGCTGGATCCACGGAAAAAACTGTGCTTTGGAGGGCAGAGGGCACAGAGACAAGCGGTTACACATTACAGTATATGAGACTATGTGTGTTTGGATTTTGTCTCTCATCACATGTCAAGCCTTTATTGAGAGAGAGGGAGGAGTGAAGGGATTAAAGAATTCCGGTTAGCACAGCAGTAACAGAAGAAGGCTTTGATAGAGGTGGAATAATATTAACTAGTACCTTAGAGTTACTCATGCATGATACTTGTATTGTCATGGGAATATGTTCTCTTAATCCTCTTAACACTGACTAATACTCTATCACCCTCCAGGGCATTTGTTTTACTCAATATAATTCATCAACAGGTTTAACTGCATTATTTTGCCAGTGATGGTGATAAGTGTTTATTGGTTTATCATTATGCACAACAGACAAAGCAAACAAAGTCAGTTGAAAAGGAAACAGAACGAAACACCACAATCCTAAACCCTGGACAAAAGATAGCTTGGTGTGTGTTGTGTGCATTGTTTTTCCTTGCTTGTCCTGCACCATATTAAAATGTTTCTGACTGTGAGCATTTAGCTACTACTCAAACCAGACCGCTTTCGCTCTATTGAGGGGAAACTGTACTCTTGACGGCGAGCCCCTTGGCCTGACCAGTCCATCAGTCAGCCAGAAATAAAGGGATTAGAGCAGGTTAAGAAGCACCAGGGAGAGGAGATCTCTTTACACGGCAGGTAAAGGTCAACTCAGGGCGGAAGTCAGTTGTCACTAAGGCATCCTGTTAAGGCCACTTTGGGATGATTATGTCATTGCTATAATACAGAGGTGTGTGTTTCTGTTTCGTAGAGGCTCTTTGTTGATGTATAGTTTTCCATTTACACAGGTTTTTTACAGGACCTTTAACGATAATGAGCCCTTATTTGTGGCCCTCCTGCAAAACTCTGCTAAATAAATACAATAGTGAAACTAGAGTCGGGCCGCTAACCTCCTTGTTTGAGCCATAAATCAGCTGCTCGGCTCCCTTCATGTGACTTGTGACTTTCTGGGCGTTCACATGATGCTTCTGCTTCAGGTGATCAACCACATATGCGGTTTTGCCACTAGTAGCTGACCCACTGCTTTCTGCCCTGCTTCTGTTGCTCCTTTTTGTTGCACTTGCATTAATGCGTCATCACATCATGACATCATCAATACCAAGATATCAAACATGTTCATCATAGGAAAATAATGTATTGATGTTAATGTTAACACATGACACAGCCATTATCCTGACAGGAATCTGTAAATTGGGAGTGCTCTGTGAAAAGAATTGTCTGTAGAGCGTCCTGCTGATTTTGGAAAAACATTTTAGCCCAAAAGACACCACCATTTGTCACGAGGAGGATCAGGACCTCACTTCACCATCATGTCATGATCGCAGATGATACGAGATGTGGAGGCAGAGCCAGGGAGTTCATCTTATATTCTGAGATATTCCACCCACTCCACATTTTACAGACTTCTGCTGTAAACTTTGGCTTTTAATCTCAGAATTCTGACTTGATGCTCCAACGCTGATCAATAAAACATTCAACAATCATTTTCATTTCATGCCATAAGTTATAGGATGTTTTTCCAGTTAAAGGGAGATTGATGCTAGAATGCACCACACACACACACACACACCACACTGACACACACACACACACACACACACACACACACACACACACACACACACACACACACACACACACACACACACACATATACACACACACACACACACACACACATAGTCATCTGTTGGAAAAATGCTCCTTCACTGTACTGTCATGCATCTCTCACACTTATGCGTCTTTGCTTGTTCTTTGCAGCCATTCAGGATGATGAGAGGATCTCGGCAGAGGAGATGGACGAGAGGAGACGACAGAACATCGCCTATGAGTACCTGTGTCACCTGGAGGAGGCCAAGCAGTAAGACGGGGACTTTCTTGGGCTCGTTCATGGCTTAAACATCAGGTTTTGCTTCAAAGCTGGATTTGCACTACAGTTCTGTTTGGTTTATTTATTTTCAAAACTTACTTATGTAGAAATTGAAGTATCTGACTTGGATGTGGTGGAGAGAAAGTGCAGCCATATTCCATTTTATACACTGTAGAAGGCCAAATCAGTGTGTGATGGAAGAGTGTTTGGTGTAACGTTAATGTGTTACTGCGGCTCACCAAGAATCAGCTGGCACGTGATGACGCAGAGCTGTGAGCACTCGTGCGAAGGTGTGTGATCAACACGCCAAACTGCTGATCTGATGGAAAGACCAACTCTCACTGCACTGATCCTCATGGGTCAAAAGTGGCTCTTGTGATGTGCCTCAGCATGGGTAGAGATGAACCACTTCCTGTGCTCTTTACTGTTTCATCCATCTGAACAGGAAGTCTAATCTTGCCTCTGCTATCTCTCTACGCACTGATTTCTGCAGAACCCCACCCAGTCTCACAAGTCCTGAGATTGGTTGAGCGTAACTGTAGCACCACAGAGGTTTCAATATCAGGCTTGAAGTTTGAATGAAATGTGAACCCCTAGTACCCCGCAGTAGAAACAGTCCACTGGAGCTGTTTATTAGAATATCAAAGAGTTTTGCAAATAATGAAAGTGGTTTATAAATTGGTACTTGTGTTTTCAGCTTCAGCTTTCATCAAATTTTACTCACCAAATGTATTTTTTTTGGAAACAATTGCGTATGTGGGAAACATCTCTGAACAGCCGCAAAGTTATTGTTAAATGTATTCTTATGGCAAAGGCATACACAGCAAACAACTAGTAACCCTCTACGCTTCACCTCGGATAAGATGAATCCAACAGCTTCCTCTGAGTCTGTCTCACTGCCTCCGATGTTGCACCCTGTCAGTTAGGGGATGGAACCCACTATTTTAGGAAAGCTGTCGCTTGGAATTAGGATTAGAACCAGCGTCTAATGAAGCTGTAAAGCACATGGAGCATGGGATTAGCTTCTGCTGTCTGGTGAGAGGAGTCACTGACCACTGGAGCGAGGCCACTTCTGATGACTCATTCCATACAGCCGAGAAATAACAGCTTTGATGAAATACTGTTGAAGTTCTATTTCCACATCACACACACACACACACACACACACACACACACACACACACACACACACACACACACACACACACACACACACACACACACACACACAGGTTAGCGTGGACGACTCCATGTCATCCCTTTCCAAAACATCAACCTGGCCTGGAACATGTTTTATAAAGGGCAAGATAACAATGCCAGTTGATGCAACACAATCCAGTTGTTTTGTAGCCAAATATGTCCCCGCCGCAGGTCACACACTACTCGCATCAATCTGCCTGATAGTTGTTATCTTTGCCTTATTAAATCAATCTGAAGGATACAGTAACTTCTAGCTAGGAATGTGTAATAAGTTGTGTAAGAATGTGTAAGAAGCTGTAGAGTAGATCTGAAGCACTGTGCTTGTCATTGAAGAATAAATAGGCTTAAGTGTTACGGGCCAAGTTGTTCCTCAGTCTCATGACGTTTTGTTTTGTTTTGTTTTATGGTGCATTCAAATCAATTTCAAGAGCTGATTTTCTTTTCTGCACACACAAGGCCTTGTGACTAGTGCTTGTGACACACACATGTACACACACACACACACACAATAGTCTCTGGCAGCAGACTTTGTACCCTTGGCATTGAACAAGTAAACAGTTTTGGGAGCAGGGTGTGTGTTTTTACATATATGTATTTTTAACTTTTCTTTGATGCAGATCCAACCCTTGGCCGTCTGTATTGCTTTTCTTTATATTCACTTAACATTATTGCCATTGCTCTGATTGGACAGCTACACATTCATGACCCTGAGCTACATTACACAAGCTTCCACCAGAGGCTCAGCGTAGACAAAGATAGTTGTGGTCTAAGGAGTTTAGTTTGCTAATAATGTGTCTGACAGGTACACATTTCAGTCCCACAGTTCAGTTGTTTTGTTGAGCCCGCTGGGTTGAAGAATTGGACAATGACAGGAAAGGTCTGCTTTTAGGCTTGTAAACAGACCAGCACCGTCTGTCCTGCTCCTGGAGACAAATCCCTGCTACATTGTTTTAACTGCAGGAAGTGGAAGTTTCAGTGCAGCACCCTGCTCCATTCAGGAAGTGGCCTTTTCATGTCTTCGTGCAGGCTTTCCCACCAAGCCAGTCTGTCCTCTCAGTGATAGTGTCTGTCTTACACCCTTCCTGCTGTCAGTTTTATACTGAACTGAAACTGAAAGTAATGTAACCCGTTCGTGTTTCTGAAACCATTATCTGATGTGGATTCTACTTTTAAGAACTTATCTTGGTTAAACTAACCCCCCCCTCATCACAAAACATTCTGTATGAAGGAGTTTATGCCACAAAGTGATAGTTTGGAGTTTTACATGTGCTCATATTTTCTGCATCCTCTGTGTAATCGATCCTCCATGTTTGACCAATCAACCATATCTCGTGCAGCCGATCACTTTAACACGTCTGCTTTTGCATCGGAAATCCCTTGCTCCCTCCATTTCACAATGGCTGAGAGAACGTGATGTTTTTTCTTAAACTCGAGAAAATCAAGCACTTTGAGGGGACACTCTGATAAGTTCTATCAGAAATGGCGACCATTTCTTTCCTATTTCCCCGATCTACAGGCTATTCCAGACCAATGACTGAAAACCTCAACACCAAACAGTTTCTTTATCGCAGACGGGCCAGGACGGGGTTGTGTGAATGTGGGATTGTGTGACTGTTGGGTGCGCCGGGTCTTTGGGTGGGATATCTTCTCTTCTTTGGGTGGGATATCTTCTCTTTTTGTTTCTCTCCTCTCTCCCTCTTCTCCTTTTTCCCCCTTTCCACTACAGCCTGTGATGCAATCTGTAGCTGCCTACACTGCTGTTTGACATCATCCTGAAAAAATTGTTAGTATGAGATCATCAAACCAACGACAATGATGTCATCCAGGACTCCATCTGCGTTCACACTACAGTGTCACGTGTACACAACCGTCGGTGGCCGTGGCTTTCTGCTGTCGCCCTGTCTGTCACCTTATTGTTACAATTGACTTGAACATTGCATTGCCTATTTGGCTTCAGGGTCTCAGTTCTCCATTCTCTCTCTCTGTGGCTCTCCAAAATGTTCCATAACTATGCGCACCTTCATGTCAAATGCTTTCTTCAATGAAAATATACAACCACAAACCCCCCTGCCCCCCACATCTGAGCTCTAATGTACAGCACACACTGTACAGCACTCAGTACAGAGCAGTGACTGTCGTGCCATAGCGGAGGTACATTCAGTTTGTGTAACCAAATGAGTGATGAACCACACAGCAATTCCCAGAGTCAAGATGGTATCATTTATAACGAGGTTGCTTGATTCAGAGGCGCCTAACCTACACACTCCGCTGGGTTTGTGTTGACAGAGCACGGTGTGTTGTGGTTGTCATTAATGTGCTGACACATGTTTGGACAGACTCAACCCTCTGGGCACCCACACAACCTTAATTAACCTAAACAGTGTCTGTGTGTGCATGTGGTAGGGGAAGCTTATTGCTTGCACATTGGAGGAGTGCAGGAGTTAACGGATGAAAAAACGAACTAGACAAATCAGTGAGCGTCCTCGGCGCAGGATGAATTTAGCTGTGGGTGATGAGTAAGAACATATTTGCGTCTTTATTCGAAGGTCACAGCCTTCAGGAGATATGTGTGGCCATTGTAGTAAATATGCTCTCACTTCCAGGCAGCAAGATAAAGTGTAACAGATCCTCTGCCTGTGATGATTCACTCTGCTCACCAATCATTCACTTGCTGGGAAAGATCTATCGGAATAAGTGGAATAACTGGGAATAGTCTGCTGTTCAACTTTTCAAATGGAAATTACATCATTTTGAAATGATGGCAGGAAAGTGTGAGTCGTCGAATATGTTTATCCCTTTTTGCAATAAAAGTGGCCTTGGTCGTGTATAATAGCCTCATGACATGTGTTTACTGTCGTAGCTCACACATGTTTAATAGTTTAGGCTTCAGTCTGGGCCTTTGCTCACTGGTCTGATGCCAGGACCAAGCCTCCTTCCCAGTATAAACTCCACAGGTAAAAGTGGACATAATAACTCACTGCCCTCACGGCTGACCTTCAAATGGTCTCACAGCTCAGACTACTGTGTGTCAGTCCAGCCCCCTTACAAAAGCATTCTGGGTACAGAGTGGGTGCTGCCTGAATCAATGGCCAGCTCTCACTGCCCCTGCAGGATACTTGGCTTGTGCTGTTTAACACAGAAACACACACTTTACAGTGCAGAGACTGGTTTGACTGGAAAACAAACATTGTTCTTCTAACTGTGAAGTATTTAATGTCCTAAGAAAGGAAGTAATTTCAAACCAGTGTTAATTAATAGTTGAGTCTCATATCCCCAAATGGTCATGTCTGTTAATCCTTCAATTTGACCTTCAATGATTGACTATTTAAGTTACAGCTGGACTTGTGTGCTTTGGTGCACCTCTAAGTGTGTACAGATAATATAATACATTTAGCATATATTTAATCTGTTAAATATTCTTTGTTGACTGGGTTTGGTTTTACTTGAACCACACTGGCAGCAGGTGCAGGCAAAACCAATATTGACTTGCTGGGAACATGAAAGAACTCATAATCTTCAACTCTGCTTTTCCCACACATCAGGTAGTACAGTGCAGGAATGGAGGTGCTGTTTGTTTACGTTTGTGTGGAGCATTCATTTTCATAAATTATGTGACCTTATTTAATGAGTTGGTTCATATTCACCACAGCTTTCCAGGCAGCACATTCACTTTACTAGTTTCAGTCATTGATCTGCTTGTTCATAGAAATCATAACCTTTTAAGTAATTTCCCATTGGAGTTGTTATTGTGCCAACAGACACATGTGAGAGATGCTTATGAACATTGTAGTCCTGCTCTAAAGTCAGCATCTGTGTATTTTCAGGTGGATGGAGGCCTGCTTGGAGGAGGGCCTGCCCCCCACCACTGAACTGGAGGAGGGGCTGAGGAATGGAGTCTACCTCGGCAAATTGGCCACCTTTTTTGCCCCCAAAATGGTGTCCGAGAAAAGACTCTATGACAGAGATCTAGCCCGTTATAAGGTGTGTCTTATTCCAAACCTGGTGTGCTTACTCCTCTGTCTCTGTATGTTAGATTGGCTGGTGTGTGTTTGTAGACCATTGATAATGCAGATTTATTGAGGGATAATGTCTTTCTTTAATCTTGCAGAGGTTAGATATTTCTATTTCATAATGTGTCTGCTTTCCTGTTGTCACCTTCAGATAAAAGGTCTACACTTCAGACACACTGACAACACGGTGCAGTGGCTCAGAGCCATGGAGTCGGTGGGTCTGCCCAAGGTGAGAAGCCTCTACACCCATGAGGAATGCAGACATGCACAGCATGTGTGTTGAACAAACACACACTCAACACACAATGTGTAATTAGAACATTTTCAGATAAATGAACATTTTTTGTAATTAAGAGTTGATGTCCTCGGCCCTTTGCCAAGTCAATATCATCCTTTACATATCTGGAGGGGAACCCAGGGAAGATGGAAAATGTCTGACAATAAACTAGTAGAAGTTGAATTCAAGCACAGGATCCAAGCTAGTGCAACACTGCTCATCAACACAACAGAACCTGTTCAACATTACTGAAGCAGCAATGCCAGGAAAGTTGATTTCCATACCAATTTCCATATTTATGCAATTAAATTGGAAAATGAGCCAACTCATTCACCAACTTAGGCTTGACACTGTGAGTGTTGGGTTGACTCTTGGCTGGTATGTAGTCACTCATGTTACAGGGTAAAATTCCTCCTCAACTAACGCAGCATTAAGATAGGATTCCAGTCAGTGTAATGCAAGATGGTGCAGTTTTAGACAGGGAATGCAAGAGGCAAACATCATTCGTCTTGAAATAAAGTGATTTATAAATTGAACAACAACCTAACCTTTTAATGTAAAAGAAAAATGTCCTGGAAAAGCCTTGCAGTCATTCCTGATCAAAATGAGTAATGGTGATCCAGATCCAGAAAACAAGAAACTCTTTTGTTTACTGTTATAAACTCAAGCATTAAATGGCTCTAAGCTGGTAAGCACTGACATGTAACATTGTGATGAGGGTGTGGCAGGTGTAATAGAATGGTATTAACCTGCAATGCAACTTTTATAAGATGACACAAAAGACTCTTCATTGAGGCGTAGACCACAAATGGAAAATTAGGTTAAATTGATACCCAACTATCTCTGCACTGGCCTTTAGGATCGCTTGGAATAATGTAGTAAATGTGTGTGACGGCTTTGATGGATGCGGAAAATGTAACTTACCCCTCTAGCTCAACTATGATTTCGTTCAATGTTGTTCGGCAAAGCCATGTCATTAACAGCTTCAGTCAGGGTGATAATGGAAAAACACAATTCATGACTGCTAGTAATGTTCGTTTTTCTGTTGAGATTATCTGAACTAACATAAAATGAACATTACGAGCCTTTCAAAGTTAGCTGGTGCTAGTGTGGGGATTTTATTCTACTCTGCAGGTGTTGTTATTAATGTGTCCACCCCCTGCAGGTTTTCATGCCGTCTCGCCCACTTAAAATGTGCAGGGGACACCGTGATGGATTGTGCGCTCCTCTCCAGCTGCCGCAGAATAAAGAGTGTCAAGGAGCTGATAAAAGAAGAATGACTAATGCCTTTTGTGGTTTCCATTTTCAGATATTCTATCCTGAAACAACAGATGTGTACGATCGCAAAAACATGCCCAAGGTGATATACTGCATACACGCACTGAGGTAAGAATAAAATGAGAAAAGTGGTGATTTTTCACTTTATCGTCTTCACCCCTAGTCTCTGTTTTGACAACACCATGCCCCAATCATCTCTAAAAGCTTTGTGTTTGTCCAGTGGTGCATTACTTAGTTGCTTTTCCCTGAAGGTGTCTCACCTGATCAAGTCTGATCACTTATAAAAAGCAAATGAAAATGGCTGAGCTAGAGTCAGAGTTAGTATTTACTTAATGTTCTTACTCTTGTCACTGATAGATATCTTCGCGGTCTTATTCAGCATCACTTCCTGTGGGAAGGGACCCAGAAGTGTTTACAGCTTAGAATGGGGCCAGTCATAGATAAGTAGATAAACTTATTAGACCGTGTGCATTGAAATGGTTTCTCTTTGACTGTGGTTTTCTGTCTCCACCTGTAGTTTGACATGATCTGAAATAGTATTGACCGCATGACATGAAACTTGAATATGTTATTACTACTTAGATAGAGAGCATGTTTCCTCTCAAGCACAGACTTTTATGATCTGTGTAAAATAGGTCAAGGCTATTTTGTATATTGGACCATTCATTCAGCTACACGCAGCTGTTGCTGCAATTTTGCACGTTGACACCTTTTCACTAACTGAATTGTGCCCTTTGGGATGTGATGACATAAACCTTTATTCAGCATATTTACACAGGCCAACTTTGGGTTTTCACTGAACACTTCTGTTTGGGGGTTGTGAATTTTTGTAGAAAAGTACAGGATGGATAAGAAAATGCAGCCTTTAAGTCCTTGCGTTTTCAGATGGGAAGCTTTTTAAATAAGCTAAAGGATTTTATACATCTGACCCTTGCCATCAGCTCAACACAGACCCGGGGAACAGTTGTGTGAGGCGTTTGGATTGTTTTCTCTGTTGTAGTGTTTTGGTCAGGTCCTCAGATAGATCGTTTCCTTCCCTTCTTTTTGCACACACGTGCTCTTTCCTTCCTGAGAGTCCCACACATCCCACGAGGACCCGCTGAATAGCCTGCTTCCCGGGCACAAACACATGCGAGCATGGATGCACCCAGCGGACACTATGTCCCATTCAATGTAGTGGAATAGCTGAAGGAGAACACAATGTGACGGGAAGGAAATGCAACTTACAAATGAATTCCAAAACGGGTCTGACCACATTGGGGAAGCATGTGGCTTAATTTGTTGTCTATGAGGAAGAAACATGGAAATAAAAGAACAAAACACCCTCCAGTAAGTCCAGGGGAATCTATGAGCCTGTCAGCTGAGTGCCTGCTACCTCCTCCTTCATAACTTCACTCAGTAGTTGCGTCTGTTTGTATTTTTTTCATTTAGTCAGTTGTTGGCATGTTTCAAACTTAACCTTTGTGCAGAGGGATTTAGATGGTGAACATAGCCCCCTGTGTGCAGACTGTATTTCATGTTTACACACACTCACCATCTTTGACCAAAGGGCAGGGTAACCAGCTGCATGCAGAGTTGCACGGATGCCAGTCCTACCTTAAAATATCTATAATTCATGACCACTTATCAGGTACCTGTGGGAAGATTAAAGTTTTATGAAGTTTCCACCCACCTGCTGGTTGAATTCTTTTTTGCTTAATGGAGGACAGAGCTGCTGGTTCCTTTCAGTGCTTGATGTTGGGTTTATTTACATCACCACTGCCTCCTTGTGGAATAAATGTGTCCTGCTGAATTTAAGAATGTGTATACATTACATTACATACATACAAACATACATTACGAGCATTTGGCAGACGCTTTTATCCAAAGCGACTTACATTACATTACCACCCTACGCAGAGGGGGGAGCAATTGAGGGTTTGGTGCCTTGCTCAGGGGCACCTTGGCAGGGACTCGAACCGGCGACCCTCCAGTTCCCAAGCGGAAGCTCTACCCACTGAGCTACTGCCTCCCCTAAAACCTAATTTGTAATTCCGATCACATGTTCTGTACGTTGTATTTCAGCTTGTACTTATACAAACTGGGCATTGCACCACAGATCCAGGACCTGCTGGGGAAAGTGATCTTCACAGGTAAAAATAAGATGAGTTCTCATAATAACAAAGCAGAGTTTACAGCCATAGCCATGCACTGTAACTCAGAAGAGGAGAAGATGAATAATTAGTCATTTTATTTAAATTGATCACTAATGGCTACCTCAGGGCATTTTCACTCTGATATTAGTCTGTGTGTGTTCAATCATGTGTTATGTGATTGATTGGGGAGCTGCGCTTAGTAATTACTGGTCTTGTTTGGAATCAGCTGAAAAAAATAATAGAATGTCATCATCACACATTGTCAAGCGTGTTATTATATCATCACGTATAGTCTGAAACCTTCTAGATTAGATGCTCAGATCACGAGACCAGCCCCTGCAGCTAATCAAAGAAAATTTAACTTAACTGTCAAGCTGTTTGACATGGCAGTACTTCAGGAAAAGCATCCAGTTTTACACCAGATCTTCAGTTTAGTATGTTAAAGTGGTATTTTTGTGTTTTCCTGTCATACTAAACTAACACCACTATTCTCTCCCTGATTGCCGTGTTCCAGAGGAGGAGATCAGTAACATGAGGAGTGAACTGGACAAGTATGGCATCCACATGCCAGCTTTCAGTAAGATTGGAGGAATCCTTGCCAATGAGCTCTCAGTAGATGAGGCTGCCTGTAAGTTACTTAACTGGATCTCTGCCGTAAGAACAAGCACTTTTAAAATGTGTTTTTTTTTATTATTATAAAACCAGCATGTCATTCCTCTATCATTTTTGCTGGCTGGGTCACTACCTAAATATCTTGTTGACATGCTCACTACAACATACTCTGTTGTCCTCAGTGCACGCAGCTGTGATTGCCATCAATGAGGCAGTCGACAAGGGGGAAGCATCTGTGACCATGAGCGCCTTGAATAATCTGAATGCAATGTTGAAAAACATCCAGCAGGGTCTTGCTGAATATTACCAGGAGACCCTGAGCCAGACGAAGGCTCATAAGCAAGCACAGTCCTCTGGGAGGGTGAGAAACCTCACAAACACTGAAGTTGATTGCCTTCATGGGAGCCTAGATTAGCCTCTCTGTGATCTCTCCTCAACTCATCGACACTGGTTTATGTGTCAAATTTAGGATTACAGCTGACAATCAGCAAAATGAAAATGATGTAGCAAAATTACTTCAACCTTCCAGTTTAATTTGATGAATGCACAACAGATGAACAGATGTTTGTGACTGCATTGTTGAATACTGGCAGCTAACTGATGAGAACTGGCACTCTGAGTCTGAAAGCTGTGGCCTACACTGACTCACCCCACAGCCCTTGCCAACACATTCCAGTGGGTGCAGTGTCAGCTTTACTTCACCAAACATCCAGTCTTCTGCACCATCCAGCATCTCGCCTCCATTCTCCTCACAAACACTGTAGAAAAAACATGAACTGTCTATTTTTACTCCCTTGCTAAGTGTAGTCAAAACTATGCAACGTCATTGATATGGAGAACACGCTTATGACGAGGTTTTGTTCCTTCTTAGAGCTCCTCTATTGCTACAGAGGAAAGAGATGTTTATGAGGAGCTGCTGACTCAGCAGGAGATCCAGGGCTGCGTTGACATTGCTAACAGTAAGGACTGCCCCTCGCATATCACCGCTCACTGTTTGAACCTCATCTAACAGGGTCTGATTACAGGCATCATGTCACTATTTCTGTGTATGACAGAATTACCCCCAACATTGTACATCATTTGTTTGTTGGTTGTCGTTGGTTTTTCTGAACTCTAGAACAGGCAGCAGTGAGGCAAGTGTACCAAGCCATTCTGGTCCAGGACGAGGCCGCTCTGCTGGCTGGACTTAAACACGAATCTCTGGGCCTGTTGGGTGTTCAGGACGCAAACTGCCACTTGTATATGGAACACTTTGTTGATTTCTGCCAGCATCATCAAACCAAGGTAAATGACAGTTTCTGTATGAATCAGGTTGAAAGCCAGCAGTATCTGTGGGTTCTTGAGAACTGCAGCTGTGGGTGTCTGGTTGAGGAGCTATACACTTCCGTACACAGTATATTACATATTTATTTACTGAAATAAAATGGAAGGATTGATAGACTTCAGAATGCCATGTATAGAATGAAGTCCCGAAGTCTAAGGAGGACAAAATGGACATTGAAAGACAGATTTTGCAAACACTTGTTTCATACAACAAATAAAAAAAGATAATCACAGATTGGGAGGGCAAGTGTGATGGTCTTTGTCTTCCATAGCACATGGGGTGTTGCTGCTTTAGGATATGTTGGTGAATAATTTGACTAATATTGTCTCTCTGGTGTACCCCTGTCTTTGTGCCGCAGGATGGAGGGAAATCCGAGCTGGAGATTCAGAGAGTTGTGAGCTCCTGTAACGAATTTGCTGAGGCAGAGAAAAGAAGTGCGAAGCCTTTCTTTCTTTCTTCCTTCCTTATTTTTAATCATGGATGTTGTTTGATATTGTTTACCAGTTTGCACCCAGTGCAAATTATTGGCTATTGTTTCAGATGAGTAATTTGCTTCTTTTTTTTTTAAAACCAGAACTTGATGCAGTCACAGCGATCAATTCAGCTATTCGTCTTGGCAATGCAGCAGAAACAGTTGAAGAGCTGATGAACCCTGAGGCCCAATTACCGCTTATATACCAAACCGCCGCCAATCTCTACCAGAATGAGTTATTCAGTTTACAGCTACAAGCCGGGCGGGTAAGACATCAGTCGTACATAAAACACTGCAGCAGTGTGTTTGCAATGTATAAAAGCTAATAAGTAAATCTTCATTATGAAGTGCTTACAACATACACTGTAGTTAAACTTCATGCAAATGAAATCACTTCATGCTTATGATTGGCTCTGTTGTGTTAATCAGTCTGGCCTGAGCCATGAGGAGCTAAGTGTGGCTGTGGGCATGCTGTCTGCTGTAGCCATGCTTAACGAAGTACTGGACACCAAAGACCCCCAGGCTGTGACTGAGCAGCTAACGGACTCTACTCTGGGCTTCACCAACATGGACCAAGACAACCTAAACAGGTACGGTGGCTGCAGGACAGCTAGGTGAGGACAGATGGTGAACTAAATATTCAATGCGCTGACAGTACATTGCAGTGTTAGGCACAGGCTTTGATGGGGAGAAATTGCAGCCGTATGCACCCTTTGCTGCTTAAAATAGCCTGGGCTGTTTAGTAGCGTTTCATTTATTTACGTGAAGTCTCTGCATGTCCGTCACCCTCAGGTACGCCGACACTCTAATCAAACTGCGATCTGAAGCTCTCTCCAATGACCAAGAGTTTCTGACCTGGAATGAGGTTCAGAAATGCATCGACACGGTCAACATTCAGGTCCACGAAGAACATGAACGTAAGAAAGTTATAGAGCTAACCTTAAAATGCAAGGCGTTACTTATACTCCCAGTGAGAGAAAAGAAACGGCTTGTCTCATCAGATTACAAATTATTCCTCTCTCTACCTACAGGCATCATAGCCATTGCTGAAATCAACGAGGCGCTGAACTCGGGGGATCATCAGCAAACACTTACAGCCCTGCTTCTCCCTACCGCCAAGCTGGCAGAAGTGAACCCAGCCACAGCCAAACACTACCACGATGTCCTACAGCACACCAAGCTGCTCCTCTGCCAGGTACTGGGAGACTGAGAATACAACTTCATGTTTAAATGATTAGGATGAGGCACAGCAGTCTGACTGTTTGACATACCACACACATTGAAATTGTTGTATAGCCTTTATGTATTAACCATACAATGAAAAACGGTGTCAGAGTTAATGTTCCTGTCTATACTGTTCATTGTCAGTGTTTTTTGTCTGCTGTGAGAGGCTTAACATTGAATAGATATGAAAACTGATTTTGCATCACAGATACTGTTACTCTAATAGAAACTGCCACGTCGAAGTGAGAGCTGCCCATTATTGCAGACAGTTGACGCGATGCTGTCTCTGTGCCTCCCCTTTGTTTACCCAACAGTGGGTTGTGAGGAGGTTTTTATTTCAAACACACGTTCAGTTTCACATCATGATATCCGGCCTCTGAGGTGTCCCGCGGTGAGAAATGAATTGCAGTTCTGAGGACGCCACCTTGGAAATGAGCATACACAGGAAGGGATCCAGACAACTGTGGAAGCAGCAGAGACACACTGCTGCTCTGTAGTAGCCGTACAGTCTGTCGTCCCCACTGGTGATCAGGCGGATGTGATGGACAATGTGCAGTATGCCACTGGGAGAGAAACATACCATGAAGATGAAGAAGACCAGAGTGCTGGCCCTGACGAAGGGTCTCCAGTCACAACCAGATCGACCTAGGTGCCTCACCACTGCCAAATGGGTGCAAATGCAAATGAGGAAGGGCACTATGAAACCCAGACAAACCAGCATCAGCCGTAATGGCAGGAGTATAGCGTGTGATTTTTCCTCTAGTGGGAGCACGTCATGGCAGGTGGTGATGCCCAGCTGGCTAACCTGGTAGCTCTGTCTGACCAGGAGCTCAGGAATGACAGCTGCCCCAAACAGCAGCCACACGCTCAGGCATGTCCACAGGGCCAGTGTAGTCTTGTGCAGCCTCCTGTACAAGAAGGGCTTGACCACAGCCAGGTAGCGCTTGAGACTGATGCAAGCAATGGTGTGAGCCGAGCAGTAAACATTGCCATAGAACAAAGCTGTGAGGATCCGACAGGCAATTTCCCCAAATATCCAGTTGTTCCCATTGATATGGTAGTGCACACGCAGGGCCAGGGAGAGCAGCAGCAGCAGGTCTGACAAGGCCAAGCTCAGGTAAAGTGCTAATGCTGACAAGGACTTGGCTCTGAGTCTGACTCTGAGGAAAGCCAGGATGTAGGCGTTGGAGGGAACACCCACTAGCATGGCCAGGATGTAAGATGACGGAATGATCCAGGTGCTGAGGGTGCTTGTGGTGTAGGCCGTCGCAGGGTCCTGTGGGCTCACATACAGCCAGGTTTTGTTGTTGGAATGGAGCCAGGTAGCCGTCAGGTTTGTGCGGTTAGATTTATATAATTTCCCTTTGAAGGATTTTGGTATCACACCAGGTGGAGGAGTTGTTTTGATTGTGGTACTATTACCTGTTTAAGGATAGACAGGAAATTAGAACAGCAATATGCATATTGTAAATTAACAATGATTAAAATCCACTGTGTATCAGTCAATTTAGCTTTCTCTCTACTGTGTATCTTAAAAGTTAAACTGCCATTATGACAAAGCTTTTTAAAATTACCTTAGAAATCATTCAGAAGCCTAGTTAAAGATGTTATTTTATTTTTTTAAGCCCATTTATAGATAAAAGGACATTTTCAATTTCGGCCCCTGGCTGAAATGAATAAATAAATCCTGAATACTTCACTAAGTACTTCATTAACCTACCAGCGGACTGTAGTGTCATCAGGCAGACAAGTAGTCCAGACAGAAGATTGGCCATGTCCCTCTCCAGTCACGATCTCAATGTTGACACAGATGTATTTGCTTCACACCCCTCTGTGTTGCTGCTTCTCAGTCGGTCATTTAAGGAGTGCTCCACTGGTGAAGAGTTTGCCGATTTGCATCTCTTCTCCATGCTCTCAGCAAGGTTCTCAAGCTGCTCTTCCTGTAAACCTGCTATGCTTGTATCTGTGTGTGTGTGTGTTTGTATATAGAGTGCAGTGAGCTCTTTTCCTGTCCAGGCTCAAAAGGTGAATTCCTCCTCCTCCCTGTATCAGCAACTGCCCACTGACTCACTGTGGTGGGAGGGCGTAGCTTTAATGGTCAATCCCCCACTGCCATTGCTGCTGAATTACACAGCAGTTGTATGGGAAATGAGATTGGAAACAAACAAGTTAATTTTAGTCCTCTCCATGGGGTTTTTATGGTGACTTCCTTCCTCTTGGCCTCGTGGTCAGGGATACACCCTGAGCCCCCATCAGAGTTCTCTAAAGTTAGCCTGAGAATGAAAAGACACTGAAAAAACATTACTTAGCGCTTCTTGTAACATTGATTTGTTTTGTTTTTTTGAAGAAAACATGGCCAATCATGTCAGCATGAGGATTGCTACACAATAATTGCGTGGCTGCCGGTGTCGCTATGAAGATCTTTTTTTGCCAAGCACAATGCAGCCTCTGCAAAAAAAACAGAAACCCTCCACAACCCTAACTTGATGAATCCACATAGTTTAACCACAAACAACATCTAACCTTCAGCATGGAGTATTTAAACTACAACTTTACTCAAAAAGTGATACCAAGTTGGTGTTGTGACGAGGCCTCAGTACTGCTCTGTATGGCTGCTGTATTTTTGTTTTCCCCTTCTGAAAGTATATAAGATGACCTTGAGTTTGTGTCTGATTGCAGAGTTCTGGCGATGAGTCTGCTTTGCTGTGGCTGGACCAGATCCAACAGGCCATAAAAACAGCCAACCAGGATGAAGAGGAGGCTCTCACATGTATGTTACTCATCCATTTTCCACAATTTGATAGATTCTGTCTAGGGCCCACAAATGTACCTCGTACCAACCAGACAAAGTTGCCATTTTAAGCACTTTTTGTTGTTTGTTGTTTGATTGTTCAATAGTTATCACTTGAACTGCATTTTATATCTCTGCCTTTTGTTATCAAACTGCTTATTTGGTTCAACTCCTCTATACTTTGCCAGTGGCTGGAGCAGTAGCAGAGATTAACAGTATGGTGGCCAAAGGAGACTGCCAGAATACGCTGCAGAGCTTGCATGCGCCAAATGCAGGGCTGAAGGCGGTGCTCTCTGAATGTGCCGAGACGTACCAGGCTGAACTGGCCCAGAGACAGACAGGAACAGGTACCTTCACTTTTACACGTCACCATGGGAGTAAGCTGTACTTGTTTGAGAGCAATGCCTGCACAATAAGAGGCCGTCTGCTTTTCTCATTCAGCCTTCGTTTCAGCATAACATTCACTGCGTCTCAAGGGTAAAATTCTGCTTTTTGTCAGGCAACGGGGAGAGTGTGTGGGTAAAACATCGTGCGGTGGACAAATATGACTACTTCTATAACCTTGAAAGTGGAAAGGGTACCTGGGAGGAGCCAGAGGGATTTGAGCACAGTGGTGGCCAGCTCACTAAAGAGGAAATCCAGGTATCACTGCTCTGTGTCACAGGTTCCTAGTTTCCTTAGTTTAATTCCAATCAAGGTATACCTGTGGATTCAATTGATGAAAATCTAATTGTAACATATTGGTATAAAAGTGTTTAAGGTTACAAATTTGCAAACGTGGCTTTTTCCTTTTAGAGTGTTGTCAGCTGTGTGACCGCAGAGCACAACAGGGAACAGCTTTGGTTGGCCAACGAACCTCTGGTGACGAAGCTGCAGGCTAGAATAAGAGGGTACCTGGTCAGGAAAGCACACGCCCAGAGAATGGAATACCTTCGCCAGCAGGAACCACATGTTGTTAAATTGCAGGTATGACGCCACTATGAGCTGTGAATGTAGACGAACGCTGAAGGGAGGTATTCAAGCAGTAATGTCTGGAACCAAACAGACACACAAAAGGCTGCCCAGGCTCCCTCTCAAGTCTGTAACATGAAGGGCTGTGATAGCTCAGCGTCACATGACCCTGACCTGTATAAGGGAGTACAGAGTTTGGACAAAAGGCAAAGTATCTAAAACCGCGTTCTCATTTAGATGGGAAACTCATCTAATTTGTGAAATATTATCCCATCTCCTTCACACACTGTGGTTGTTCGATCATCTTATTCTTTTTTGTTGCAGGCTTGCTGGAAAGGATATAAACAGAAGAAGAAGTTCAAAGACAGAATGAATGAGCTTCAAACTAATGCTGCTTCTGTTGTCAAGGTGAGGAATTGGAAACTTGGACAGATGAAATCAAAATACTAAAACTATGTGACCCATTTTTTGGATACGTCACAGTACTTACAGTAGACTATACCGTGTGGAAATAACCTTTTTGAGCCACAAATTAATGTTGATAATGGGAGTTGATGTATGTATTATAATGACGGTCAACTCAGAAATATAAAGCCTGTGTCTTTTTAGCTTCAGTCTATGGTGAAAATGTGGCGAGCCAGACGTAAATACACACAGAGGTTGCAATACTTCAAAGACCACGTGAGTAACGCCTTCATCAGAGCGATGCAGTCAACTCCTTTGCTTTGTTTTTACCATGTAAGACTCACCATTCTGTGTGCTTTAGGAGGAAGAGATTGTGAAGATCCAGGCATTTCTTAAGGCCAACAAAGCCCGAGACGACTACAGAACACTAAGTGAGTCAGCATGTACAATTTATTTTTATATTCATAACATTCTGCATTAGTCTTACTGTACACATCATTTAGCTCAGCTGTACAGGGGCGGCAGTGGCTCAGTCCATAGGGGATTCAGCTTGGGAACCGGAGGGTCGCCGGTTCGAGTCCCGCATGGACCAAGAAAGTGGACTGACAGCTGGAGAGTTGCCAGTTTTGCCTCCAGGGCACTGCCGAGGTGCCCTTGAGCAAGGCACCAAACCCCTAACACTGCTCCACGGGCGCCGTATAATGGCTGCCCTGCACCCCCTCTGTGATGCATGTGTTTGTGTGTGTGTGATATGAGGGGGTGCAAGATAAATTTCAATTGCATGCGATTTGCTGTGAATTGCATGCAAAATGACGATTAATAAAAAAAGTATCTTAAGTATCTACATATGAGGCCTCTCACATGCAACTTTCAGCTGGAGCCAAGGACCCTCCTCTGTCTGTGGTGCGCAAGTTTGTCCACTTGCTGGAGCAGAGTCCACTAGATCTGCAGGAGGAACAGGAAGTGACGCGGCTTCGGGAAGAATTGGTCACCAAGATTCGTTCCAATCAGCAGATGGAGAAAGACCTCAACCTGATGGACATAAAGATTGGACTGCTAGTGAAGAACAGGATCACTCTGCAGGTTGGAAACCTTTGCGTTTGTTTAAGGAAAGGAAATACATAGCAACATTTTGTGTAGGTCCTGTTTTTTTTGTAATTTTAGTCTAAACCCCCTGTACTGTATTCTTTTTCCAGCCCAGTATGGTTTCCTAATTGACTTGTATAATGTTTGTTTCTTTGAAAAGGACGTTGTCTCCCATAGTAAGAAAATGAAGAATAAGAAAAGCAAGACGAGTAAAGAGGCGCTGCCTGTAGCAGGCGGACTGGGTATCAAGGGCCTGAGTAAAGGCAAAAGAAGGAAACTGGAGGCCTACCAGCACCTCTTCTACCTACTACAGGTGATGAAAAAATGTGTGCCTCTAGCTTCTCCCCTCACCCACCACCCTGACAATTTTGTAGACCACATGTGTTTCCATGTGTGTTGTAGCTGATGACGATTGCCTCAAGTTAACCCCTCTCTCCCCCTTTTGATTTCAGACCAATCCTTCTTACTTGGCCAAGCTGATCTTCCAAATGCCCCAAAACAAGTCCACAAAGTTTATGGACACTGTGATCTTCACCTTATACAACTATGCGTCTAACCAGAGAGAGGAGTATCTGCTGCTCAAACTCTTCAAGACTGCACTGGAGGAGGAAATCAAGTGAGGAATAAAGCTCTTGAGAAGTGTTATATGTAATCTGAAGTACAGCATACCTCCAGGCTTGCACTTAATTATTATGAGAATGGTGAGAATGTATTACACCCTGAAGAATATTCTGTGTTTTCATCACATCTCCTTTGCTTACCACAGGTCAAAGGTAGACCAGATCCAGGACATAGTGACAGGGAATCCAACAGTTATCAAGATGGTGGTGAGCTTTAACAGAGGCGCACGCGGCCACAACACTCTCAGGCAGCTGTTGGCCCCCGTGGTCAGAGACATAATTGAGAACAAGAATCTAGGCATCAACACCAACCCTGTGGACGTGTACAAAGCCTGGGTCAACCAGCTGGAGACGGCTACTGGAGAGGCCAGGTAGGGAGGGCCAAGTCCGGGGTGTGTGTTGTATAAGGGAATGTATATGTGTAGATAGGTTAAAAACAAAATAATGAGGCTCCCGTAAGCCTAAATATCTGCTGTTTGAATCCATGCTGATCCATGCAGCGCTCTTGGTTTTGTCTTCCCGCAGCAATCTTCCATATGAAGTGACTCCGGAACAGGCGGTGTCGCACGAGGAAGTGCGCAAAAGGCTGGAGGCGTCCAGTCTGGCTCTGCGTACTGCCACAGACACAGTTCTGAGCTCAATCGTGTCCTCACTGGATAATATCCCGTAAGTTCTGGAGCCTTCAATGTTGAGGTCCAAACGGATAGTGAAAGAATACATAGGGATGTTTCTGAGGACAATGACAAAATGACAAAATCTAAGTTACAAAGCAAGGTGCTTTCAAAACGTTGCTGGATTATTACTTCCAAGTACAATTTCTTCCAAGACACATTTTGCTGGACTGATTTTAAAATATATAACATTTATAGCTCAGAGCAAATAAACATAAACATTATTTCAAAACATATATTCTCATGCCACTAGATGGTGCCATTCTCATATCATCCTCATAACTAAAACCTGAAGAAGTACATTCAGTGATAATGAGGGCCATCTGTCCCTGCACTAAGAACTGTGTCATGTCTCTAATAATCCTGAATATGCTATTTTCTCATGAGTCTGCTGTAGTCATTGTTTTCATTACACGTGCATGCTTGCTGTTTGATGTCCCACACATTGTGTTTGTTTTTGCATGTAGTTATGGTATGAGATACATAGCAAAAGTTCTGAAGAACACCCTCCATGAAAAGTTTCCAGATGCCTCAGAAGATGAGCTAATGAAGGTAGACGTCCTCAAACATCACCTTTTGTTTTTCATTTGCATACATCTAATATTTGTCTCATCATGCTTGGTGGTCAAGTGTTGCTTTGCTCCATTACTTTCCTCCTTAATTCGATACATAGATACATAGTCATTCATACAATAACTAGCAGGTACTTTACAAAGGTGACTGCTCTGACTTTGAATTCTTAGGTTTTATTCTTAAGCATTGTGTTTTTATGGCAGATTGTAGGAAACCTGCTGTACTATCGCTACATGAACCCAGCCATTGTGGCGCCGGATGGGTTTGACATCATCGACATGACAGCTGGAGGTCAGCTTCACGTAGACCAGCGTCGTAACCTGGGCTCCGTGGCAAAGATGCTCCAGCATGCCGCCGCCAATAAGCTCTTTGAGGGCGAGAACGCACATATGACACCGATGAACAACTACATATCAGAGACGTATGAGAAATTCAGGTGAGAAAAGGAAAAGTACAAAAAAATCTGCTCTTGACTTGTCTGTCAGAGATCACAAGAGGACGCAAACTATCGCACTTTGTCCGTTTACATGAGCCGATGCCTCTTTGCTGACTCAAAAATAGAGGATAACAAAAGAAGTGTGTCCAAAAAAGTGAACACCGTTTCCCTTGTAAGGTCAGGAACGGCTCAAACTGACATGGAGGGAGATGGGTCCCTGGGAAAGGAAGTACAGTGTCAGCACGAGATAGATGTTTCTTTAGAATCCACTAAACACCAGTTAGCCAAGTACAAATTCACAAATAAAGTGTGTGTGTATATGTGTAATGGCTGGGGACATTGACTCAGCATTACTGGAAATTCATAAACGCCTTTGCCTGTTATCAGAAAACAGGGCAGTTAGAGGCAGTTTGGCCCAGTTGATAAGGTGATCATTGATTATTGTTTTTTGATTGAATCTAACATTGTAACACTTCTGATCCTCTGCTCTTGCTGATGCAGGTCTTCACCTCTTTAACTCTTATCTTATATTCTTCTCTTTCAGGCTCTTTTTCCAGTCGGCCTGTGACGTCACAGAACTGGAGGAGAAGTTTAACATCGACGAATATTCCGACATGGTGACGCTGAGCAAACCCATCATCTACATCTCAATAGAGGAGATCATCAACACACACTCGGTAAAACTCAGGCAGCAGCGTAGCATCAACGTGGCCTCTGCTACCGACACATCATCAGTAATGTAGCATCAGATCAGAGAAACATTCAGTCTCATGAAACGTAATGGACATTTTGCCTCTATGCGGCACAACAGCATCATCATCTTAACCGACGTTTGTCTTTAATCACCCTCATCATTTGGTTTCCTTCCTCTCCGTTCCCAGACCGCTTCCTGGGAAAGCGGGTGGTGGCGTGGACATCAGTGCGTTAAAGCCATCTGTGCTCTTTGTCATCAGTTTCACTCTGCACTCTCGCATGCAAACAGTAGAGATGACGTACAGGCAGATGTTTTCTCGCCCTCC